>NC_135232.1:318195579-318498610 GCF_051348905.1 Ranitomeya variabilis | reverse complement strand
TTATAGTCCAAATTTAGCCTACCGAGTGGGTTGGGGGCCGTGTTGGAGGGGGGTCACAAGAGGCAGGGTCCCAGCTGCAGGAGATTTCAATCTGCACATGTGCCTTATTCAGAGTCCATTTTCCTGAAGCCTACCGCTGGGAGAGCCTACATTTTCATGAAGCCCACTGCCAGGTCACACCCTCCTCCTAGCCCAGGGCCTGCAGCTTCGTGCCACTCTTGTCACTGCTGAATTCCTGCAGTGGAGACCCTGCCTTCTATGACACCGCTCCGTTGCCACCACTGCCTCACCCCTGTAAGCTACATTTGGACTATAAGACTCATCCCCATTTTCCTTTAAAATTTGGGAGGAAAAAGTGCATCTTATAGTCAGCAAAATATGGTATATTTATTTAGTCTTGTTAAGAGACTTCTAAAGGAGGGCATGATTGATTTGTACAAGTAAATAAATGGAGAAATAAATTTTCAATATCCATAGGAGACTGGCTGTTTTTGCTGGGAGAACTATTAATCAAAACAGGAAACAATGATGCTTTTCAAAAAAGATTTAGATGCTTTTTTTAATAGAAAATAATATAAATACTTATGTAGATGCAATCCAAGATGTAACTTTTCTCCTTCTGGAGAGTGACATGTCAAGCCTGGCATGCCAAGGTGAGGAAACTTTTAAGCCTTGCAATGTTCCTCTGGGAAATTAAAGGAACCTGTCACCCCCAAAATCGAAGGTGAGCTAAGCCCATCGTCATCAGGGGCTTATCTACAGCATTCTGGAATGCTGTAGATAAGCCCCCGATGTATCCTGATGCCGGTGGGCTTAGCTCATCTTCGATTTTGGGGATGACAGGTTCCCTTTAAATATGGGGATAGAAAAGTCAGATTGCTCTGCAGGCCTTGGTAACATGAACTAATTCTGTACCAGGGTCACTGGTCTCTGCTTTTCCTGCACGCCCAGATATTCTTCTTCCAATACGCTCTCTTGGTGGCTTTTATGTCTGCTTAAAGATTATTTATACTGAGAATTCAGGAAGACATTCTTAGGAAAGCAAGTAAGGATCTAGCATGTTTGTTATATTTCAATGATTAATATAACTGCAGTTTTTAATATCCTTGTGGAGCTTGCAAACATTACTGAGTGTATTAACTACAGGTCACGCTACATCACAGAAATGTCCTACACCAAAAGATAAAAATAGCAGCTCAGATTTTCCAACCTTTATACATTGATTGTGTCTCCTGAAAATCTCTACGGATCTCCAACATAGTTTATTTAACTGTTTTAAAGATATAACATCTTATTGAATAGAATATCTATACCTTTTTTTCATTTTATTTACATTTGATATAGATTCTGATTAAGTACATCATCCTCTTAAGGACTGATCAAGTTTTTGATTTTGCCCTTTCATTTTTCCCTCCTTTTCTTCCAAGAGCTGTGTAACTTTTTTATTTACCTGCTGACAAAGCAATATGAGTGTTTGTAATTTGTGAGACTAGTTGTACTTTAGAATGACACCTACCATTTTATTTCATGGTTAACTGAAAAAAAAAGTAGAAAAAAATCCAACTCGGAATCTACCCATGTACAAAAATTTGTGTCAGACACTAACAAAGTGGCATCAATTTTACCACAGTAGAAATAGTATAATAGGGACCAACAGGTCTTCCACTACACCCAACTCAGCTGATAGACACGTAAGCAGGACTGTTCACATTTCCACAAATTATTGTAAATATCTCCAGCAGCAGCAGCAACAGCAGGAGTCTACACATTTACAAAAATTAGTGGCAGACACCAACAAAGTGGTATCAATTGCAATAGAGCAGAACTAGTATAGCGGGGACTGACACCTCTTTCACTAGAGCCAACCCAGCAGATGGAGATTGTAACGGGAAAGGTGTTGTAATCTCTGCTCCATATCCCTCTGAAAGCCTGAAAGGGGCGTAACTAGGTGGCCTACCAAATCCTTATTCGGACATGTGACAGCAGACGAAAACTGCGACCCAAGGTGGGGCAAAGAGGTGGCACCAGGTGCTTCTCCATGACTGACCTACAGAAGGTGGCAGCTGACCTCCTACAGGCAGGCACTGTAGGGACTCTGGAACAACAGATGCAGATGGGACCGGCTGAGGAACAGAAAAGCACTGTCAGGTGCAGGTTAGACTGGGTGTTAGACAGATGGCAACTAGCAAGCATGCAAGTCAAACTAACAACATAGCTCAGGCACCTCCATATTAAATGAGAAGCCTTAAATAGAAGGTGTCAACCAGCTATAGGCTGGGAATACCTTAGGTTGATGCCAGCAGTCCCTTTAAGAGGGAGGGAATGCACACGTGCACCCTTTAAGCATAGTTAGTTTCTGGTCCTACAACTGAACCTTGGTGGACACCGACACAAGGGGGGCGAGATGAGGAAGTGGTGTGTGAGTGGGAGATACTGAATGTCCTGTCTGTTAGGTACGAGGAGATGCTACAAAGGGCCAAGTCTGTAATGTCAACAGATCAGAAAGTCTGTAGTAAGAGGGAATGGTCCACTGTGTCAAAGACAGATGCCAGGTCCAGGAGGAGGAGGACAAACTTGCATTGCTTTCGTTCAGTGGTTAGTAGGTTGTTGGTGACTTTAGTCAGAGCAGTTTCAGTGGAGTGATGTGGTCTGAAGCCAGATTGTAAACGGTCAAATAGGAAGCAGGAAGAGAGGTGGGAGGTCAGTTCAAAATGGACGTGTTGTTCCAATAGTTTGGAGGCATAGGGGAGAAATGACATGGGGCAATAGGTAGACACAGAGGATGGGTCAAGGGTGGGCTTTTTGAGGATTGGTGTGATCAAGGTATGTTTCAATCAGGATGGAATACACCAGTTGTTGACAGGTTGAAGAGATGGGTTATGCCTGTGATAAAGACTATGGTAAAGTTTGGAATGAGGTGGGATGTTATTATGTCAAATTCATAGGTGGTGAGGCAAAGCATTCAGCTGAGATGAGAGGAGAGGGAGGGGGAACTGGTGGACGCAGGGAAGAATTGAAAGTAGTGAATAGCTGTTTAGGGTTGAGACAGGTATGATATGAGGAATGAGAAGCAGGTTTGTTTTGCTGCAGTCAGAATTTGCACAGCATTTTTACAACTTCTGTTACTGGATGGGCAACTCTGCATCCTTTCCTTGGCAGCCGTACAACGGTACGCTTTGTAGATGAGACCCAGAAAGAACATGTGCTCCAGTAGATGGCAAGCGCTGCATCAAATGGCCTCTGATCCTCTTCCTCCACCTTAACATCACACACAGTACAGTCCTCAGTGTTGGCACCCCAATTAACCTTTTTTTCCCCCACATCACAACTCTCCAAGTGCCCAACTGACTGTTGGGAAACACAGATGTCTGCAGATGTGTCTGCAGATGTCTGCAGATCTTTTCACATATTGTATGCCATTAGTGATGAGCGAATGTACTCGTTGCTCGGGTTTTCCCAGTATTTGTTATTGCTCGGAGATATAGCTTTCATCGCCTCAGTTGCATGATTTACGGCTTCCAGATAGGCTGAATACATGTGGGAATTCCCTAACAAACAGGCATTCCTCACATGTATTCAGAGTATCTGGAAGCCGTAAATCATGCAACTGAGGAGATGAAAACTATATCTCCGAGCAATAACAAATACTCGGAGGTCACCTGAGCATGCTCGGGAAAACCCGAGCAACGAGAACACTCAATCATCACTATATGCCATGTGTACTCTAAAGATTCATAGAGTCAAGAGGAGGAAATCATCTGCACCGATGCCTAAATTTTTTTTTCAATTTGATCCATGGCCAGATCAAGTTTTGTCCAAGCATGAACCAAACCCTCATCAAGAGACGTTAACCCCATTGGGTGAAAGTGATTCATTTGTGACAAAACTCTAATATTTGAGGCGCCTGCAGGCTATAATATGCTGTCAAGGCAGGAAGAGGAAGAGGGTAACTCTCAGGATGAGTAGTGGGAGTACAGAGAGGATGACGATGAGGTAGTAGATCACACTTGGTGTAAACCCAGAGGCATGCAGCTGAGTAGCTCAGTAGAGGAAGAGGAAGATGAGGAGGCTATATATGCTGCTGAGGCCTAGCTCTGGCAGTGGACAGCATCAATTGAGGTTCTGCAGTTGGCTATCTTGGGTCATTTTTCAGCCCATCAAAAATCGAAAAAATCATGTTAGCCGTAAAAATTTTTTTAATAATTTCAGTACTACATGCATGAACTGGCTCATGCACAATCAACATGCATTAATCTGGGAATATCATTGTGCTAAAATGCAGAATAGCAGGTCTAGCCAACCATCGTTCACCCCATCAACCGCATCTTCTGATTCTTCTTCCTTCCTCACCGTGGCAAGTGTTGTCACATAGGCCAAAGAACCTCCACTTGTTTACCCTGTACAGTTGGGGTGCTTGTAAGCCTGTCCGCTAATACGGAATTAGACAAGCCTGCTGTTTTTGACTGATCTTACATACCAAGCACACCCCATCTTTCTCAATCCATCACTGTCTACACCTCTTTCATAGTCCAGCAGCTTGTCATGTTCACCCTACTCCACCCTGTGTTGGCACAGCAGCATGTGACATGCACCATGCGACATGCACCATGCGACATGTGACATGCACCATGCAACATCCACCATGCGACATGCACCATGCAACATGGGACATCCACCATGCGACATGATGACATGATTTCTGCCTCCTAGAGTCCCAGCAACCCTTACCTCCTCAACCATTTCCTCCCAGGTAGCAGATCCCCTTGTTTTCCGCTCTTCCTTTTGGAAGATAAAGTTGTCAGCAAGAGAATATAAGAATTTGCTGGAAGTGTTATTTGTGCCTGAAAGAGATTCCCAACAAATGTCTGCATAGCTGAAATCCCCCATTTTCACTAAGTCATATTTTTATGTTCAGCTATCCCTGGTGGCCTGTAGTAAACTCCTACAATGGTGTCCTTTCTGTTGTTCTCTCCTTATATTCTTACCCATTTTCCAAAGAACTACTAGTCTCTAAAGCTTCAATCTCTGTGGAGATACAGTATATGGTTTCTAACATACAATGCGACAGCTCCTCCCCGTTTATTAAGTTTGCTTCTTGAAAATAAGTTGCATCCTTCTAGCCTTGTATTCCAATCGTGTATCATCGCACCAAGTTTCAGTGATGCCAATGACATCATATTTCTTTTCCTGCGTTAATAGTTCCAATTCTCCTTGTTAGTTTCCCATCCTCTGTGCATATGTATAGAAACAGCTTAGCTTGTGATCGGTTGCTCTTTCTCCAATATTTTTATTATTCTTGTCTATTTGTCCTTGTTTGTCCTTTCCACTTCTAATAGCAGAGTTCTCAATAGTATTTGTTCACTGTATGGCTTTCCCTGGCCTTTTGCTTTTCTTCCCACAATGTTTTAGTTTAAAGCTCTCCTGATGTCCTGATGAGTGTAGCAAGGTGACTTCCAAATGTGTGTTTTCCAGTCTTGATAAGGTGGAGCTCATCTCTAGTAAGTAGTCCATCGTACAGGTAATTCACTCTGTCATCCAGAAATCCAAATCCTCGCTGATGGCACCATCAACATAGCCAGTTGCTTACCTGTAGAATGTTGTTCCACCTCTTTGTTCCATGGCCATCTACTGGAGGAGGGATGAGAAGACTACCTGCGCTTCCAGTTCTTTCACTTTCTTGCCTAAGTTTTCAAAGTCACTGCAGATGGTTTCCAACTCATTTCTTTCATTTGTCCCCACATGTATTAGTAAGAATGGGTAGTCATCTGTAGGTCTGAAAAGTCCTGATATCCTGTCAGACATATCTTTGATTTTTGCTTCTAGAAGACAGCACATTTGTCTTGAGGTTATATGGTTTCAGATGGTGGCCTCTGTTCCTCTCAACAGGGAATCCTCCATGACCACCATTCTGTTTCTTCTTCACATTTCTCTTTCTCCATCCAAGATGACTTTAAGTGCTTACAAGGTTGTTTTTTGTGGGAAAAGTCTTATCTTGATGTATTTAATCCTCATTCTACTGCGTGACAACCTGGTACTGGTTCCTGAGCAGTATGGGTGCTGACTGCTTCCCGATCCTCCTGCTTCTCTGGGTCACATGCTTCCATTCCTCTGTTTCTTCAGGTACACTACAAATTTCTTCTCTTTCGTTATGCTAAAGAGATACTTCTCTGTCTAAGAACTCCTCACCTTCCTTAATCATTTTCAATGTAGCTATTATCTCTTCTAGACTTTATAGATAAAAACTAGGGAAAAAAAAGTGGACTTATTCTGCGCTGCTGAATAACTGAAGATCCAGGAATATTACTTAAAATGTGGTTTTATTCAACTCGTTTCAAAGTACTGGGACTTCTTCATCAGGAAATACCACAAATGTATAGATACAGACACTTCAAAGCTTCAAATAGACACAGGATTCAAATATCAGCCCCAATACGATCACCTGACAGACAATGTCAGAGTTTCCCAATTTTTATCTATATGGTGGCCATTACTGGACCTGTGGATCTGCTGCAGCGAATATTTCCTGCAAGCTCAATTTAAAGCTCTATCTGGTGAGTATAATTTGATTGTATTAAAGCACTTGTGTCTTGGATAAGACCCTTTTTGTGCTATTTTCTCCAGCAGGATCTCCTTGCTCTTCTAGAATTTGCAACTTTTCCTCCAACAGGGACAAAAGCTTGAATTTCTGGTAGGTTATGTTTGGCTTTTCAGCATATAGCATGCAATGCAGCTCACCAAATGGCTGCTGGCCTCTTCCATGTTCTTAATGTTTATATGACGTCAAGGCGATGAAGATCATGCCAAAATTTGCGCGGTTTTCTGATGTCCTCCTTTACGCTGCTATCGCCAATATCCAGTGTTTCTTGAGTTTGCAGAAAATGTTCACTTATCCCAGAATGCACTGTGAATATACAAATGTGTAGCACCTGCATCTCTGCCTGCAGTCCCTCTCTCCCTGCAGAGACACCAGCATACTCATCGCCAAGGCTCCCATCCTGCCTCTTCGGGGTCTACTGCTGCCCGGGATACACGCACTCCTAGCAGGTCTCTAGGCACTGTGCTTAGAGAGCACCCTTCCTCTTTCTTAAAGGGGCCGCACGCATTCCTCTAAAGTGTCCCCAGCCAATAGCTGGAGGTCTCTTTTTATTTAAACCGCCTCCTCCAACATGGAGGTGCCTGTGCAATGTAGTGAGTTTGTTCCTAACACGCTTGTCAGTTTTTCAGGTCCCTTTACTTGCTTCCGAGTCTGCTGCACCCGACAGTGCTTCCCTCAATGGAAGCAGAGCCAGCTGCACCTGCCAATGCTCACCTTTACAGCAGCAGAGCCAGCTGCACCCACCAGTGCTCACCTCCACGGCAGCAGAGCTAGATAAACCCGCCAGTGCTCACCTCCATGGCAGCAGAGCCATCTGCACCCACCAGTGCTCATCTCTCCGTCAGACTGTCCTGTCTGCACCTGCAGTTCCTGTCACCTTATCCACCTGCCTGCATCTGTCAGACATTCCCCCAGGCTATTCTAGCTATCCGCTCCTAGGGGTCAGCCAACATCTACCCAAGGTCAGTCCTCGAGTAGCACCTGGATCACCTCCCTTGTCTCTACACGGACTGAGGTGTCATTAGCTGCTGCGTGTCCGTGGTCGGATTGGGTGAGGCTCCTAGTCACGCCCCTCCGGGTCTTCCTTGGGCATTGGCACAGTGGTTCCACCACTCAGCCTGTTACAAAATGATCTTTGCAAGACTTGTCCCCAGGGGACTCCTCCCTGGTCCTCCTCTGGTTATTAATAAGGGGTGACCACAAGAAAAATGATGTGGGTTCCCTCCTATTTTTAATAACCAGCAAAGGCTATGCAGACAGCAGCTGATATTAATACCTAAAGCGCTGCGGAATATGTTG
This sequence comes from Ranitomeya variabilis, assembly GCF_051348905.1. Taxonomy (NCBI): domain Eukaryota; kingdom Metazoa; phylum Chordata; class Amphibia; order Anura; family Dendrobatidae; genus Ranitomeya; species Ranitomeya variabilis. Next base: position 318,490,716 of record NC_135232.1, on the reverse strand, counting down.
GCGCTTGTTATGATCCTTAGTGGTTGAGGATCATGAATTACTCCAGCTAAGTAACAAACATAGGACAAGCTCTAGGGAGGTGGCAAACTGGACTGACCGCAAATCTGAACCTATCCAAACACACTAGAAGTAGCCGGTGAACGTGCCTAAAAATCCTAGACATCTCGAGCCAGCCTGAGGAACTAACTACCCCTAGAGAGAAAGAAAGACCTCTCTTGCCTCCAGAGAAATAATCCCCAAAGATATAGAAGCCCCCAACAGATAATAACGGTGAGGTAAGAGGAAGGCACATACACAGGGGTGAAAACAGATTCAGCAAATGAGGCCCACTAATACTAGATAGCAGAAAATAGTAAAGGGGTCTGTGCGGTCAGTAAAAAATCCTTACAAAATATCCACACTGAGATTTCAAGAACCCCCGCACCAACTAACGGTGTGGGGGGAGAAACTCAGTCCCCTAGAGCAACCAGCAAGCGAGGAGATCACATATTAGCAAGCTGGACAAGAAACATGATGAATGCTGATAATCAGAAAATGAACGGACAAAAACTTAGCTTGTCTTGGAGAGGCTGGGAGCAAGGTAATCACAAGGAATCTGAAGAGCACTGAATACATTGATAGCAGGCAAGGAACTGTGTATCCAGGTGAGCTAAATAGGAAACCAACCAAGGATAACGAACCAGCTGACGCAGCCAACCTGCAGAAAGACAACACTACACAGTACCGCTTGTGACCACCAGAGGGAGCCCAAAAATAGAGTTCACAACAGTACCCCCTCTTGAGGAGGGGTCACTGAACCCTCATCAAGACCCCCAGGGCGATCAGGATGAGCTGCGTGGAAGGCACGAACCAAATCAGAGGCGACAACCCAGGAATTATCCTCCTGACCATAGCCCTTCCACTTCACCAAATACTGAAGCCTCCGTCTAGAGATACGAGAATCCAAAATCTTCTCCACCACGTACTCCAATTCTCCCTCGACCAGCACCGGAGCAGGAGGCTCAACAGAAGGAACCACAGGTACCACATACCTCCGCAACAAAGACCTATGGAACACATTATGAATGGCAAACGATGCTGGGAGATCCAAACGAAAAGACACCGGGTTAAGGATTTCCAAGATCTTATAAGGACCGATGAAGCGAGGCTTGAATTTAGGAGAGGAGACCTTCATAGGAACATACCGAGAAGACAGCCACACCAAATCCCCAACACGAAGTCGGGGACCCACACCGCGGCGGCGGTTGGCAAAGCGCTGAGCCTTCTCCTGTGACAACCTCAAATTGTCCACCACATAGTTCCAAATCTGCTGCAACCTATCCACCACAGAATCCACCCCAGGACAGTCAGAAGACTCAACCTGACCCGAGGAAAAACGAGGATGGAAACCAGAATTGCAGAAAAAAGGCGAAACCAAAGTAGCCGAACTAGCCCGATTATTAAGGGCAAACTCGGCCAATGGCAAAAAAGTCACCCAATCATCCTGATCAGCAGAAACAAAACATCTCAAATAAGTTTCCAACGTCTGATTAGTTAGCTCGGTTTGGCCATTAGTCTGAGGATGGAAGGCCGACGAAAAAGACAAATCAATGCCCATCTTAGCACAAAAAGTCCGCCAAAACCTGGACACAAACTGGGATCCTCTATCAGACACAATATTTTCAGGAATGCCGTGCAAGCAAACCACATTCTGAAAAAATAGAGGAACCAAATCGGAGGAGGAAGGCAACTTAGGCAAGGGCACCAAATGGACCATCTTGGAAAAACGATCACACACCACCCAGATGACAGACATTTTCTGAGATACTGGAAGATCCGAAATAAAATCCATGGAAATGTGCGTCCAAGGCCTTTTTGGGACAGGCAAAGGCAAAAGCAAACCGCTGGCACGAGAACAGCAAGGCTTAGCCCGAGCACAAATCCCACAAGACTGCACAAAGGAACGCACATCCCGCGACAAGGAAGGCCACCAGAAGGACCTAGCCACCAAATCTCTGGTACCAATAATCCCAGGATGACCCGCCAACACCGAAGAATGAACCTCGGAAATAACTCCGCCGGTCCATCTATCCGGGACAAACAGTCTCTCTGGTGGACAACGGTCAGGTCTATCCACCTGGAATTTCTGCAGCACTCGTCGCAAATCTGGGGAAATGGCAGACAAAATCACTCCCTCTCTGAGAATACCAGCCGGCTCAGAAACTCCCGGAGAGTCAGGCACAAAACTCCTAGAAAGTGCATCAGCCTTCATGTTCTTTGAACCAGGCAGGTATGAGACCACGAAGTTGAAACGGGAGAAAAACAGCGACCAACGAGCCTGTCTAGGATTCAGGTGCTTGGCAGATTCGAGGTAAATCAGGTTTTTGTGATCAGTCAAGACCACCACACGATGTTTAGCTCCTTCGAGCCAATGTCGCCACTCCTCAAATGCCCACTTCATAGCCAACAACTCCCGATTATCAACATCATAATTCCGCTTGGCAGGCGAAAACTTTCTTGAAAAGAAAGCACATGGCTTCATCACAGAGCCATCAGAGCTTCTCTGCGACAAAACAGCCCCTGTTCCAATCTCAGAAGCATCAACCTCGACCTGGAAGGGAAGAGAGACATCTGGTTGACATAAGACTGGAGCTGAAGAAAACCGGTGCTTCAGTTCCCGAAAGGCCTCCACGGCCGCAGGAGACCAATTAGTCACATCAGAACCCTTCTTGGTCAAATCCGTCAAAGGTTTAACCACGCTAGAAAAATTAGCGATGAAACGACGGTAAAAATTAGCAAAATCCAAGAACTTCTGAAGACTCTTAACAGACGTAGGCTGAGTCCAGTCATGAATAGCCTGGACCTTGACTGGGTCCATCTCCACAGTAGAAGGAGAAAAAATAAAACCCAAAAAGGAGACCTTCTGTACTCCGAAGAGGCATTTTGAGCCCTTCACAAATAAAGCATTAGCACGCAGGACCTGAAACACCATCCTGACCTGCTTCACGTGGGACTCCCAATCATCAGAAAAGACCAAAATGTCATCCAGATAAACAATCATAAATTTATCCAGATATTCTCGGAAGATGTCATGCATGAAGGACTGAAACACAGAAGGAGCATTAGAGAGTCCAAAAGGCATCACTAAGTACTCAAAATGGCCTTTTGGGCGTATTAAATGCTGTTTTCCATTCATCTCCCTGCTTAATGCGCACAAGGTTATACGCACCACGGAGATCTATCTTAGTGAACCAACTGGCCCCCTTAATCCGAGCAAACAAATCAGACAATAGTGGCAAAGGATACTGAAATTTGACTGTGATTTTATTCAGAAGACGATAATCTATACAAGGTCTCAAAGAACCGTCCTTCTTGGCCACAAAAAAATATCCTGCACCAAGAGGGGAAGAGGATGGGCGAATATGTCCCTTCTCCAAAGACTCCTTTATATAACTCCGCATTGCGGCATGCTCTGGTATAGACAAATTAAAAAGTCGTCCCTTAGGGAATTTACTACCAGGAATTAAATTTATAGCACAGTCACAATCCCTATGAGGGGGCAGGGCACTGGACCTGGGCTCATCAAATACATCCTGGTAGTCAGACAAAAACTCAGGGACCTCAGAAGGAGTGGAAGAAGCAATAGACACCAACGGAGTATCGCCATGAATTCCCTGACAACCCCAACTTGACACAGACATAGCTTTCCAATCTAAAACTGGATTATGAACCTGCAGCCATGACAGACCCAAAACGACAACATCATGCAAATTATGCAGAACGAGAAAGCGAATCACCTCCTGATGTACGGGAGTCATGCACATGGTCATTTGCGTCCAATACTGAGGCTTATTCTGAGCCAATGGCGTAGCATCAATTCCCCTCAGAGGAATAGGAAATTCCAAAGGCTCCAGGACAAAACCACAGCGCCTGGCAAACGACAAATCCATCAGATTCAGGGCAGCACCCGAATCCACAAAAGGCATAACCGGGTAGGACGACAAAGAACAAATCAAAGTAACAGACAAAATAAATTTAGGCTGTATCGTACCAATGGTGACAGGTTTAGCGATTTTTTTTTAAACGTTTAGAGCATGCTGAGATAACATGAGTAGAATCACCACAGTAAAAGCACAACCCATTTTGACGTCTATGACTTTGTCGCTCAATTCTGGTCAGAGTTCGGTCACATTGCATAGACTCAGGTCTCTGTTCAGAAAATACCGCCAAAGGATGAGCAGATTTGCGCTCCCGCAAACGCCGATCGACCTGAATGGCTAAAGCCATAGAATCACTCAGACTTGTAGGGGTGGGAAACCCCACCGTAACATTCTTAACGGCCTCAGAAAGACCTTCTCTGAAATTTGCAGCCAGGGCACACTCATTCCATTGAGTAAGCACCGACCATTTCCGAAATTTTTGACAATACACCTCTGCTTCATCCTGACCTTGAGAGATAGCCAGCAACGCTTTTTCTGCCTGATTCTCAAGATTAGGCTCCTCATAAAGCAGTCCAAGAGCCAGAAAAAATGCATCAACATTAAGCAATGCAGGATCTCCTGGCGCCAGAGAGAAAGCCCAATCTTGAGGGTCGCCACGCAACAAGGAGATAACAATTTTAACTTGCTGAGCGGAATCACCAGAGGAACGAGGTTTCAGAGACAGAAATAACTTACAATTATTCTTAAAATTCTGAAACCTAGATCTATCTCCAGAAAACAACTCAGGAATGGGTATCTTTGGCTCCGACATAGGACTATGAATAACAAAATCCTGAATACTTTGCACCCGTGCAGTAAGATGATCCACACTAGAAATCAGAGTCTGAACATTCATGTCTGCAGCTGAGCTCAAAACCACCCAGAGTTCAAGGGGATGAAAGAAGCTAAACAGACTGCAGCAAAGGAAAAGCGGGAGGAAAAAAAAAAATTGTACTCAGGTCTTCTTTTTATCCCACTTCTGCGATGCATTAAACACTTTTTTGGCCTGCTATACTGTTATGATCCTTAGTGGTTGAGGATCACGAATTACTCCAGCTAAGTAACAAACATAGGACAAGCTCTAGGGAGGTGGCAAACTGGACTGACCGCAAATCTGAACCTATCCAAACACACTAGAAGTAGCCGGTGAACGTGCCTAAAAATCCTAGACGTCTCGAGCCAGCCTAACTAACTACCCCTAGAGAGAAAGAAAGACCTCTCTTGCCTCCAGAGAAATAATCCCCAAAGATATAGAAGCCCCCAACAGATAATAACGGTGAGGTAAGAGGAAGGCACATACACAGGGGTGAAAACAGATTCAGCAAATGAGGCCCACTAATACTAGATAGCAGAAAATAGTAAAGGGGTCTGTGCGGTCAGTAAAAAATCCTTACAAAATATCCACACTGAGATTTCAAGAACCCCCGCACCAACTAACGGTGTGGGGGGAGAAACTCAGTCCCCTAGAGCAACCAGCAAGCGAGGAGATCACATATTAGCAAGCTGGACAAGAAACATGATGAATGCTGATAATCAAAAAATGAACGGACAAAAACTTAGCTTGTCTTGGAGAGGCTGGGAGCAAGGTAATGACAAGGAATCTGAAGAGCACTGAATACATTGATAGCAGGCAAGGAACTGAGTATCCAGGTGAGCTAAATAGGAAACCAACCAAGGATAACGAACCAGCTGACGCAGCCAACCTGCAGAAAGACAACACTACACAGTACCGCTTGTGACCACCAGAGGGAGCCCAAAAATAGAGTTCACAACAGGCGCTATATAAATAAAGATTATTATTATTATTATTAAATAAATTAACTGGGGTTAAAACTGGTATGCATGCAGCATGTAAGCGCACGTTCACACTAGCCACTGAAGAAAAAAAAGACAAAATCAGAAACATAATAGGTAAATATTCTGCTGTAAATAAACAGAAATAGTGCATGAAAATAATATTCGGTACTTAATTAGCCCCTTCCCGACCTGTGACGCCACGTAGGCATCATGAAAGTTGATGCCAATCCGACCAGTGACGCCTATATGGCATCATGGCGGGATCGCGTTTCTCCTGGTTGGGTGAAAGGGTTAACTGAAATTTCACCCGATCTGCAGGAACAGGGGGACTTGTACTTTAGCTCAGGAGGGGTGGCTTTGCCCCCCCTTGGCTATGATCACCCTGGTGACCAGTTTGTCACCACCCCCAGATCTGATTGGAGCTAGCGTCCATGTGACGCTCCCTCCCCCTGCCCCGGTGATCACCCCCCGCTGATGCTGCTGCTGCTGGCTCCATGTCCTCCATCTGCGGATCATCTTGCCCCCCCGTGCCTGACAGCCCCCTCCTGCCTTGGTGATCACCCCTGCCCATGATCGCCCCCTGCCCCAGTTTTCCCATTAGGGGAAGGGTTAGGGATAGGGTTAGGATTAGGGTTAGGGGTAGGGATAGGGTTAGGATTAGGGGTAGCGTTAAGGGTAGGGATAGGATTAGGGGTAGGGGTAGGGGAAGGGTCTCGGGATAGGGTTAGGATTAGGGATAGGGGTATAGATAGGGTTAGCATTAGGTTTAGGGGTAGGGATATGGTTAGGATTAGGGGTAGAGTTAGGATTAGGGGTAGGGTTAGGGATAGGGGTAGGATTAGGGTTAGGATTAGGGGTAGGGATAGGGTTAGGATTAGGGGTAGGGTTAGGGGTAGAGTTAGGGATAGGGTTAGGATTAGGGGACGGGTCTCGGGATAAGGTTAGGATTAGGGTTAGGGTTATGGATAGGGTTAGCATTAGGTTTAGGGGTAGGGATAGGGTTAGGATTGGGGTAGTTAGGGGTAGAGTTAGGATTAGGGGTAGGGTTAGGGATAGGGGTAGGATTAGGGTTAGGATTAGGGGTAAGGATAGGGTTAGGGTAGGGTTAGGGGTAGAGTTAGGGGTAGGGATAGGATTAGGGGTAGGGTTAAGGATAGGAGTAGGATAAGGGGTAGGGTTGGGATTAGGGTTAGGGTTGGGATTAGGGGTAGGGTTAGGGTTGGGATTAGGGTTAGGGTTGGGATTAGGGGTAGGGTTGGGATTAGGGTTCGGGTTAGGGTTGGGATTAGGGTAGGGGTGTGTTGGGGTTAGGGTTGGAGTTAGAATTGGGGGTTTCTACTGTTTAGACACATCGCGGGCTCTCCAAATGCAACATGACGCCCGAAGACCATTCCATCAAAGTCTGCATTCCAAAACATCACTCCTTCCCTTCTGAGCCCCAACGTGTGCCCAAACAGTGGTTCACCCCCACATATGGGGTATCAGCATACTCAGGACAAACTGGACAACAACATTAGGGGTCCAATTTCTCCTGTTACCCTTGAGAAAATAAAAAATTGCGGGCTAAAAAATAATATTTGAGGAAATAAAAATGATTTTTTATGTTCACGGCTTTGTGTTATAAACTTCTGTGAAGCACTTGGGGGTGCTCACTACACATCTAGATAAGTTCCTTGGGAGGTCTAGTTTCCAAAATGGGGTCACTTGTGGGGGAGCTCCAATGTTTAGGTACACATGATGTCCGCTAACAATTGGAGCTAATTTTCCATTCAAAAAGTCAAATGGCGCTTCTTCCCTTCTGAGCCCTGCCGTGCGCCCAAACAGTGGTTTACCCCCATATGTGAGGCATCGATGTACTCAGGAGAAATTGCCCAACAAATTTTACGATCAATTTTATCCTGTTGCCCATGTAAAAATGAAAAAAGGCTATAAGAAAATTTTTGTGAAAAAAAAGTATTTTTTTTTTTATGGATAAATTTGTGAAGTACCTGGGGGTTTAATGTGCTCACCATGCATCTAGATAAGTTCCTTGGGGAGTCTAGTTTCCAAAATGGGGTCACTTGTGGGGGAGCTCCAATGTTTAGGCACACAGGAGCTCTGCAAATGCGACATGGTATCCGCTAACGATTGGAGCTAATTTTCCAGTTAAATGGCGCTCCTTCCCTTCCGAGCCCTGCCGTGCGCCCAAACAGTGGTTTACCCCCACATATGAGGTTTCAGAGTACTCAGGACAAATTGGACAACTTTCGGGGTCCACTTTCTCCTTTTACCCTTGGGAAAATAAAAAATGTGTTGCTAAAAGATCATTTTTGTGACTAAAAAGTTAAATGTTCATTTTTTCCTTCCATGTTGCTTCTGCTGCTGTGAAACACTTGAAGGGTTAATAAACTTCTTGAATGTGGTTTTGAGTACCTTAAGGGGTGTAGTTTATAGAATGGTGTCACTTTTGGTTATTTTCAGCCTTATAGACCCCTCAAACTGACTTCAAATGCGAGGTGGTCCCTAAAAAAAATGGTTTTGTTGTAAAAATGAGAAATCGCTGGTCAACTTTTAACCCTTATAAGTTCCTAACAAAAAAAATGTGTTTCCAAAATTGTGCTGCTGTAAAGTAGACATGTGGGAAATGTTATTTATTAACTATTTTGTGTCACATAACTCTCTGGTTTAACAGAATAAAAACTCAAAATTAGAAAATTGCTACATTTTCAAAATTTTCGACAAATTTCCAATTTTTTCACAAATAAATGCAAAAATTATCGACCTAAATTTACCACTATCATGAAGCCCAATATGTCATGAAAAAATATTCGCAGAATCGCTAGGATCCGTTGAAGCATTCCTGAGTTACTACCTCATAAAGGGACACTGGTCAGAATTGCAAAAAATGGCCAGGTCATTAAGGTCAATATAGGCTGGGTCATGAAGGGGTTAACATAAATTTGATCAAAAAAATGCAAAAGCCATCCCACCACTTCACTGTGACCCTAATTTGGATGGTACTAACTCTAATATTAAAAACCTTACCGTTTGTCAAGTGGCATACATGTGGATAAGGGCTGAGAAGGAATGAGCTCAGTTAGTAGACACACAACCATGGGAAACCACATCAATATAATGTCCATCTCTAAGAAAAACCATGTGCATATAAAGGTGTGGCCAGTTTTTTCTTTGAGCTGGACATATTGATGTGGTTTCAAAAGGCTGTGTGTCTACTAGCTGGGCAGGGTATTTACCTATTATGTTTCTGTTTTTGTTTTTTAGTCTGATATTAATAGCCTCCTCCTGGACTAAGAACATCAGCCCTCAGTTGCCCCAGAAATTGAGCATCCATAAGATGCGCCTTTTCTGTTGCTTACACTTGGCTTTTCCTTCTTGACCTGATGTGGTGGCACGTGGGGTAATAGTACTGAGGTTGATGTTTTATGACTGTTTTATGGAATTTATCAGGCAGCAAGCGGTGACATCATTAAGGTGACCGTAGTTCATCAGCTATGAACTCCAGCCACCTTACTAACATCCGTGCTGGGCACTGAAGCTGGGTTCTCACACTAAGCTCAGTGTCTCCTGGATCCCAGGCTGATTGGTTGCATTTTATGTTGCCGCTTAGCATCCAAATGTAGATGAGTTTGGGCTCGTTGTGGATCATACAGATTATCTGCGGACAGGTGAGGATTTCATTTTTTTAAATTTTTGTTTAGATATTAATAAACAGGTAAAAGATAGTCTGGAAGTTTTTATTTCAAACTAGATTGTGGCCCGATTCTAACGCATCGGGTATTCTAGAATATGCATGTCCCCGTAGTATATGGACAATGATGATTCCAGAATTCGCGGCAGACTGTGCCCGTCACTGATTGGTCGAGGCAACCTTTATAACATCATCGTCGCCATGGCAACCGTTAGGACATCTACGTCGATACTGTGCCCGTCGCTGATTGGTCGAGGCCTGGCGGACTTTACTCTGTGTTTGTCTTTATTACATTTTACTATGGGGATGTCTTAAAGATGCTTCTCCATTACTAACTGCTGCTTCTTGATGTCAGCTGCACCAGGGCAAGTGGAAAGAGTGCCAGAATTGGGGCATCTAATAGATGCGCCATTTATGAGGTGGCTGAGGACTGTTGTTCTTAGTCTGGGAGGGGGACAATATGCATGGCCCCTTCCTAGGCTATTAATATCAACCTGCAGCTGTCTGCCTAGCCTTTGCTGGATATTACAAATTGTGGGGATGACACATCATTTTTTTGGGGTGGGTCAACCCTTGTTAGTAGTGAGTAAAGGCTAAGTAGACAATTCTGAGCTGATATTAAGTGTCAGCATAGCTCCATGTTTATAATCCCCTTTCCAGACTATAAACAGCCCCAAGCTGTCAGCTTTCCCTCAGCTGGTTAAAAATAGTAAGGGTAACTCCACACCATTTTTTTTCTTTTATTCTATCTGCTAGCTGAAGAGTCCGGTGTTGCCCGGACATAGTAACTATCTGTAGTTAGTTATAACAAATTATAATGATTATATTACACATAAAAACATTTCACATCATATATTCAACACTACAGATTTGCAACACAAATTAACTAAATGATTACCCAAGTATTGATAGTATTTTATTTTCAACACATTCAAGAACCTTTTGATAAACAACATTTTTGGTTTTTCCTTCCAGTGCAAAGATGAACAGATTTTTGGCAGTTCCAACTCTTGAACAGGCCATGTAAAGTTGGTCATGAGAAAAGCATGGAGATTGCAAATCGATCCCTACTACTTTCAAGGACTGTCCCTGAGCCTTGTTAATGGACATTGCAAATGCCAGTAGAACTGGAAACAAGAAGCGTTTAAAATCTAAAGGCAAATCAGATGGAATGAGTGGAATTCTTGGAATGTAAATGTCCTCTCCTTTGGCACATCCTGTCAAAATGGTTGCTTTAATTACATGTGTAAACAGATTCTTAATCAAGAGTCTTGTTCCATTACACAGCTTTGGTGGATCTAAATTTCTCAACAGCAGATTAGGTGCTCCAAGTTTTAGAAAGAGTTTATGTGGAGGAAGTCCTTGTGTGGTTCCAAGGAGTTGAGGAACTCTATTGGATAGAATAATGCTTGATCAGGGTCTGTTACTGTATCCACTGACTTGTAGGTCGTGGACAAACCTGGAAGGAGACTTAAAATTTGAAGATTGATCTTGTTGACACTATCATTTTTCGAAGCTAGAATAACCCTTTCACACAGCCAGCCAGACTTGTGAATGGGGCCTTATACACAGCCTCCGCCTGCAGCACCTCATTCTTCTCTAGACATAACCTCATACTGCAGCACCTCACTTCCCTAATTTGCCCCTCGCACGCACGTTCCACTATTTGCCACTTGCACACAGACTCCACTATTTGCCCCTCGCACACACGCTCCACTATGTGCCCCTCACACGCTCCACTATTTGCCCCTCGCACACACGCTGCACTATTTTCCCCTCACACACGCTCCACTATTTGCCCCTCACACACACGCTCCACTATTTGCCCCTCGCACACAGGTTCCACTATTTTCCCATCGTACACATGCTCCACTATTTGGCACACACGCTCCACTATTTGTCACAGAAGCTCCACTATTTGGCACACACGCTCCACTATTTGGCACACACTCTCCACTATTTGGCACACACACTCCACTATTTGCCACACACACTCCACTATTTGCCACACACGCTCCACTATTTGCCACACACGCTCCGCTATTTGGCACACACGCTCCACTATTTGGCACACACGCTCCACTATTTGGCACACATGCTCCACTATTTGCCACATACGCTCCACTATTTGGCACACACGCTCCACTATTTGGCACACATGCTCCACTATTTGCCACATACGCTCCACTATTTGGCACACACGCTCCACTATTTGGCACACATGCTCCACTATTTGCCACATACGCTCCACTATTTGCCACACACGCTCCACTATTTGCCAACTATTTGCCACACACGCTCCACTATTTTCCACACTCATTCCACTAGGTACACAGCAACTTCCTGTTATGAGCACAGCGGTCTAATCCATGAGGCTCCACCCTTTTCCTTGATGTCATGCCTCACAGAAGCAACTCCATTCTAGACACGACGGAGCAAGATGTGGCCTGTGCCTGCCGTGCACTGATACTGATGCTGCAAATTTTTCCTCACCCCAATTCCATGTGAGGAAAAACTTGCAGATGAGCACTGTCTAATTGACTAACATTGTTTTCTCTCATTGCACTTGCCGAGTTTAAAAACCCTTACAATGTAATACACTCAGCAGTATTACACATCTTCATCTCTTTACAAGTTGAGGTGTGGCTGCTTTTCACTTTTCCATCCTTTTAAAAATTTCTAAAGAAGAATTTTAATCACATCCTTTGGACTGAAGCAACACGCTCATAAAGTTAGAGCCAAAATAGGGAGGGGGAAGAGTGATTCCTCAGAACTGGATTGTAAAATGAATGCCTTATGACTTCAGTTATTCTAGTGACAAATGCACACAGTTCACTTATATTGACCTGATCTTGTGGCATTCATTCAGTTGTATGGTAAATCTCTGCCATGTTCTTGTATATTAAGAACATTTAGCCTAAAAATAATCAACCTTTTTTGTTTTAAATAATTTGTTCTACTTTTCTGTTTTTTTTTGCCTTAGTTCTTCTATGATCATCTAGATTTTTAACTGTTAAGTCATAACTGCCTTCAATCAACACTGCAATGGACAACAATGAGGTAGGTAGCGGTATTATTTATTTAAACGATGGCATTGAGACTTCTCTAACAATTTTGTATGCAGATTACAGAGATTTAAACTCTTTAAACTATGTAGTGTGCGTTTCTGTAACATAGAACAGCTTATTGGTAGAGATAAGTGAACCGGTGGACAAACATAAAATAAAAAGTTCGGTTCAGGACCAAACTTGATCTCAAACTTTACCCCAGACAATGCTCTCTTTTGCCGGCTCGTTATTTCTCATTAGATCCGGCAAGGGATCACACTGTCATTGTGAATTGTAGAGCAGGGGCTAGCCTAGATCCTGAAACTGATGCCACTAATGACTCTTCATGTCTGTGTGGGGACTGAAGCTGCGCAATGATTGCAGCTTCTTCCTCTTGATGACATCCTGTTTGATAATCACCAGTGCATGAGTGGATACTCAAACGAAACATTATCCAAATGGAGGTAGGTAAAAAATAAAAGTAATAAAGAAAGTAGAGAGGGAATAGATGGGACTTTGATTAAAAAGTATATTAGAAAATAGATTAGATTATTACAATAAATAGGCATTTCAGATTAAAATCAATGTTGGTTTCGGACCACCCCTTTAACATCTTAGCTTCTCTACATACAGTAGTATATGGTGAAAATAATGATATTAGATTGACAAAGAAGCACACACACACTTTAAGACACATACAGATGGATAAAGATAATGGAACTATTAAGGTATATACTGTTCTCTGTTTTTCTAGTAAACTTGACTCACACATACAGTTTTTTTAAAAACCAGTAGCAGGATTAGATGCAGAACAATATATATATTTATATTTTTGTATATAGTTTCATCTTTGCCTTAAGAAAAAAAGTTGTAGCACAGTCCACAGTCATTGATTGAAAACATGACAAACTCACCCGCAGGGTTGGTTATCTAATGTAGTACACTTTTGGCACTGGAAAATGTATGTAATTAATGTAATTATATAAAATATGTCATAATTGCAGATACTATAAAAAATTAAATCACTTATTTTTTCCGTAGAAAAAATCTGACATTGTCTACCATAAATGCAGCCTTTCAGTGTAAGTATTTTGGGTAACACCATAATCTCTGGAATTTTTTTTCTTTCTGTGCGTGTGGTGAACTGTTGGTTTTACTGATACAATTTTGGATAACATAAAACACTTTTTTTTTCTTGTTTCTTTTTTTTTTTTTACCATGCAATAATCATGTTATTGAAATATGTTTCCTTCTATCCATTAAGTCAACGTCCTACCTATCATAGATATTCTCCCTTGAGGAGTATTGAACAAAACTTATCGGGAGCATTTTGATGACACTCTAGGGTGACAATAGCTGAGGCAAAGAAGGGGTCAAACTAATAGGGTGAACAAGGATGAGTTATTAAGACACGACCATTGAGGAATTGGGGTCCTGCCCCTGTATGCTGTTCTTGGGGCTCCCCTTGATGAATCCCTCTTTTGGTTGAAGGATTTTTCGGAGATCAAACAGCTTTATTTCCTTAGTGCAGTGATTGAGCGCTCATTAAATCTATATTACTTATGATTGATAATTTGTGACCTGAGCTAGCCATCAGTACGGTTTATAGGTTTTTTTTACTTTGATGTCTATAGTATGACACCCGAATGATGGTTTTGACTTTTGTATAGTTTTGCCTAATATTCATTTTATGACTTTTCCATTTATAAGTGTGTTTTTATAGATAAACGTTAAGTTCTACATTACCCCACTGGATCTACATTATTTTTTTTTTTGTCTCCTTATGGGAGTTGAACGTGTTCTATATTCCTCAACACTATAGTACCTCATGGTATAGTGAAAATTACATCCTTCTGTGAAGCCCATCCAATTGTTAGTCTTCACAGGAGGACAACGATGGCAGCAACTGGGCTCTTCAGCAGCACCCCCCAAGGCATAGGCTGAATGTGGGTCAGGGAGGATCCTAAGGATGTGGATTCCGCTGAAATCATGACATGAGTGGGGAAGGGCCTAATGACAAGCAGCACTGCCCCCTCCCAACTCATTGGCCTTAATGGCCATTTGATCTCCTGTTATGGACAGTATGATCCTGTTGACACTCTTTGATTGCAGGGAGGATAAAGAGAGCTATGTGAGCAACTTGGACAATGACATGCCAGTTTGTGGTCAGAACTTGCTCTGGTCACTTTACAGGCATCTGCTAGCTGTCAAACAGAGATGGCATTTGCTGGGTATCAGGTAGAATCAGCCTCTGAGCCAGATTCATACACATGGACACAATGTGGGATGTACTAAGACAGCCTACGTTGGGAAGGGGATTGCAAATCTCCTATTTTGTGTTTACAGCTCCTCTGCAGACCTTTGTCTAAGGGTAGGTTCACACAAGCCTGTAAAAAGTGGTTTCATCCAAAATAAGTGAGACTTTTTTATTGTCCTTATACAATCCATTTTTTACTCAGAAGCTATTAGTCATTTCCAGACCATTTACAGTTTTTTGTCTTACAGAACTGCATTGTATCCGGTTGCTATTCATATGGCATGCAATGATTTTCTTTTTTTACACACACATATTCCGTCAGTGCAAAAAAATTTCTCATCTGCACTGCCGTGTTGAATAACATAGTTTTTTTCCATGGACAGCACTTGAACCGAAAATGCGATGGTGTGAACGAACCCTAATACCCCCATTTTAGCTCCTGATAATGAATCTAAAATTAATATGTGTCTTAAGTCACGTTCACACATTCAGTATTTAGTCAGTTATTTTACATCAGTATATAAGCCAAAATCATAAGAGGAACAGTTAGGCTATGTGCACACGATGATTTTTGGTGCATTTTCATTGCGTTTTTTCAGCGCAGAAATGGGCTATGGAATCCTTATGCCAGCTAATTCAATGAGAATCCCGAAGTGCTGTGCACATGATAAGTATTTTCCTTGAGTATTTGCAGTGCATTTTTTTCTGCAGCATGTCAATTCTTTGTGCGGATTTTTAGCATTTTTCACCCATTGACTTTAATTGATTCAGTCAAATCCACAGCAGAAACACAGAAATAAAAATGTTTGCGGATTTGCTGAGTCTTTATTTGCATTGTTACGGGCTTCCTATTGTGTTTTCCATGCTGTCATTTGTGTGACAGCATGGGAAACACTGGCACAGTGGTTATCAGTGATAACGTTACTGCCGGTAAAGGCCCCGTCTCACTAAGCGATTTACCAACGATCACGACCAGCGATATGACCTGGCCGTGATCGTTGGTAAGTCGCTGTGTGGTCGCTGGGGAGCTGTCACACAGACAGCTCTCCCCAGCGACCAACGATCAGGGGAACGACTTCGGCATCGTTGAAACTGTCTTCAACGATGCCGAAGTCCCCCTGCAGCACCCGGGTAACCAGGGTAAACATCGGGTTACTAAGCGCAGGGCCGCGCTTAGTAACCCGATGTTTACCCTGGTTACCAAAAAAAACAAACACTACATACTCGCCTTTCGGTGTCCAGGTCCCTTGCCGTCTGCTTCCTGCTCTGACTGAGATCCGGCCGTACACTGAGAGCAGAGCGCAGCGGTGACGTCACTGCTGTGCTCTCACTTCTCACTGTACGGCCGGGAGTCAGTGAGAGCAGGAAGCAGACGGCAAGGGACCTGACGGACATCAGAAGGCGAGTATGTACTGTTTGTTTTTTTTTACATTTACGCTGGTAACCAGGGTAAACATCGGGTTACTAAGCGCGGCCCTGCGCTTAGTAACCCGATGTTTACCCTGGTTACCAGTGAAGACATCGCTGGATCGGTGTCACACACACCGATTCAGCAATGTCAGCGGGGCCTCAACGACCAAAAAAAGGTCCAGGCCATTCCGACACGACCAGCGATCTCGCAGCAGGGGCCTGATCGCTGGTACGTGTCACACATAGCGAGATCGCTATGGAGGTCGCTGTTGCGTCACAAAACTTGTGACTCAGCAGCGATCTCGCTAGCGATCTCGCTATGTGAGACGGGGCCTTAAGACCGTCGGTCAGAGTGCTGCGGGTCATGCTGTCAGATGTTAGCGTGACCCTGCAGAGATACTGTGACCCATGGTAAAATGCTTACCACAGGTCAGCAGGCATGGGCTGATGAGAGACTACTCCTATCAGGCTACATCTGCTGTCACTGATAGCAGTGATAACAGGAGCCGCTGATGGGAGAAGTAGTCTCTTGTCAGCCAGCGCCTGTGCTCCCACTAAAAAGAAAAAAAACACAACATGTAAAATAATTAAATACATATTAGAAACACATTATACTCATCTAACACAGAAACCCCTAAACCCTTGTCTCCTATAACAAATGTAAAATAAAAAAATAACATATACTCACCTTAACGCCTAATCCGCAATGCCCATGTCTCCTATAAAAAATTAAAAATAATAAACTACCATATACTCGCCTGTCCGCCATAGTCCACTTAATCCAGGGTGTCCCACTGTGATCTCACGTGTAGAACAGTCAAAGTGCCGGTGCTCTCACTTACGGCCCCACTGCTGTGTGAGAACTTTCTCACACAGCGATGGAGCCATAAAGGAGATCACGGGAGCTGATCTGCTGATGAATTCCGGTGATCTCCCTCACCGCAGGTCAGTGCTATACACTGCAGGAGTGATTACCTCCTGTGACAATGTGTAGCCAGCTGTCTTTGAGAGCAGTCGCATCATTGACTGCTCTCAAAGTCATCAAGATCATCGCAGGACATTATGGATTATCTTCTCTGTGGACAGGTGAGGAATATTGTGGTTTATTATTTTATTTTTGTTGCAGGAGACATTAGCTTCAGTGGATTAGGTGTTTGGTAAGTATGGTTTAATTTAGATTCAATTAAAGAGTCTGTCATTATTTCATAAAAAGGACTTTATTATGGTAAAAAAAATAAAGGACTTATTCTTATAGACGCCTCTCAATTTCTAACCTGTGGGCATGATGTCACCTTACAATACAAAGGTGACATCAACACCCACAACCATTACCCGACTTGCCACCACTACAGGGCAAAGCACCAGATTTGGCACATCTTATAGATGCACCTTTTCTGGGGCGGCTGAGAGCTGATGTTTTTAGTCTGGGTGGGGGCCAATATCCATGGCCCCTTCCTAAGCTATTAGTATCAGCCCGCAGCTGTTTTCTTAGGCTTTGCTGGTTAGATTTTATAGGGGACCCTATGTCAATTTTTTTCTGGGATCTCCCTGTAACTTAGCCAGTAAAGGCTAAGCAAACAGCTGTGAGCTGATATTAACCCCTTAATCCCATATGACGTACTATCCCATCGAGGTGACCTGGGACTTAATTCCCAGTGACCGAATAGTACGTCATATGCAATCGGCCGATCGCGGCCGGGTGTCAGCTGACTATCACAGCTGACATCTGGCACAATGTTCCAGGAGTGGTCAGAGACCACCCCGGCACAATAACCCCCGGCACACTGCGATCAAACATGATCGCAGCGTTCCGGGGGCATAGGGAAGCATTGCACAGGGAGGGGCTCCCTGAGGGCTTCCCTGAGACCCTCGGTACAAGGCGATGTGCTCACCTTGTACCGAGTGTCTCCTCCCTGCAGGCCCCAGATCCAAAATGGCCACTGGGCTACTCCCGGGTCCTGCAGGGAGGTGGATTACAAGCGCCTGCTCAGAGCAGGCACCTGTAAGCCTGGAGCAGTGCACGTCAGAGATCAGTGCTCTGCAAAGAGTCAGATCAGCGATCTGTCACTATATAGTGATGTCCCCCCCGGGACAATGTAATAATGTAAAAAAAAAAATTTAGATATGTAAAAAAAAAAAAATAATAATAATAATTCCTAAATAAAGAAAAAAATATATATTGTTCCCATAAATACATTTCTTTATCTAAATCTAATATATAAAGCTGAATGTGTGTATGTGTGTATGTCCGGGATTGGCATCTGAACCGTCGCAGCTACAGCCACAAAATTTTGCACAGTCACACGTCTGGACCCCGAGAGCGTCATAGGCTATGTTGTGAGGTGAAATTTTAACCCCGCGCTTTCCAATTCACCAAACAATTTTGCCCCTATCTACATAATGGGGAAAAAGTGAAAGGAAAAGTGTTGGAGGCGTCGCAGCTACAGGCACAAAATTTTGCAAAGTCACACGTCTGGACCCCGAGAGCGTCAAAGCTATGTTGTGAGGTGAAATTTTAACCCCGCGCTTTCCAATTCACCAAACAATTTTGCCCCTATCTACATAATGGGGAAAAAATGAAAGGAAAAGTGTTGGAGGCAAATTAACAGCTGCCAGATGTGAACAAGGGGGACTTAAAGAATGAGAGCGATGGTGCCAAAGAGTATATACTGTACAGTTGCTAAGGTGGGGCCCCGACATGGGATAATCACCACACCACCACGGGGATATGAACACATACACAAAATGCGCCACACACTACCACGTGCTTGAACACATATACCACCCTCAGCGCACATTTCACCACACATACACCAACCTCGCCACATAAAAGTCGAAACACAAAAGTCGCCGCTCAAAACTCGCCACGCGCAAAACTCTCCACATGCAAAACTCGCCACACGTGCAAAACTCACCTCATGGAAAACTCGCCACACGCAAAACTTGCACATGCGGAAAAATTGCCACATGCACAAAAGTTGTAACACATGCAAAAGTTGCCTCACACAAAACTTGCACATACTCAAAAGGCACCACACATAAAACTCGCCACGCGCAAAACTCGCCATGCGCAAAACTTGCTGCACACAACTTGCTACACTAACCTGTCACATGCAACTCGACACACAAAAAGTTGCTACACGCATGTCGCCACACAAAACTCATTTCACAAAAGTCGCTACATGCATGTCGCCACACGCAACTCAACACACACAACTTGACACACGAAACTCTCCCTAAAACACACACAAGTCTGGTATTATCCTTCAAAAATAAAAATCTGATTAATAAGCAGACAAACTACAAGAGCAACAACTGTACCATATAGGAATCCGGCAGCTGTCAGTCACATGACCAGTCTATTATGTGTATGTGTGAGCTAATATATACTGCCAGGGGGTGGGCTTACTGTTGGCTGGGGATTTATCAGGCTGCCAATTTAGCTTACAAATACTGAGGTAAAAATACTGACCAAATAACGTGTGAACGAGGTCTAATACAGGAGGAGATGACATACAGATATATACTATATACAGGAGGAGATGACACACAGGTATATACTATGTACAGGGGAGATGACACACAGGTATATACTATATACAGGAGGAGATGACACACAGATATATACTATATACAGGAGAGATGACACACAGGTATATACTATATAGAGGAGGAGATGACATACAGGTACATACTACATACAGGAGGAGATGACATACAGGTATATACTATATACAGGAGGAGATGACACACAGGTATATACTATATACAGGAGCAGATTACCTACAGGTATATAGTATATACAGGAGGAGATGACATACAGGTATATGCTATGTATAGGAGGAGATGACATACAGGTATATACTATATACAGGAGGAGATGACACACAGATATATACTATATATAGGTGAGATGACACACAGGTATATACTATATACAGGAGGAGATTACATACAGGTATATACTATACATAGGAGGAGATGACATACAGGTATATACTATATACAGGGGAGATGACACACAGCAGGTATATACTATATACAGGGGAGATGACATACAGGTATATACTATATACAGGAGATGACATACAGGTGTATACTATATATAAGAGAGATGACAAACATGTATATACTGAGGTGAAAATGAGAGGTGTGATGTGAAAATGAAAAGGTGTGAGTGCAACATGAGAGGAATGAGGGAAAAAAGTGGAGTGATCGGAAAATGACAGATGTGAGGTCGAAATGACAAGTGTTAGGGGGGAATGAGAGAAGTGAGGGGGAAAATGAGAGGTGTGAGGGAGAAAATGAGATATGTGAGGGGGAAAATGAAAGATGTGATGGGGAAAATGAGAGGCGTGATGGGAAAATAAGAGAAGTGAGGTGCTATAACTAACCACAGATATTTACTATGCCCAGGCAAAGCCGGGCTCTTCAGCTAGTAAAAAATAAAAACAATAAAAGTACACATATTTAGTATCGCCGCATCCGTAACGACCTGACCTATAAAACTGTCCCACTAGTTAACCCCTTCAGTGAACACCGTAACAAAAAATAAATGAGGCAAAAAACGTTTTATTATCATACCGCCGAACAAAAATTGAAATAACACGTGATCAAAAAGACGGATATAAATAACCATAATACTGCTGAAAACGTCATCTTGTCCCTCAAAAAATGAGCTGCCATACAGCATCATCAGCGAAAAAATAAATAAGTTATAGTCCTCAGAATAAAGCGATGCAAAAATAATTATTTTTTCTATAAAATAGTTTTTATCGTATAAAAGCGCCAAAACATAAAAAAATGATATAAATGAGGTATCGCTGTAATCGTACTGACCCAAAGAATAAAACTGCTTTATCAATTTTACCAAACATGGAACGGTATAAACGCCCCCCACAAACGAAATTCATGAATAGCTGGTTTTTGGTCATTCTGCCTCACAAAAATCAAAATAAAAAGCGATCAAAAAATGTCATGTGCCCGAAAATGTTACCAATAAAAACGTCAACTCGTCCTGCAAAAAACAAGACCTTACATGACTCTGTGGACCAAAATATGGAAAAATTATAACTCTCAGAATGTGGAGACGCAAAAACTATTTTTTGCAATAAAAAGCGTCTTTTAGTGTGTGACAGCTGTCAATCATAAAAATCCACTATAAAACCCACTGTAAAAGTAAATCAAACCCCCCTTCATCAAACCCCCCTTCATCACCCTCTTAGTTAGGGAAAAATAATAAAATTTAAAAAATGTATTTATTTCCATTTTCCCATTAGGGTTAAGGCTAGGGTTAGGGCTAGGGTTAGGGTTAGGGCTAGAGTTAGGGCTAGGATTAGGGCTAGGATTAAGGCGTGGGTTAGGGCTATGGTTAGGGCTATGGTTAGGGCTATGGTTAGGGCTGTTATGATCCTCAGTGGCTTAGGATCACAAATCTAACCAGCTAAGTAGAAAAAAATAGGACGAGCTCTGGGGACGTGGTAACTGGACTAACCGCAAACCTGATCCTAACCGCACACACTATAGGTAGCCGTGGAACGTTTCCTGAAATCCTAGACGTCTCTTCACGGCCTGAGAAACTGACTACCCCTAAAGAGAAAGTAAAGACCTCACTTGCCTCAGAGAAATAACCCCAGAGATATAGAAGCCCCCCACAAATAATAACGGTGAGTTAAGAGGAAAAGACAAACACAGAGATGAAACAGGTTAAGCAAATGAGGCCCGCTAACGCTAGATAGCAGAAAATAGCAAGGGATCTGTGCGGTCAGTAAAAAACCCTATGCAAAAATATCCACGCAGAGAATGCAAGAACCCCCACACCAACTAACGATGTGGGGGGAGCAACTCAGCACCCCAGAGCACCAGCAAGCAGGGAAATCACATATTAGCAAGCTGGACAAAACTCATCATATACTAGGAAACATCTTGAACACAGATGAGCAAAAATAAGCAAACAAAACTTAGCTTCTCTTGGAGAGACTGATAACGGATGTAGACAGGAGCAATCAGAATAGCACTGAATACAACGACAACAGGCAAGGAATGAAGGACCAGGTGGATTAAATAGGAAACCTAACTAGCAGATGACGAGACAGCTGATCCCAGCCAGAAACCTGCAAAATAACAAAAAGAGCCACCAGGGGAGCCCAAAGAGAGAACTCACACAGTACCACTCACGACCACAGGAAGGAGCCCGGAAACAGAGTTCACAACAGTACCCCCCCCCTTGAGGAGGGGTCACCGAACCCTCACCAGAACCCCCAGGGCAATCAGGGTGAGCCACATGGAAGGCACGAACCAAATCGGCCGCATGAACATCAGAGGCGACAACCCAGGAATTATCCTCCTGACCATAGCCCTTCCACTTAACCAAATACTGAAGCCTCCGTCTTGAAATACGAGAATCCAAGATCTTCTCCACCACGTATTCCAATTCTCCCTCAACCAGCACCGGAGCAGGAGGCTCAACAGAAGGAACCACAGGCACCACATACTTCCGCAACAAAGACTTATGGAACACATTATGGATAGTAAACGATGTCGGGAGGTCCAAACGAAATGACACAGGGTTGAGGATTTCCAAAATTTTGTAAGGACCGATAAAACGAGGTTTAAACTTAGGAGAAGAAACCTTCATAGGAACATAATGAGAAGACAACCACACCAAATCCCCCACACGAAGTCGGGGACCCACACAGCGACGACGGTTAGCAAAGCGCTGAGCCTTCTCTTGTGACCACGTCAAATTGTCCACCACATGGTTCCAAATCTGCTGCAACCTATCCACCACAGAATCCACCCCAGGACAGTCAGAAGACTCAACCTGACCCGAGGAAAAACGAGGATGAAAACCAGAATTACAAAAAAAAGGCGAAACCAAAGTAGCCGAACTAGCCCGATTATTAAGGGCAAACTCAGCCAATGGCAAAAAAGTCACCCAATCATCCTGGTCAGCAGAAACAAAACATCTCAAATAAGTTTCCAAGGTCTGGTTAGTTCGCTCGGTTTGGCCATTCGTCTGAGGATGGAAGGCCGACGAAAAAGACAAATCAATGCCCATCCTAGCACAAAAGGACTGCCAAAATCTGGACACAAACTGGGATCCTCTGTCAGACACAATATTTTCAGGGATGCCGTGCAGGCGAACCACATTCTGAAAAAATAACGGAACCAAATCGGAGGAAGAAGGCAACTTAGGCAAGGGCACCAAATGGACCATTTTAGAAAAACGATCACAAACCACCCAGATGACAGACATTCTCTGAGAGACCGGAAGATCCGAAATAAAATCCATGGAAATATGCGTCCAAGGCCTCTTAGGAACCGGCAAAGGCAAAAGCAAACCACTGGCACGAGAACAGCAAGGCTTAGCCCGAGCACAAATCCCACAGGACTGCACAAAGGAACGCACATCCCGCGACAAGGAAGGCCACCAGAAGGATCTAGCCACCAAATCTCTGGTGCCAAAAATCCCAGGATGACCCGCCAACACTGAAGAATGGACCTCGGAAATAACTCTGCTGGTCCATCTATCTGGGACAAACAGTCTCTCTGATGGACAACGGTCAGGTCTATCCGCCTGAAATTCCTGTAACACCCGTCGCAAATCTGGGGAAATGGCATACAAAATTACCCCCTCTTTGAGGATACCAACTGGCTCAGAAACTCCAGGGGAGTCAGGCACAAAACTCCTAGAAAGAGCATCAGCCTTCACGTTCTTCGAACCAGGAAGGTACGAGACCACGAAATCGAAACGTGAGAAAAACAACGACCAACGAGCCTGTCTAGGATTCAACCGCTTGGCCGACTCAAGATAAATCAAATTTTTATGATCAGTCAAGACCACCACACGATGCTTAGCTCCCTCTAGCCAGTGTCGCCACTCCTCAAATGCCCACTTCATTGCCAACAACTCCCGATTACCAACATCATAATTTCGCTCAGCCGGTGAAAATTTTCTTGAAAAGAAGGCACATGGCTTCATCACAGAGCAATCAGAGCTTCTCTGTGACAAAACAGCCCCTGCTCCAATTTCAGAAGCATCAACCTCGACCTGGAAGGGAAGAGAGACATCTGGCTGACATAAAACTGGAGCCGAAGAAAACCGACGCTTCAGCTCCTGAAAGGCCTCAACGGCCGCAGGAGACCAGTTAGGGTACTGTCACACAGTCACACTTTGATCGCTACGACCGTACGATCCGTGACATTCCAGCGATATCCATACGATATCGCTGTGTCTGACACGCAGCAGCGATCAGGGATCCTGCTGAGAATCGTACGTCGTAGCAGATCGTATGGAACTTTCTTTCGTCGCTGGATCTCCTGCTGACATCGCTGGATCGTTGTGTGTGACAGCGATCCAGCGATGTGTTCGCTTGTAACCAGGGTAAACATCGGGTAACTAAGCGCAGGGCCGCGCTTAGTAACCCGATGTTTACCGTGGTTACCAGCGTAAAAGTAAAAAAAAAAAAACAGTACATACTCACATTCCGGTGTCTGTCCTCCGGCGTCTCAGCTTCTCTGCACTGTGAGCGCCTGCCAGCCGGAAAGCGAGCACAGCGGTGACGTCTGATGTCACCGCTGTGCTTTCCGGCTCTGCTGCTTACACAGTGGAGAGAAGCAGAACGCCGGGGGACAGACACCGGAATGTGAGTATGTACTGTTTGTTTTTTTTACGTTTACGCTGGTAACCAGGGTAAACATCGGGTTACTAAGCGCGGCCCTGCGCTTAGTAACCCGATGTTTACCCTGGTTACCCGGGGACTTCGGCATCGCTCCAGCGCCGTGATTGCAACGTGTGACCGCAGTCTACGACGCTGGAGCGATAATCATATGACGCTGCGACGTCACGGATCATGCCGTCGTAGCGTCCAAAGTGTGACTGTGTGACAGTACCCTAAGTCACATCAGAACCCTTCTTGGTCAAATCCGTCAAAGGTTTAACCACACCAGAAAAATTAGCTATGAAGCGACGGTAAAAATTAGCAAAACCCAAGAACTTCTGAAGACTCTTAACCGATGTAGGTTGAGTCCAATCATGAATAGCCGGGACCTTGACTGGGTCCATCTCAATAGAAGAAGGAGAAAAAATAAAGCCCAAAAAGGAAACTTTCTGGATTTCGAAGAGACATTTGGAATCCTTCACAAATAAGGCATTGGCACGCAGGACCTGAAATACCATCCTGACCTGCTTCACATGGGATTCCCAATCATCTGAAAAGACCAAAATATCATCCAGATACACAATCATAAATTTATCCAGATATTCTCGGAAGATATCGTGCATGAAGGACTGAAACACAGAAGGGGCATTAGAAAGTCCAAAAGGCATCACCAAGTACTCAAAATGGCCTTCGGGCGTATTAAATTCTGTTTTCCATTCATCGCCCTGTTTTATACGCACAAGATTATACGCACCGCGAAGATCTATCTTGGTGAACCAACTAGACCCCCTAATCCGAGCAAACAGATCAGACAACAATGGCAAGGGATACTGGAATTTGACCGTGATTTTATTTAGAAGGCGATAATCTATACAGGGTCTCAACGAACCATCCTTCTTGGCCAAAAAAAAGAATCCCGCACCAAGAGGGGACGAGGAGGGGCGAATATGTCCCTTCTCCAAAGACTCTTTTACATAGCTCCGCATAGCGGCATGCTCTGGTACAGACAAATTAAACAGTCGTCCCTTAGGGAACTTACTACCAGGAATCAAATTTATAGCACAATCACAATCCCTATGAGGAGGTAGGGCACTGGATTTGGGCTCATCAAATACATCCTGGTAGTCCGACAAAAACTCAGGGACTTCAGAAGGAGTAGAGGAAGCAATTGATACCAAGGGAGCATCGCCATGAATTCCCTGGCAACCCCAACTCAACACAGACATAGCTTTCCAATCCAGGACTGGATTATGAGCCTGCAACCATGGCAGACCCAACACGACAACGTCATGCAAATTATATAACACAAGAAAACGAATCACCTCCTGATGTGCAGGAGTCATACACATGGTCACTTGAGTCCAGTATTGAGGTTTATTCTTGGCCAATGGTGTAGCATCAATTCCCTTCAATGGAATAGGGAACTGTAGTGGCTCAAGGATAAAACCACAGCGCTTGGCATATGACAAATCCATCAGATTCAGGGCGGCACCTGAATCTACAAAAGCCATAACTGAGTAGGATGACAGAGAGCAAATCAAAGTAACAGACAAAATGAATTTAGGCTGTACAGTACCAATGGTGACAGATCTAGCGAAGTTTTTTTGTGCGCTTAGAGCATGCTGAGATAACATGAGCTGAATCACCACAGTAAAAGCACAACCCATTCTGACGTCTATGATTTTGCCATTCAATTCTGGTCAGAATCCTATCACATTGCATAGACTCAGGTTTCTGTTCAGAAAACACCGCCAGATGGTGCGCAGGTTTGCGCTCCCGCAAACGCCGATCAATCTGAATGGCCAAAGCCATTGACTCATTCAGACTCACAGGCGTGGGGAACCCCACCATAACATTCTTAATGGCTTCAGAAAGATCTTCTCTGAAATTTGCAGCCAGGGCACACTCATTCCATTGAGTAAGCACCGACCATTTCCGAAATTTTTGACAATACACCTCAGCTTCATCCTGACCCTGAGAGAGAGCCAGCAAGGCCTTTTCTGCCTGGTTCTCAAGATTAGGTTCCTCATAAAGCAATCCAAGCGCCAGAAAAAATGCATCCACATTCAGCAATGCAGGATCTCCTGGCGCCAGGGAGAAAGCCCAATCTTGAGGGTCGCCACGTAACAGGGAGATAACAATTCTAACTTGCTGAGCGGAATCACCAGAGGAACGAGGTCTTAAAGAAAGAAATAATTTACAATTATTCTTAAAATTCAGAAACCTAGATCTATCTCCAGAAAAAAACTCAGGAATAGGTACTTTTGGCTCAGACATAGGACTGTGAACAACAAAATCCTGAATGCTTTGCACCCTTGCAGCAAGATGATCCACACTAGAAGTCAGACTCTGAATATCCATGTCTGCAGCTGAACTCAAAGCCACCCGGAGATTAAGGGGAGGAGAGAAGCAGGACACACTGCAGAGCAGAAAAAAAAAAAATTGAACTCAGGATTTCTCTTATCCCACTTTTGCGATGCATTTAACACTTTTGGCCTGTTGTACTGTTATGATCCTCAGTGGCTTAGGATCACAAATCTAACCAGCTAAGTAGAAAAAAATAGGACGAGCTCTGGGGATGTGGTAACTGGACTAACCGCAAACCTGATCCTAACCGCACACACTATAGGTAGCCGTGGAACGTTTCCTGAAATCCTAGACGTCTCTTCACGGCCTGAGAAACTGACTACCCCTAAAGAGAAAGTAAAGACCTCACTTGCCTCAGAGAAATAACCCCAGAGATATAGAAGCCCCCCACAAATAATAACGGTGAGTTAAGAGGAAAAGACAAACGCAGAGATGAAACAGGTTAAGCAAATGAGGCCCGCTAACGCTAGATAGCAGAAAATAGCAAGGGATCTGTGCGGTCAGTAAAAAACCCTATGCAAAAATATCCACGTAGAGAATGCAAGAACCCCCACACCAACTAACGATGTGGGGGGAGCAACTCAGCACCCCAGAGCACCAGCAAGCAGGGAAATCACATATTAGCAAGCTGGACAAAACTCATCATATACTAGGAAACATCTTGAACACAGATGAGCAAAAATAAGCAAACAAAACTTAGCTTCTCTTGGAGAGACTGATAACGGATGTAGACAGGAGCAATCAGAATAGCACTGAATACAACGACAACAGGCAAGGAATGAAGGACCAGGTGGATTAAATAGGAAACCTAACTAGCAGATGACGAGACAGCTGATCCCAGCCAGAAACCTGCAAAATAACAAAAAGAGCCACCAGGGGAGCCCAAAGAGAGAACTCACACAGTACCACTCACGACCACAGGAGGGAGCCCGGAAACAGAGTTCACAACATAGGGCTAGGGTTAGGGCTAGGGTTAGGGTTAGGGTTGGAGCTAGGGTTAGGGTGGGGCTAGGGTTAAGGTTGGAGCTAGGGTTAGGACTACAGTTAGGGTTGGGGCTAAAGTTAGGGTTAGGGCTGGGGCTGAAGTTAGGGTTAGGGTTGGGGGTGTGTTGGAGTTAGGGATGTGGTTAGGGTTGGGATTAGGGTTAGGGGTGTGTTGGGGTTAGGGGTGTGGTTGGGATTATGGTTAGGGGTGTGTTTGGGTTAGGGTTTCAGTTGCAATTGGGGGTTTCCACTGTTTAGGCACATCAGGGCTCTCCAAACGCAACATGGCGTCCGATCTCCAGCCAATTCTGTGTTGAAAAAGTAAAACAGTGCTCCTTCCCTTCCAAGCTCTCCTGTGCACCCAAACAGGGGTTTACCCCAACATATGGGGCATCGGCTGTTGTGAATTTACCTTTTGGCTCCCTCTAGTGGCTACTAGTGATTTGACTCTGGGTATGTCATTCATCCCTTGTATGCTCACCTGGGTCGTTAGGTCAGGGGTGTTGCTATATAAGCTCCCTGGACCTTCAGTTCAATGCCTGGCAACGTTGATATCAGAGCTAATCTGTAGTGCTCTTGCCTACTGATCCTGGTTCCTGCTTGATTAAGCTAAGTCTGCTTTCTTGCTTTTTGCTATTTGTTTTTGTTTGCATTTTTGTCCAGCTTGCATATTATTTGTTTCCTGACCTTGCTGGAAGCTCTAGGGTGGCTGGTGTTCTCCCCCCGGGCCGTTAGACGGTTCGGGGGTTCTTGAATCTCCAGCGTGGATTTTGATAGGGTTTT
Organism: Ranitomeya variabilis; assembly: GCF_051348905.1. Taxonomy (NCBI): domain Eukaryota; kingdom Metazoa; phylum Chordata; class Amphibia; order Anura; family Dendrobatidae; genus Ranitomeya; species Ranitomeya variabilis. The sequence continues at coordinate 318,461,761 of NC_135232.1, read as the reverse complement.
TGTTGACCATATAAGTTATCTTACTACATTCTGCTATTAGTAAAGTGGGCCTCTCTTTGCTAAATCTAGTTCATCTCTGTGTTTGTCATTTCCTCTTACCTCACCGTTATTATTTGTGGGGGGCTACTATCCTACTTTTGGGGTCTATTCTCTGGAGGCAAGAGAGGTCTTTGTTTTCCTCTTCTAGGGGTAGTTAGTCCTCCGGCTGGCGCGAGACATCTAGCGACCAACGTAGGCATGTTCCCCGGCTACTGCTAGTGTTGGCGTTAGGAGTAGATATATGGTCAACCCAGTTACCACTGCCCTATGAGCTGGATTTTTGTACGTCGCAGACTTACTTGTTTCTCTGAGACCCTCGCCATTGGGGTCATAACAGTTTGCCAGGCCAGTATTAAATGTTAAATGCATTGCAGAAGCGGGATTATAAGAAAGAAAGTTCTGAGTTTTTTTTTCTCTTTCTCATTTTTTTTTCTTTTCCCCTTTACCTCTGAGTGGCTTGTGTTTGCTGCAGACATGAATGTCCAGACCTTGATTACAAGTGTGGACCAGCTTGCTGCTCGTGTGCAGGGCATACAAGATTATGTTATCAGAAGTCCTATGTCAGAACCTAAGATACCGATTCCTGAACCGTTTTCCGGAGACCGATTTAAATTTAGAAATTTCAGGAATAATTGTAAATTGTTTTTGTCCCTGAAACCCTGTTCATCTGGAGACTCCGCTCAGCAAGTAAAAATTGTTATTTCTTTTTTACGGGGCGACCCTCAGGATTGGGCCTTCTCGCTGGCGCCAGGAGATCCGGCATTGGCTGACATTGATGCGTTTTTTCTGGCGCTCGGTTTGCTTTATGAGGAACCTAATCTTGAGATTCAGGCAGAAAAAGCCTTGCTGGCTATGTCTCAGGGCCAGGACGAGGCTGAAGTGTATTGCCAAAAATTTCGGAAATGGTCCGTGCTGACCCAGTGGAACGAGTGTGCATTGGCTGCTAATTTTAGAAATGGCCTTTCTGAAGCCATTAAGAATGTGATGGTGGGTTTTCCCATTCCCACAGGTCTGAATGATTCTATGGCCCTGGCTATTCAAATCGACCGGCGGTTGCGGGAGCGCAAAACTGCTAATTCCCTCATGGTGTTGTCTGAACAGACACCTGATTTAATGCAATGTGATAGAATCCTGACTAGAAATGAGCAGAAAATTCATAGACGCCAGAATGGCTTGTGTTACTACTGTGGTGATTCTACACATGTTATCTCAGCATGCTCTAAACGTCTTACTAAGGTTGTTAGTCCGGTCGCCATTGGTAATTTGCAACCTAAATTTATTCTATCTGTAACTTTGATTTGCTCACTGTCATCGTATCCTGTCATGGCGTTTGTGGACTCGGGTGCTGCCCTGAGCCTTATGGATCTGTCATTTGCCAAGCGCTGCGGATTTGTTCTTGAGCCATTGGAAAATCCTATCCCTCTTAGGGGTATTGATTCTACGCCATTGGCAAAAAATAAACCGCAGTTTTGGACACAGGTTACCATGTGCATGACTCCCGAACATCGGGAGGTAATACGTTTTCTTGTTCTGCATAAAATGCATGATTTGGTTGTTTTGGGGTTGCCATGGTTACAGACCCATAATCCAGTCTTGGACTGGAAGGCTATGTCAGTGTCAAGTTGGGGCTGCCATGGAATTCATGGAGATTCCCTGCCCTTGTCTATTGCTTCTTCTACGCCTTCGGAAGTTCCGGCGTATTTGTCTGATTATCAGGATGTCTTCAGCGAGTCTAAGTCCAGTGCACTGCCTCCTCATAGGGAATGTGACTGTGCAATAGATTTGATTCCTGGCAGTAAGTTTCCTAAGGGGAGACTGTTTAATCTGTCGGTACCTGAACATACCGCGATGCGTTCATATATCAAGGAGTCTCTTGAGAAGGGGCATATCCGTCCTTCTTCTTCCCCTCTTGGTGCGGGATTCTTTTTTGTGGCCAAAAAGGACGGATCTTTGAGGCCTTGTATTGACTATCGGCTTTTAAATAAGATCACTGTCAAATTTCAGTATCCTTTGCCGCTGTTGTCAGATTTGTTTGCCCGGATTAAAGGTGCCAAGTGGTTCACCAAGATAGACCTTCGTGGTGCATACAACCTTGTGCGCATTAGGCAGGGCGATGAATGGAAAACCGCATTCAATACGCCCGAAGGTCATTTTGAGTACTTGGTGATGCCATTCGGTCTCTCTAATGCACCTTCAGTTTTTCAGTCCTTCATGCATGACATTTTCCGGAAGTATCTGGATAAATTTTTGATTGTTTATCTGGATGATATTCTGGTTTTTTCTGATGATTGGGACTCGCATGTGGAGCAGGTCAGGATGGTTTTTGAGATTCTGCGTGAAAATTCTTTGTTTGTAAAAGGCTCAAAGTGTCTCTTTGGTGTACAGAAGGTTCCCTTTTTGGGGTTCATTTTTTCCCCTTCTGCTGTGGAGATGGATCCAGTCAAGGTCCGAGCTATTCATGATTGGACTCAACCCTCGTCAGTTAAGAGTCTTCAGAAGTTCTTGGGTTTTGCTAACTTCTACCGTCGTTTTATCGCAAATTTCTCTAGTGTTGTTAAACCGCTGACGGATATGACCAAGAAAGGCTCTGATGTAGCTAACTGGGCTCCTGCTGCCGTGGAGGCTTTCCAGGAGTTGAAGCGCCGGTTTACTTCAGCGCCTGTTTTGTGCCAGCCTGATGTCTCACTTCCCTTTCAGGTTGAAGTGGATGCTTCGGAGATTGGGGCAGGGGCCGTTTTGTCACAGAGAGGCCCTGGTTGTTCTACTATGAGACCTTGTGCCTTTTTCTCTAGGAAGTTTTCGCCGGCAGAGCGAAATTATGATGTGGGCAATCGGGAGTTATTGGCCATGAAGTGGGCATTTGAGGAGTGGCGTCATTGGCTCGAGGGTGCTAAGCATCGTGTGGTGGTCTTGACTGATCACAAAAATCTGATGTATCTCGAGTCTGCTAAACGCCTGAATCCTAGACAGGCCCGCTGGTCATTGTTTTTCTCCCGTTTTGACTTTGTGGTCTCGTATTTGCCAGGGTCTAAGAATGTGAAGGCCGACGCTCTGTCTAGGAGCTTTGTGCCTGATGCTCCTGGTGTCGCTGAACCTGTGGGTATTCTTAAGGAAGGAGTTATCGTGTCTGCTATTTCTCCAGATCTGCAACGTGTGTTGCAGAGATTTCAGGCTGGTAGGCCTGACTCTTGTCCACCTGACAGATTGTTTGTGCCTGCTAGATGGACCAGCAGAGTCATTTCCGAGGTTCATTCCTCGGTGTTGGCAGGGCACCCGGGAATTTTTGGCACCAGAGATCTGGTGGCCAGGTCCTTTTGGTGGCCTTCCTTGTCAAGGGATGTGCGGTTATTTGTGCAGTCCTGTGGTACTTGTGCTCGAGCTAAGCCTTGCTGCTCTCGTGCCAGCGGGTTGCTCCTGCCCTTGCCTGTCCCGAAGAGACCTTGGACACACATCTCTATGGATTTCATTTCTGATCTTCCGGTGTCTCAGGGCATGTCTGTCATCTGGGTGATATGTGATCGTTTCTCCAAGATGGTCCATTTGGTTCCTTTGCCTAAGCTGCCCTCTTCTTCTGATCTGGTTCCTGTGTTCTTCCAGAACGTGGTTCGTTTGCACGGCATTCCTGAGAATATTGTGTCGGACAGAGGATCCCAGTTTGTTTCCAGGTTCTGGCGATCCTTTTGTGGTAGGATGGGCATTGAGTTGTCGTTTTCATCCGCTTTCCATCCCCAGACTAACGGACAAACGGAGCGAACTAATCAGACTCTGGAGGCTTATTTGAGGTGGAGGCTTATTTGAGGTGTTTTGTCTCTTCTGATCAGGATGATTGGGTGACCTTCTTGCCGTTGGCTGAATTTGCCCTTAATAATCGGGCTAGTTCCGCCACCTTGGTTTCGCCATTTTTCTGCAACTCTGGTTTCCATCCTCGTTTTTCCTCGGGACATGTGGAGCCTTCTGACTGTCCTGGGGTGGATTCCGTGGTGGATAGGTTGCAGCGGATCTGGGGGCATGTGGTGGACAACTTGAAGTTGTCACAGGAGAAGGCTCAGCGTTTTGCCAACCGCCGCCGCGGTGTGGGTCCCCGACTTCGCGTTGGGGATTTGGTATGGCTGTCTTCTCGATTTGTTCCTATGAAGGTCTCCTCTCCCAAATTTAAGCCTCACTTCATTGGTCCTTACAAGATATTGGAAATCATTAATCCTGTATCCTTTCGCTTGGATCTTCCGGTGTCGTTTGCCATCCACAACGTATTTCATAGGTCCTTGTTGCGGCGGTACGTTGTGCCTGTGGTTCCTTCTGCTGAGCCTCCTGCTCCGGTGTTGGTTGAGGGCGAGTTGGAGTACGTGGTGGAGAAGATCTTAGATTCTCGTCTCTCCAGGTGGAGGCTTCAGTACCTGGTCAAGTGGAAGGGATATGGTCAGGAGGATAATTCCTGGGTGGTCGCCTCTGATGTGCATGCGGCCGATTTAGTTCGTGCCTTTCACGCCGCTCATCCTGATCGCCCTGGTGGTCTTGGTGAGGGTTCGGTGACCCCTCACTAAGGGGGGGTACTGTTGTGAATTTACCTTTTGGCTCCCTCTAGTGGCTACTAGTGATTTGACTCTGGGTATGTCATTCATCCCTTGTATGCTCACCTGGGTCGTTAGGTCAGGGGTGTTGCTATATAAGCTCCCTGGACCTTCAGTTCAATGCCTGGCAACGTTGATATCAGAGCTAATCTGTAGTGCTCTTGCCTACTGATCCTGGTTCCTGCTTGATTAAGCTAAGTCTGCTTTCTTGCTTTTTGCTATTTGTTTTTGTTTGCATTTTTGTCCAGCTTGCATATTATTTGTTTCCTGACCTTGCTGGAAGCTCTAGGGTGGCTGGTGTTCTCCCCCCGGGCCGTTAGACGGTTCGGGGGTTCTTGAATCTCCAGCGTGGATTTTGATAGGGTTTTTGTTGACCATATAAGTTATCTTACTACATTCTGCTATTAGTAAAGTGGGCCTCTCTTTGCTAAATCTAGTTCATCTCTGTGTTTGTCAATTCCTCTTACCTCACCGTTATTATTTGTGGGGGGCTACTATCCTACTTTTGGGGTCTATTCTCTGGAGGCAAGAGAGGTCTTTGTTTTCCTCTTCTAGGGGTAGTTAGTCCTCCGGCTGGCGCGAGACATCTAGCGACCAACGTAGGCATGTTCCCCGGCTACTGCTAGTGTTGGCGTTAGGAGTAGATATATGGTCAACCCAGTTACCACTGCCCTATGAGCTGGATTTTTGTACGTCGCAGACTTACTTGTTTCTCTGAGACCCTCGCGATTGGGGTCATAACAATCGGCGTACTCAAGACTAATTGGACAACAGTACAACAACTTTTGGGGTCCAATTTCTCCTGTTACCCTTGGAAAAATACAAAACTGGGGGCTAAAAAATAATTTTTGTGGAAAAAATGATTTTTTATTTTCACGGGTCTGCATTATAAACTGTAGTGAAACACTTGGGTGTTCAAAGTTCTCACAACACATCTAGATAAGTTCTTTGGGGTCTAGTTTCCAATATGGGGTCACTTGTGGGGGGTTTCTACAGTTTAGGTACATCAGGGGCCCTGCAAATGCAATGTGATACCTGCAGACCAATCCATCTAAGTCTGCATTCCAAATGGCGCTCCTTCACTTTCGAGCTCTGCCATGCGCCCAAGCGGTGGTTCCCTCCCACATATGGGGTATCAGCGTACTCAGGACAAATTGGACAACAACTTTTGGGGTCCAATTTCTCTTGTTGCCCTTGGAAAAATACAAAACTGGGGGCTAAAAAATAATTTTTGTGGAAATGAAATGATTTTTTATTTTCATGGCTCTGCTTTATAAAGTGTAGTGAAGCACTTGGGGCTTCAAAGCTCTCACAGCACATCTAGATGAGTTCCTTAGGGGGTCTACTTTCCAAAATGGTATTACTTGTGGGGGGTTCAATGTTTAGGCACATCAGGGGCTCTCCAAATGCAACATGGCGTCCCATCTCAATTCCAGCCAATTTTGCATTGAAAAGTCAAATGGCGCTCCTTCCCTTCCAAGCTCTGCCATGCACCCAAACAGTGGTTTACCCCCACATATGGGGTATCAGTGTACTCAGGACAAATTGAACAACAACTTTTGGGGTCCAATTTCTTCTCCTACCCTTGGGAAAATAAAAAATTGGAGGCAAAAAGATCATTTTTGTGAAAAAATATTATTTTTTATTTTTACGGCTCTGCATTATAAACTTCTGTGAAGCACTTGGTGGGTCAAAGTGCTCACCACACATCTAGATGAGTTCCTTAGGGGGTCTACTTTCCAAAATGGTATCACTTGGGGGGGTTTCAATGTTTAGGCACATCAGTGGCTCTCCAAACGCAACCTGGCATCCCATCTCAATTCCTGTCCATTTTGCATTGAAAAGTCAAACGGCATTCCTTCCCTTCCAAGCTCTGCCATGCGCACAAACAGTGGTTTACCCCCACATATGGGGTATCAGCATACTCAAGCAAATTGCACAACAACTTTTGGGGTCCAATTTCTTCTCTTACCCTTGGGAAAATAAAAAATTGGGGGCGAAAAGATCATTTTTGTGAAAAAATATTATTTTTTATTTTTACGGCTCTGCATTATAAACTTCTGTGAAGCACTTGGTTGGTCAAAGTGCTCACCACACATCTAGATAAGTTCCTTAGGGGGTCTACTTTCCAAAATGGTGTCACTTATGGGGGGTTTCAATGTTTAGGCACATCAGGGGCTCTCCAAACGCAACATGGCCTCCCATCTCAATTCCAGTCAATTTTGCATTGAAAAGTCAAATAGCGCTCCTTCCCTTCCGAGCTCTGCTATGCGCCCAAACAGTGGTTTACCCCCACATATGGGGTATCGGCGTACTGAGGACAAGTTGTACAACAACTTTTGGGGTCTATTTTCTCCTGTTACCCTTGGTAAAATAAAACAAATTGGAGCTGAAGTAAATTTTTTGTGAAAAAAAGTTAAATGTTCATTGTTCATTTTTTTTTAACATTCCAAAAATTCCTGTGAAACACTTGAGGGGTTAATAAACTTCTTGAATGTGTCTTGAATCATATAGACCCCTCAAAATGACGTCAAATGTGATGTGGTCCCTAAAAAAAGTGGTGTTGTAAAAATGAGAAATTTCTGTACAACTTTTAACCCTTATAACTCCCTAGCAAAAAAAAAATTTGGTTCCAAAATCATGCTGATGTAAAGTAGACATGTGGGAAATGTTACTTATTAAGTATTTTGTGTGACATATCTCTGTGATTTAAGGGCATAAAAATTCAAAGTTGGAATATTGTGAAATTTTCAAAATTTCCATTTTTTCACAAATAAACACAGGTAATAGCAAAGAAGTTTTAACACTATCATGAAGCCCAATATGTCATGAGAAAACAGTGTCAGAATCACCAAGATCAGTTGAAGCATTCCAGAGTTATAAACTCATAAAGGGACAGTGGTCAGAACTGTAAAAATTGGCCCGGTCATTAACGTGCACACCACCCTTGGGGCTTAAGGGGTTAATAGCCTGGGAACCTTTATGGCTATTGGCTCCATCCCAGAATATTAACATCAGCCCTCAGTCTTCGGCTTTTCCTCTGCTGGTTATTAACCCCTTTACCCCCAAGGGTAGTTTTCACGTTAATGACCAGGCCAATTTTTACAATTCTGACCACTGTCCCTTTATGAGGTTATAATTCTGGAACTCTTCAATGGATCCCTATGGTTCTGACAATGTTTTCTTGTGACGTGTTGTACTTCATGATAGTGGTAAAATGTATGTGATGTTACTTGCATTTATTTGTGAAAAAAATGAAATTTGGCCAACATTTTGAAATTTTCACATTTTTCCAACTTTGAATTTTCATGCCCTTAAATCACACAGATATTTTATAGAAAATGCTTAATAAGTAACATTTCCCACATGTCTACATTACATCAGCACAATTTTGGAACCAAATTTTTTTGTTAGGGAGTTATAAGGGTTTGACCAGCGATTTCTCATTTTTACTACACCATTTCTTTTTAAGGACCACATCACATTTAAAGTCTCTTTGAGGGGTCTATATGACAGAAAATATCAAAACGTGACACCATTCTAAAAACTGAACCCCTAGGGGTGCTCAAAGCCACATTTAAGAAGTTTATTAACCCTTCAGGTGCTTTACAGGAATTTTTGGAATGTTTAAAAAAAATTAACATTTAACTTTTTTTCACAAAAAAATTAATTCAGATCCAATTTGTTTTATTTTACCAAGGGTAACAGGAGAAATTAGACCGCAAAACTTGTTGTACAATTTATTCTGAGTACGTCGATACCCCATATGTGAGGGTAAACCACTGTTTGGGCTCATGGCAGAGATTGGAAGGGAAGGAGCGCCTTATGACTTTTCACTGCAAAATTGGCTGGAATTGAGATTGGACGCCATGTCGCGTTTGGAGAGCCCTTGATGTGTCTAAACAGTGGAAACCCCCAATTTGAACTCCAACCCTAACCCAACACAACCCTAATCCCAACCCTAACCACACCCCTTACCTCAACACACTCCTAACCCTAATCCCAACCCTAACGATAACCCTAACCACACCCCTAAACCCAACACACCCCTAACCCTAATCCCAACCCTAACCATAAGCCTAACCACACCCCTAACCCTGGCACACCCCTAACTCAACCGTAAACGTTATCCAAACCCTAACCCCAACTCTAGCCCCAACTCTAACCCTAACTTTAGACCCAACCCTAACCCTAACTTTAGCCCCAACCCTAACCCTAACTTTAGCCCAACTCTAACTTTAGCCCCAACCCTAACCCTAACTCTAACCCTAATGGGAAATAAACACATTTTTTATTTTATTATTTTTCCCTCACTAAGTGGGTGAGAGAGGGGAGTTTGATTTACTATTTATAGCAGGCTTTTATAGCAGATTTTTGTTTGGCAGCTGTCACACACTAAAAGATGCTTTTTATCGCAAAAAATAGTTTTTGCGTCACCACATTTTGAGAGCTATAATTTTTCCATATTTTGGTCCACAGAGTCATGTGAGGTCTTGTTTTTTTGCAGGACAAGTTGATGTTTTTATTGGTACCATTTTCGGGCACATGACATTTTTTGATCGCTTTTTATTCCGATTTTTGTTAGGCAGAATGAACAAAAAACAGCAATTCATGAATTTCTTTTGGGGGGGGCGTTTATACCATTCCGCGTTTGGTAAAATTGATAAAGCAGTTTTATTCTTCGGGTCGGTACGATTACAGCGATACCTCATTTATATCATGTTTTTATGTTTTGGAGCTTTTATACCGTAAAAACTATTTTATGTAAAAAATAATTGTTTTTGCATCGCTTTATTCTGAGAGCCATAACTTTTAAATTTTTCCGCTGATGGCACTTTATGGAGGCTCGTTTTTTGCAGAACAAGATGATGTTTTCAGCGGTGTCATGCTTATTTATATGTGTTTTTGATCGCGTGTTATTCCAGTTTTTGTTCGGCGGTATGATGATAAAGCATTGTTTTTTTGCCTTGCTTTTTTTTTACGGTGTTCACAGAAGGGGTTAACTAGTGGGATAGTTTTATAGGTAGGGTAGTTCCGTACACGGCGATACTAAATATGTGTACTTTTATTGTTTGTTTTTTTATTTACATAAAGAAATGTATTTATTGGAACAATACTTTTTTTCTTTATTTAGGAATTTTTTAAAAATTATTTTTACACAGTGTAATTTTTTTTTTACTTTTTTACTTTGCCCCAGTGTGGGACATCACTAAATAGTGTCAGATCGCTGATCTGACATTTTGCACAGCACTGTATTAGATCAGCGATCTGACAGGCAGTGCAGGGAGTGGCCGGCAAGCCACCTCCCTGCAGGGAAGAAGATGGAGGAGACTGTCATGGTTCCCAATGGCAAGGGAACGTCAGAGAACATTAATAACAGAACAGCTCTTGGGTGATGGAATCTCGAGCTGACCGTGAGCTAAACCTACCACACAACTAACAGTGGCCGGGTGGCGTACCTACGTTTTATCCCTAGACGCCTAGCGCCAGCCGGAGGACTAACTAACCCTAATAGAGGAAAAGACAGACCTGGCTTACCTCTAGGGAAATTCCCCCAAAAAGGAGACAGAAGCCCCCCACATATATTGACGGTGAGTTCAGAGGAAAAGACATACGCAGTATGAAGGTAGGTTCAGCAAAGCGAGGTCCGCTTACTAGATAGCAAGAAGATACAATAGGGAACTTCACGGTCAGCTGAAAACCCTATTAAAATACCATCCCGAAATTACTTTAAGACTCATGTGTCAACTCATGACACCGGAGTGGCAATTTCGGCCCACAAGAGCTTCCAGCTACAGTAAAATAACATAACTGTGAACTGGAACAAAAATGCAAAACAAACTTAGGACTAAGAGTCCAACTTAGCTGATAGTAGTCTAGAAGCAGGAACATGCAACAGAAAGGCTCTGGTTACATTGATGGCCGGCACTAGAATAACTGAGCAGCAAGGCTAAATAGGATACACCCATACCCTGATGGAAACAGGTGAACAGAGAAAGTGAAGCACACAAGTCCAGTACCACCAGTGACCACCGGGGGAGCCCAAAAACCAAACTCACAACAGTACCCCCCCTCAAGGAGGGGGCACCGAACCCTCACAAGAACCACCAGGGCGATCAGGACGAGCCCTATGAAAGGCACGGACCAAATCAGAGGCATGAACATCAGAGGCTGTCACCCAAGAATTATCCTCTTGACCGTAGCCCTTCCACTTGACCAGATACTGAAGTTTCCGTCTGGAAACACGGGAGTCCAAGATCTTCTCCACAACGTACTCCAATTCACCCTCAACCAACACCGGAGCGGGAGGCTCAACGGAAGGCACAACCGGTACCTCATACCTGCGCAATAATGACCGATGGAAGACATTATGGATAGAAAAAGATGCTGGGAGGTCCAATCGAAAGGACACGGGGTTAAGAATCTCCAAAATCTTATACGGGCCAATGAACCGAGGCTTAAACTTAGGAGAAGAAACCCTCATAGGGACAAAACGAGAAGACAACCACACCAAGTCCCCAACACGAAGACGAGGACCAACACGACGACGGCGGTTAGCAAAATGCCGAGTCTTCTCCTGGGACAACTCCAAATTGTCCACCACCTGTCCCCAAATCCGATGCAACCTATCCACCACAGTATCCACTCCAGGACAATCCGAAGACTCTTCCTGACCGGAAGAAAAACGAGGATGAAACCCCGAATTGCAAAAGAAAGGAGAAACCAAAGTGGCAGAACTAGCCCGATTATTGAGGGCAAACTCCGCCAACGGCAAAAAGGCAACCCAGTCATCCTGATCCGCAGACACAAAACACCTCAAATAAGTCTCCAAGGTCTGATTAGTTCGCTCAGTCTGGCCATTAGTCTGAGGATGGAACGCAGACGAAAAAGACAAATCAATGCCCATCCTAGCACAGAACGCCCGCCAAAATCTAGACACGAACTGGGTCCCCCTATCAGAAACGATATTCTCCGGAATACCATGCAAGCGAACCACATTTTGAAAAAACAGAGGAACCAACTCGGATGAGGAAGGCAACTTAGGCAAGGGCACCAAATGAACCATCTTAGAAAAACGGTCACACACCACCCAGATGACAGACATTTTCTGAGAAACAGGGAGATCAGAAATAAAATCCATAGAGATGTGAGTCCAAGGCCTCTTCGGAATAGGCAAAGACAACAACAATCCGCTAGCCCGAGAACAACAAGGTTTGGCCCGAGCACAAACATCACAAGACTGCACAAAAACTCGTACATCTCGAGACAGGGAAGGCCACCAGAAGGACCTAGCCACCAAATCCCTGGTACCAAAGATCCCGGGATGACCTGCCAACACAGAAGAATGAACCTCCGAGATGACTCTACTGGTCCAATCATCAGGAACAAACAGTCTACCAGGCGGGCAACGATCAGGTCTATCCGCCTGAAACTCCTGCAAAGCCCGTCGCAGGTCTGGGGAAACAGCAGATAATATCACCCCATCCTTAAGGATACCTGTAGGTTCAGAATCACCAGGGGAATCAGGCTCAAAACTCCTAGAAAGAGCATCCGCCTTCACATTTTTAGAACCTGGTAAGTATGAGACCACAAAATTAAACCGAGAGAAAAACAACGACCAGCGCGCCTGTCTAGGATTCAGGCGCCTGGCAGACTCAAGATCAATCAAATTTTTGTGATCGGTCAATACCACCACCTGATGTCTAGCCCCCTCAAGCCAATGACGCCACTCCTCAAAAGCCCACTTCATAGCCAAAAGCTCCCGATTACCAATATCATAATTTCGCTCGGCGGGCGAAAATTTTCGAGAAAAGAACGCACAAGGTCTCATCACGGAGCAGTCGGAACTTTTCTGCGACAAGACCGCCCCAGCTCCGATCTCGGAAGCATCGACCTCAACCTGAAAAGGAAGAGTAACATCAGGCTGACACAACACAGGGGCGGAAGAAAAGCGGCGCTTAAGCTCCCGAAAGGCCTCCACAGCAGCAGGGGACCAATCAGCAACATCAGCACCCTTTTTGGTCAAATCAGTCAAAGGTTTAGCAACATCATAAAAACCAGTTATAAATCGACGATAAAAATTAGCAAAGCCCAAAAATTTCTGAAGGCTCTTAAGAGAAGAAGGCTGCGTCCAATCACAAATAGCCCGAACCTTGACAGGATCCATCTCAATGGAAGAGGGGGAAAAAATATACCCCAAAAAAGAAATCTTTTGAACCCCAAAAATACACTTAGAACCCTTCACACACAAGGAATTAGCCCGCAAAACCTGAAAAACCCTCCTGACCTGTTGGACATGAGAATCCCAGTCATCCGAAAAAATCAAAATATCATCCAGATACACGATCATAAATTTATCCAAATATTCACGGAAAATGTCATGCATAAAGGACTGAAAGACTGAAGGGGCATTTGAAAGACCAAAAGGCATTACTAAATACTCAAAATGGCCCTCGGGCGTATTAAATGCGGTTTTCCACTCATCCCCCTGCTTAATTCGCACCAAATTATACGCCCCACGGAGATCAATCTTAGAGAACCACTTAGCCCCTTTTATTCGAGCAAACAAATCAGTCAGCAGTGGCAGAGGATACTGATATTTGACTGTAATTTTATTCAAGAGTCGATAATCAATACACGGCCTCAAAGAGCCATCTTTTTTAGATACAAAGAAAAAACCGGCTCCTAAGGGAGATGAAGAAGGACGAATATGTCCCTTTTCCAGGGACTCCTTAATATATTCTCGCATAGCAGCATGTTCAGGTACAGATAGATTAAATAAACGACCCTTTGGAAATTTACTGCCCGGAATCAGATCTATGGTACAATCGCAATCTCTGTGAGGAGGTAGTGAACCAAGCTTAGGCTCCTCAAAAACATCACGATAATCAGATAAAAATTCCGGAATCTCAGAGGGAATAGATGACGAAATGGAAACCAAAGGTACGTCCCCATGAGCCCCCTGACATCCCCAGCTTAACACAGACATAGCTTTCCAGTCAAGGACTGGGTTATGAGATTGTAACCATGGTAATCTGAGCACCAAAACGTCATGTAGATTGTACAACACAAGGAAGCGAATCATCTCCTGATGGTCTGGATTCATACGCATAGTCACTTGTGTCCAGTATTGTGGTTTATTACTAGCCAATGGTGTAGAGTCAATACCCTTCAGAGGTATAGGAACTTCCAGAGGCTCTAGATCAAACCCACAGCGCCTGGCAAAGGACCAATCTATTAGACTCAAAGCGGCGCCAGAGTCGACATAGGCATCCGCGGAAATTGACGATAATGAACAAATCAAGGTCACAGACAGAATAAACTTAGACTGTAAAGTGCAAATTGAAATAGACTTATCAACCTTTTTTGTACGTTTAGAGCATGCTGATATAACATGAGTTGAATCACCACAATAGAAGCACAACCCATTTTTTCGCCTAAAATTCTGCCGTTCGCTTCTGGACAGAATTCTATCACAATGCATATTTTCTGGAGCCTTCTCAGAAGACACCGCCAAATGGTGCACAGGTTTGCGCTCCCGCAAACGCCGATCAATCTGAATAGCCATTGTCATGGACTCATTCAGACCTGTAGATGCAGGGAACCCCACCATAACATCTTTAATGGCATCAGAGAGACCCTCTCTGAAATTCGCCGCCAGGGCGCACTCATTCCACTGAGTAAGCACAGACCATTTACGAAATTTTTGGCAGTATATTTCAGCTTCATCTTGCCCTTGAGATAGGGCCATCAAGGCTTTTTCAGCCTGAATCTCTAAGTTAGGTTCCTCATAAAGCAACCCCAAAGCCAGAAAAAACGCATCCACATTGAGCAACGCAGGATCCCTGGGTGCCAATGCAAATGCCCAGTCTTGAGGGTCACCCCGCAGCAAGGAAATTACTATCCTAACCTGCTGTGCGGGATCTCCAGCGGAGCGAGATCTCAGGGAAAGAAATAATTTACAATTATTTTTGAAATTCAGGAAACGAGATCTATCCCCGGAGAAAAATTCTGGTATAGGAATTCTAGGTTCAGATATAGGAACATGAATAACAAAATCCTGTAAATTTTGAACCTTCGTAGCAAGATTATTCAAACCTGTAGCCAAACTCTGAGGATCCATTTTAATCAGGTGAGATCAGAGCCATTCAAGGATTAGAAGGAGAGAGAGAGACAAAGGCTGCAATTAGAGCAGAAATGCAACTAAGTCAACTATAGAGCAAGCTCAGAGGAAAAAAAAAAAATCTGCAGACTTCTTTTTCTCTCCTTTCTTCTGCCAACGGTTTTAACACTGGGCCGGCCATACTGTCATGGTTCCCAATGGCAAGGGAACGTCAGAGAACATTAATAACAGAACAGCTCTTGGGTGATGGAATCTCGAGCTGACCGTGAGCTAAACCTACCACACAACTAACAGTGGCCGGGTGGCGTACCTACGTTTTATCCCTAGACGCCTAGCGCCAGCCGGAGGACTAACTAACCCTAATAGAGGAAAAGACAGACCTGGCTTACCTCTAGGGAAATTCCCCCAAAAAGGAGACAGAAGCCCCCCACATATATTGACGGTGAGTCCAGAGGAAAAGACATACGCAGTATGAAGGTAGGTTCAGCAAAGCGAGGTCCGCTTACTAGATAGCAAGAAGATACAATAGGGAACTTCACAGTCAGCTGAAAACCCTATTAAAATACCATCCCGAAATTACTTTAACCCCTTCACCCCCGGAGCTTTTTCCGTTTTTCCGTTTTCGTTTTTCGCTCCCCTCCTTCCCAGAGCCATAACTTTTTTATTTTTCCATCAATTTGGCCATGTGAGGGCTTATTTTTTGCGGGACGAGTTGTACTTTTGAACGACATCATTGGTTTTAGCATGTCGTGTACTAGAAAACAGGAAAACAATTCCAAGTGCAGTGAAATTGCAAAAAAAGTGCAATCCCACACTTGTTTTTTGCTTGCCTATTTTGCTAGGTTCACTAAATGCTAAAACTGACCTGCAATTATGATTCTCCAGGTCACTACGAGTTCATAGACACCTAACATGACTAGGTTATTTTTCACCTAAGTGGTGAAAAAAAATTCCAAACTTTGCAAAAAACAAAACAAAACAAAATTGCGCCATTTTCCGATACTCGTAGCGTCTCCATTTTTCGTGATCTGGGGTCAGGTGAGGGCTTATTTTTTGCGTGCCGAGCTGGCATTTTTAATGATAGCATTTTGGTGTAGATACGATCTTTTGATCGCCCGTTATTGCATTTTAATGCAATGTCGTGGCGACCAAAAAAACGTAAATCTGGCGTTTCGAATTTTTTTCTCATTACGCCATTTAGCGATCAGGTTAATGCTTTTTTTTTATTGATAGATTGGGCGATTCTGAACGCGGCGATACCAAATATGTGTAGGTTGGGGGTTTTTTTTATTGATTTATTTTGATTGGGGCGAAAGGGGGGTGATTTAAACTTTTATATTTTTTTTATTTTTTTCACATTTTTAAAAACTTTTTTTTTTTACTTTTGCCATGCTTCTATAGCCTCCATGGGAGGCTAGAAGCAGGCACAGCCCGATCGGCTCTGCTACATAACAGCGATCATCAGATCGCTGTTATGTAGCTAAAATGCAGGTGTGCTGTGAGCGCCGACCACAGGGGGGCGCTCACAGCCACCGGCAATCAGTAACCATAGAGGTCTCAAGGACCTCTATGGTTACAATGGAGGAGCATCGCCGACCCCCGATCATGTGACGGGGGTCGGCGATGCGCTCATATCCGGCCGCACGGCCGGATGCGGTAGTTAAATGCCGCTGTCTGCGTTTGACAGCGGCATTTAACTAGTTAATAGCGGCGGGTGATCGCGATTTCACCCGCCGCTATTGCGCGCACATGTCAGCTGTAAAAAACAGCTGACATGTCGCGACTTTGATGTGCGCTCACCGCTGGAGCGCACATCAAAGCGGGGGTCCCGACATGTGACGTACTATTCCGTCACATGTCGGGAAGGGGTTAAGACTCATGTGTCAACTCATGACACCGGAGTGGCAATTTCGGCCCACAAGAGCTTCCAGCTACAGTAAAATAACATAACTGTGAACTGGAACAAAAATGCAAAACAAACTTAGGACTAAGAGTCCAACTTAGCTGATAGTAGTCTAGAAGCAGGAACATGCAACAGAAAGGCTCTGGTTACATTGATGGCCGGCACTAGAATAACTGAGCAGCAAGGCTAAATAGGATACACCCATACCCTGATGGAAACAGGTGAACAGAGAAAGTGAAACACACAAGTCCAGTACCACCAGTGACCACCGGGGGAGCCCAAAAACCAAACTCACAACAGGAGACCCTCTGAACAACGCGATCACACCGTGTTGTTTTGAGGGTCTCAGGGAGGCATGTTTGATCGCAGTGTTCCAGGGGTTAATGTGCCGGGAGTGGTCCGTGACTGCTCCTGGCAAATAGTGCCAGATGTCAGCTGTGATATTCAGCTGACACCGGGCCGCGATTGGCCGCAGTCCCCCCGTGAGCGCGACTGATCGCATATGACGTACTATCCCATCCATGGTCATATGGGCCCAGGTCACCTCGACAGGATAGTATGTCTAATGTCAGAAAGGGGTTTAAATTATGCGGGAGCCCACGCAATTTTCTTTTCATTTTGTTTTTTAAACTAGCAGTTGCTGTTTGGTTACAGGCTATGTAGGTTCATTCTGTTAATGCTCCTACATAGGCTGGTTACAATGTGTGTGTGTGTTTGTGTTTAGTTACCGACTGAGCAATGAGGGTGTCTGCTTGACACCTTTTCATTACTAAACCAAGGGCTTGGTGTCAATGACAGCTGCTGACACCAAGCCATAATCCCATTACCCTAATGCCACACTGCATCAGAATGAAAAAGGTGGTGTTGAGCCAAGAAATTACATAACAAAACTTTTTTTTTTTAATATCTTTGTTTAGCTCAAAACAGCCTTCATTGGTATACAAACATGCATGCAAAAAATACATACAATACCGTGGCAAAAACGCACCTAAAAACATGTCAAAACTAGCAATTTTGCCACGGCATTTTTGCTGCCAAGAGATGCAGAAACCTTACAGAAATTTATGCAAGCAAATACTCAACGTGCGCACATACCCTTAGAGGAAAAGTATAATAGAAACACGTCATCACGTCTGCATTTTTCACCCATTCCTGGATTTGGCTTGCAAACACTCATATAAAACATAGATGGAATACTGAATGTGTAAAGGTGGTCTTATGGTTTGAAGGTACTTTTTTTTTAACAAAATTATGGACTCCCATTCATCAAGACGGGCTTTTTTCAAGTTTTGAAAAAGGGGCTGGATGGAGTGTGAGGCGCCTGGTTCCATTAGGTGGCGCATGCCTTTTAAAAAGTCATGTGATGCTCCAAGTTTACACCTCCATGTGCACCTCGCCACAAATCTTACTCCAGTCTGAGAGCCCCACTGATGGGATGAAATTAATTCTATTCTTCCCAGCAGTCTCGAGCTTTCAGACTTAGAGGCGCTTTCGGCACAACTTCTGTCACCACTCAATAAACAGAAAGCAGCCGTTGTAACTGTGTTCCCGACACTGACTGAAAATTAGCGCTAATGCTCAGCTGGCTGTCAGTTAGTGACGGGGGCATAGCTATGTAGAGACCGCAGGTAAAGAAGGATGCAGGGACAAATAGGAGCCAGAAAGCAAATAGCGTTTTTAACTTTCTTTTTAACTTCCAACCAAAAAGATAACAAACGTTTTCCACGCAGGGAACTTATATACAAGAACACAATCTCGCAGTAAATCCCAATTATTATATGGCCGCCCTGAACTACACCCGTAGAACGCGGCAGCGCCTCACTAGTGACTCCCTACTAAGATAAAGTCAACAACGGTCACTTATCAGTGCTGGTTCAGCGATGTAGTCCTGACGGGGAGGCTCCGACAACGCCGTAGTCCTGATGGCGGAGGAAGGAGGTGTCTTCTGGCGACGGGCCCAGGCGTAGAGTCGAGTCCAGAATGTCTTTTGCGGTGCTGCGTTCCCTCCTGCAGGCGGACGTTGATCCGAGGTAACAGCCTCCCAGTCCAGAGAAGAGTCTTTTTGAGGAGGATTAGGAGAATAATCAGTATCAGTCACAGCTGAGACGAAACCATGCGAGTCTGTAGCACTCTCTGGCAAGGTGTTCTCAGGGAGCGCGGTAATACTGTCCCTGAGCTGGTCAGCACTACCCCTCTGCCTGGGGGGTCGCTGACGACGAATGCGTCTCTTTTTGGGGGCTCCAGTAATTGCCCGCACTGTCTGTTGCACGTTTTCCCCCTGCTTCCTGCAAGTCTCACTGCGGCCTGCACACTCACAGCAACTGCGCTGCAGTTTCCTCTCCTCAGAGATTTCCCGCGCTTCTCTGCCCCTGCTTTCGCGCGTTTTGCTTTTTATCCTCTCCTCTCCCTGCGTCACTCTGCCTCCTGTCACATGAGCCTGGCTTCCCATGCACCCCTCAAATCCGTCCCCCGGAACCCCGACTCCCGGCAACAATGGTTCCACCCGTCTGCACAGCTCACCAGGTCCCTGTCCCCTACATTCCCCCACCCTGTATGCTCGCCAGTCCCTGGGCGAGGCCTTCGCACTGACAGGTCGCCCACCTGACGGATTGTTCCACACTTGGGTCTGTCTAGTGTGTAAGTCAGGACTGTAGCGAGTTGGGGGTCTACCGGCAGTAGAACGTCCAGAATGTCGTGGCTCGGGTCCTTGTGTAGGGGGTGTTGGGGGAATGTCGTCAGCGGAAGGGTGACTGGTCAGGGGTAGTGTAGTAGTCGAGATAGGGGGAGTATTTTGACGCCGTTCTTCTTCATCATCTTCTTCATCCCACCAATGGTTGTTGGGGGACTCAGTCGTAGGTGGCTCTTCCCTGATTGCGGATTCCGGGGTGTCCGAGTCAACAGAGCGACACAACCGGAGCATGTTGCGATGAAGAATGCGAGTACCTGTACTTCCGAGGGCCTCAGACTGCACTTCATATACAGGTCCATGCGGGTCTATACGGCGAAGCACCCGATAGGGTGTTTTTTCCCAACGATGGTCTAACTTGTTTTGCGGTCTTTGCTCTCGAACGAGTACTCGATCACCTGGCCGGAACTCTGGGGGTTTTGCTGTGGGGGTGCTCCGATGCTCCACTTCCCGAATTCGAGTGTGTACCAGTCGGTGTAAGGTCTGCAGCCGATGCCGATGATCACGCACCCACGAAGCCATCCCTGTTCGGGGGCCTTCTTCCTCCGAAGACAGTTCCAGATCTGTCATGCCTTTTCCTGGGCGCCCAAAGACCACTTCATACGGGGTGCGTCCTGTGACTTGATGAACTCTATTGTTGTAGACCCACACTAGGTCAGACACGTACTCCGGCCAGCGGGCCTTCTGATCTTGTTCTAGCGCACGCAGCATTTGAAGCAAAGTCCGGTTAAACCGCTCACAAGCCCCATTTCCCTGGGGATGATACGGTGTGGTGCGTGACTTATCAATGCCGTAGAGGCGATGCAGCTCTTCCATGACCTTGCCCAAGAAACAGGCGCCTTGATCCGAATGTATTCGCCTCGGACAGCCGTAAACTTGAATAAAGTTCTTACAGATAGCGCTCGACGCCGACTCAGCTGTCTGATCACGGGTAGGGATGACTACCGCGAATTTTGAAAAATGATCTACCATAACGAGGCAGTGTTCGTAGCCTTGATGCGCTGCTCCAATGGTAATGTAGTCTATCATTAATACTTCAAAAGGGGCAGACGTCGTGATGCTCTGCACAGGCGCCCTTTCCTCCGGTGACTTGGTTAGCTCACATTGTCGACATTGTCTACAGGCAGTTTGTACTTCCGCAAGCAGCCGAGGATGATAGAACCGAGTTTGCAGCCACTTAAACGTCCTCTTCACTCCGAAGTGTGCCCCGGACTCATGAGCTTCTTTAGCAACTGCGGCCACCACAGGCCCTGGTAAGACCATCTGCCAGGTCGGCTCAGAATCTGCCAGAGCCATGGTTAAGTGGCATAAGAGCCCGTCCTGAAGAGTTAGGCGCTCCCACTGCCGCAGAAGAAGGTTCAGATCTGACGGGAGAATTTGTCCAGGGGTTCTCACGGGCAATAGACCATTCGTTATCCACTGTCGCAATGGAGCTAGTTCCTGGTCTTCCTGTTGTAGCCGTATCCATTCGTCCCGACTCTGAACCAACAGTCCTGCAGCCGTTCCGTTCCCGGTCTGTTCCCGGCTCACAGCCGTCTGAGCAGCGCCCCCGATGGCGTAGGGGATTTCTTCTCCCTCCAGCTCCTCATCTCGGTTAGTTCTTGGGGGATTTTTCCGCAGACGAGATAATGCGTCAGCATGAACATTCTCCGCTCCTCGCTTGTAAAGGATACGGTATCTGTACTTGGCCATCCGGGCTACCCAGCGCTGTTCTAGGGCACCCAATTTCGCATTTTCCAGATGTGCCAATGGGTTGTTATCCGTGCGTATCAGCACCTCGGAACCGGCCAGGTACTCAGCGAACCGCTCCGTCATAGCCCACACCACGGCCAGCAGCTCCACCTTGAAAGAACTGTAATTGTCTGGGTTCAACTCAGAGTCATGAAGAGACCGACTCGCATAGGCGATCACTCTCTCCCGCCCATCCTGAACCTGAGACAACACAGCCCCCAATCCCTGAGAGCTGCCGTCGGTGTGTAGGATGAACGGTTGCGAAAAGTCCGCATAAGCCAACACCGGCGGCTCCATGAGAGCTGTCTTCAAGTCCCGGAACGCTGCTTCTTGTGGCTCCTGCCATTGTATCTTCTTTCCCCGTTCCTTGGGGGAGCTTCCTTTCAGCAGGACTTGTAGATTGTGAGAACGGCGAGCAAAATTCTTCACGAAGCGCCGGTAGTACCCAGCGAGGCCCAAGAACGCCCGTACATCTTTAGCGGTCTCCGGTGTGGGCCACTCCTGGATTGCAGCAATCTTCTCCTGCGACGGCCGGACTCCTTCGGCGGACACCACATGCCCCAGGTACTCGATCTGTTCCCGGAACAAGTGACACTTCTGGGGCTTCACCTTAAGCCCGTATTTCAGCAACCGGTCTAGTACCTGTTCCAGTCGGCACAGATGTTCCTCGAATGTTGGGGCGTAGATGATGATGTCATCCAGATAAATGAGAGTGGCCTCGAAGTTCAAATCCCCCAGACACCGCTCCATTAATCGTTGGAAGGTGCCTGGAGCGTTGGCCAGCCCAAACGGCATTCGATTGAACTCAAATAGTCCCATGGGAAGGATGAACGCTGTCTTAGGACGATCTGCTTCTGTCATCGGGACCTGCCAGTATCCGCTGGCTAGGTCTAAGGTGGAAAAATATTTGGCCCGACCCAGCACGGAGAGAGACTCCTCGATACGGGGAAGTGGATAAGAGTCTCGGACGGTGCATGCATTTAGCTTACGATAGTCCACACAGAACCGGAGCGTGCCGTCCTTTTTCCGCACCAGCACGATCGGGGCAGCCCACGGGCTCTGACTCTCGCGGATCACTCCCTTTTGTAGCATCTGGCCTAACAACGTCTTTACTTCCTGGTACATCTGCGGGGGAATCTGTCTGTACCGCTCCCTGATGGGCACTGTATCTCCGGTCGGAATTCCATGTTCGATGGCCGTGGTACAGCCAAAATCATCTTCATGTTGCGCAAACACTTCAGCATAGTGTCCAAGGAGCCGCTGCACTCGCGAGACTTGTGATGGATCCAGACCCGGTAATTCTGCTCGCATATGTTCCAGAATAGTTTGACCTTTTCGTAACGCTATCAGCTCAGGATCCTGTGTAGACCGGACACTGACCATCCAGGGATCAGGGGAATCCACCTTTAACTGTAAAGTATCTGGAGGAGGCATCACTTCTAACGGTCGTAACACTTTGGCCATCTCACTTCGGACCCGTAGCACGACATCGTGTTCGTCCACATTCACACATCGCACTGGTACGGCCCCATTTTTAACAGTAGCCAGAGATCGGGCCACCAGCAGTCCTGTGGGCAAAGGGGACGTAAAGGTGGGCTCAACCTGCACTTGCACTCCTTCCAGAGGGATGCGAGCTCGGATGGGCAGGGATATAACAGTCTGTCCTGGGGGAAACGTCACTTCTGCTGTCGGGGAGGTGATTACTTTCCCTAGTATGTCTCCCTCCTGAAAGGTCTCCTGCACACGGACTTCCCTCACTAACTGTCTGAACACGGAGCCTTGAGTGTTGTGAATTTGGATTCTGGGCTCCCCCGGTGGCCGCTTGTGGAATTGGACTTGTCATCCTCTTTCCTGTTTCACCTGATTCCATCAGTAGTGGGTGTCGCTATTTAAGCTCATTTCTCTGGTGGTTTCTTGCCGGTCAACAATGTTATCTGATGCCTCTCAGTGCTTGTTCCTGCTTCTAGACTACTACTAGATAAGTTGGACTTTTGTCCATGTTTTGTTTTGCCTATTTGTTCCAGTTCACAGCTGAAGTTTTGTTACTGTGTCTGGAAAGCTCTCGTTGATCAGGGATTGCTACTCTGGCGTTATGAGTTAATGCCAGAGTTTAAGGTAATCTCTGGATGGTGTTTTGTTAGTGTTTTTCTGCTGACCATGAAAGTATACTATCTGTCTTCTGCTATCTAGTAAGCGGACCTCAAATTTGCTAAGACTATTTTCCTGCTGCGTTTGTTGTTTCATCTGAACTCACCGTCATTATATGTGGGGGGCTACTGTCTTCTTTGGAATATTTCTCTAGAGGTGAGCCAGGTCTTATATTTCCCTCTGCTAGCTATTTAGGTCTTAGGCCAGAGCTGGGCATCTAGCGATAAATAGGAAATGCTACCTGGCTATTTCTAGTTGCGCGGCAGGCTTAGTTCATGGTCAGTATAGTTCCATCTTCCGAGAGCTTGTCCCTCTATAGGCTTGCTATGATCTCTGCCTGCAGAGATCATGACAGTTTGACCGGCCAATAAAGTGTTAAAGACCCAGGTTGAGAAAGGAGAGTTATAAGAAGTCTGCTGAAATTTTTTTTTTTTTTTTTTTTTTTTCCTCCAGTCTGCCTTGCTGCAGTCTTTTCTCTCTCTCTCCTCCTAATCTCTGTATGCTCTGTGTGCACCTGACAATAATGGATCTCCAGAGTGTAACTGCGGGTTTGAATAATCTCATCACGAAAGTACAAAATTTACAAGATTTTGTGGTACATGCTCCGGTATCTGAGCCGAGAATTCCTTTGCCGGAGTTCTTCACAGGGAATAGAGCTAGCTTCCAGAATTTCCGAAATAATTGTAAGCTTTATTTGTCCCTGAAGTCTCGTTCAGCTGGAGACCCTGCTCAGCAGGTTAGGATTGTGATTTCCTTGCTCAGGGGTGACCCTCAAGATTGGGCCTTCTCATTGCCAGCAGGGGATCCTGCGTTACGCGATGTGGATGCGTTTTTTCTGGCCTTGGGCTTGCTTTATGAGGAACCTCATTTGGAACTTCAGGCAGAAAAAACTTTGATGGCACTATCTCAGGGGCAAGACGAAGCTGAAGTTTTCTGCCAAAAATTCCGTAAATGGTCTGTGCTTACTCAGTGGAATGAGTGCGCCTTGGCGGCAACTTTCAGAGAAGGTCTCTCTGATGCCGTTAAGGATGTTATGGTGGGGTTCCCTTTGCCTGCAGGTCTGAATGAGTCCATGACAATGGCTATTCAGATTGATAGGCGTCTGCGGGAGTGCAAACCGGTGCACCATCTGGCGGTGTCTATGGAAAAGACGCCAGAAAGTATGCAGTGTGATAGAATTCTGTCCAGGAGCGAGAGACAGAATTTTAGACGGAAGAATGGATTGTGTTTCTATTGTGGGGATTCTACTCATGTTATATCGGCATGCTCTAGGCGTACAAAGAAGCTTGATAAGTCTGTTTCCATTAGCACCATTCAGTCTAAGTTTATTTTGTCTGTAACCCTGATTTGCTCTTTGTCATCCATTGCCACGGACGCCTATGTTGACTCTGGCGCCGCTCTGAGTCTTATGGATTGGTCCTTTGCCAATCGTTGTGGTTTTGATTTAGAGCCTTTGGAGACTCTTATTCCTCTGAAGGGGATTGACTCCACCCCATTGGCTAATAATAAACCACAATACTGGACACAAGTAACCATGCGTATCAATCCGGATCACCAGGAGATTATTCGTTTCCTGGTGCTGTATAATTTACATGACGATTTGGTACTGGGATTGCCATGGTTGCAGTCTCACAACCCAGTCTTGGACTGGAGAGCAATGTCTGTGTTGAGCTGGGGATGTAAGGGTATTCATGGGGACGTACCTTTGGTTTCTATTTCGTCGTCCATTCCCTCTGAAGTCCCTGAGTTCCTCTCTGATTATCAAGACGTCTTTGACGAACCCAAGCTTGGGTCGTTACCTCCGCACCGTGAGTGCGATTGTGCCATAGATTTGATACCGGGTTGTAAATATCCAAAGGGTCGTTTGTTTAATTTGTCTGTGCCGGAACATGCTGCTATGCGGGAATATATAAAGGAGTCTTTGGAAAAGGGACATATTCGTCCATCTTCTTCTCCCTTGGGAGCTGGGTTTTTCTTTGTCTCAAAAAAAGACGGCTCTTTGAGACCATGTATTGATTATCGGCTTCTGAATAAGATCACTGTTAAGTATCAATACCCATTGCCATTGCTTACTGATTTGTTTGCTCGTATAGAGGGTGCTAAGTGGTTCTCTAAAATTGATCTTCGTGGGGCGTATAATTTGGTGCGGATCAGGCAGGGGGATGAGTGGAAGACCGCATTTAATACGCCCGAGGGCCACTTTGAGTATTTGGTCATGCCTTTTGGTCTTTCTAATGCCCCTTCAGTTTTCCAGTCTTTTATGCATGATATTTTCCGCGATTTTCTGGATAAATTTATGATAATATATCTGGATGATATTCTGATTTTTTCTGATGACTGGGACTCTCATGTCCAGCAGGTCAGGAGGGTTTTTCAGGTTCTGCGGTCTAATTCTTTATGTGTGAAGGGGTCTAAGTGCGTTTTTGGGGTCCAGAAAATTTCCTTTTTGGGGTATATTTTTTCTCCCTCTTCCATTGAGATGGATCCCGTCAAGGTGCAAGCTATTTGTGACTGGACTCAGCCCTCCTCTCTTAAGGGTCTTCAGAGATTTTTGGGCTTTGCCAACTTTTACCGCCGATTTATTGCTGGTTTTTCGGATGTCGTTAAACCACTGACTGATTTGACCAGACAAGGCGCTGATGTTGCTAATTGGTCCCCTCATGCTGTAGAGGCCTTTCAGGAGCTTAAGCGCCGTTTTGCCTCTGCCCCTGTGTTGCGTCAGCCTGATGTGAATCTGCCTTTTCAGGTTGAGGTTGACGCTTCGGAGATCGGAGCTGGGGCAGTGTTGTCGCAGAAAGGTTCCGACTGCTCCGTCATTAGGCCTTGTGCCTTCTTTTCTCGCAAATTTTCGCCCGCAGAGCGGAATTATGATGTTGGGAATCGGGAGCTTTTGGCCATGAAGTGGGCGTTTGAGGAGTGGCGCCATTGGCTCGAGGGGGCTAGACATCAGGTGGTGGTATTGACTGACCACAAAAATTTGATTTATCTTGAGACTGCCAGACGCCTGAATCCTAGACAGGCGCGCTGGTCTTTATTTTTTTTCTCGCTTTAATTTTGTGGTGTCATACCTACCGGGTTCTAAGAATGTTAAGGCAGATGCCCTTTCTAGGAGTTTTGACCCGGACTCTCCTGGTAATTCTGAACCCACAGGTATCCTTAGGGAGGGAGTAATTTTGTCGGCCGTTTCTCCTGATCTGCGGCGGTCCTTGCAAGAGTTTCAGGCGGATAGACCGGATCGTTGTCCGCCTGATAGACTGTTTGTTCCGGATGATTGGACCAGCAGAGTCATCTCTGAGGTACATTCTTCTGCATTGGCAGGTCATCCCGGAATTTTTGGTACCAGGGATTTGGTGGCAAGATCCTTCTGGTGGCCTTCTCTGTCACGAGATGTGCGAGTCTTTGTGCAGTCATGTGACGTTTGTGCTCGGGCCAAGTCTTGTAGTTCTCGGGCTAGCGGACTGCTGTTGCCCTTGCCTATTCCTAAGAGGCCTTGGACACACATCTCGATGGATTTTATTTCAGATCTGCCTGTTTCCCAGAAGATGTCTGTCATCTGGGTGGTCTGTGACCGTTTCTCTAAAATGGTCCATTTGGTTCCTCTGCCCAAGTTGCCTTCTTCTTCTGAGTTGGTTCCTCTGTTTTTTCAGAATGTTGTCCGATTGCACGGTATTCCTGAGAATATTGTTTCTGACAGAGGTACCCAATTTGTGTCTAGATTTTGGCGGGCATTCTGTGCTAGGATGGGCATAGATTTGTCTTTTTCGTCTGCTTTTCACCCTCAGACTAATGGCCAGACCGAGCGGACTAATCAGACCCTTGAGACATATCTGAGGTGTTTTGTCTCTGCTGACCAGGATGATTGGGTTGCTTTTTTGCCATTGGCAGAGTTCGCCCTCAATAATCGGGCCAGTTCTTCCACCTTGGTGTCCCCGTTTTTCTGTAATTCGGGGTTTCACCCTCGATTTTCCTCCGGTCAGGTGGAATCCTCGGATTGTCCTGGAGTGGATGCGGTGGTAGAGAGATTGCATCACATTTGGGGGCAGGTTATGGACAATTTGAAGTTGTCCCAGGAGAAGACTCAGCGTTTTGCCAACCGTCATCGTCGTGTTGGTTCTCGGCTTTGTGTTGGAGATTTAGTGTGGTTGTCTTCTCGTTTTGTCCCTATGAGGGTCTCTTCTCCTAAGTTTAAACCTCGGTTCATCGGCCCTTATAGAATATTGGAGATTCTTAATCCTGTTTCTTTCCGTTTGGACCTCCCTGCGTCCTTTTCCATTCATAACGTTTTTCATCGGTCGTTATTGCGTAGGTATGAGGTACCTGTTGTACCTTCAGTTGAGCCTCCTGCTCCGGTGTTGGTTGAGGGTGAGTTGGAGTACGTTGTGGAGAAAATTTTGGACTCTCGTGTTTCCAGACGGAAACTCCAGTATCTGGTCAACTGGAAGGGTTACGGCCAGGAGGATAATTCTTGGGTCAATGCATCTGATGTTCATGCTTCTGATCTTGTTCGTGCCTTCCATAGGGCTCATCCTGGTCGCCCTGGTGGATCTGGTGAGGGTTCGGTGCCCCCTCCTTGAGGGGGGGGTACTGTTGTGAATTTGGATTCTGGGCTCCCCCGGTGGCCGCTTGTGGAATTGGACTTGTCATCCTCTTTCCTGTTTCACCTGATTCCATCAGTAGTGGGTGTCGCTATTTAAGCTCATTTCTCTGGTGGTTTCTTGCCGGTCAACAATGTTATCTGATGCCTCTCAGTGCTTGTTCCTGCTTCTAGACTACTACTAGATAAGTTGGACTTTTGTCCATGTTTTGTTTTGCCTATTTGTTCCAGTTCACAGCTGAAGTTTTGTTACTGTGTCTGGAAAGCTCTCGTTGATCAGGGATTGCTACTCTGGCGTTATGAGTTAATGCCAGAGTTTAAGGTAATCTCTGGATGGTGTTTTGTTAGTGTTTTTCTGCTGACCATGAAAGTATACTATCTGTCTTCTGCTATCTAGTAAGCGGACCTCAAATTTGCTAAGACTATTTTCCTGCTGCGTTTGTTGTTTCATCTGAACTCACCGTCATTATATGTGGGGGGCTACTGTCTTCTTTGGAATATTTCTCTAGAGGTGAGCCAGGTCTTATATTTCCCTCTGCTAGCTATTTAGGTCTTAGGCCAGAGCTGGGCATCTAGCGATAAATAGGAAATGCTACCTGGCTATTTCTAGTTGCGCGGCAGGCTTAGTTCATGGTCAGTATAGTTCCATCTTCCGAGAGCTTGTCCCTCTATAGGCTTGCTATGATCTCTGCCTGCAGAGATCATGACACTTGAGGTGTACTGGTCCCCCACTGATTGAGTGTCTCTTGTGTGGTCTCCCCTAACAGCAAACTGCCAAAGTCCTTCAATACATTCATCCCCAAAGTCACGATATGTTGTGGGCTGGGATCCCCCCGTGTCAACACAACCCCCCGGCGGCCCAGGTCTTTCCCACATAAAGATATTTGCATCCAGGTGACCCCTTCCACTGGGATGGGCAGCTGATTGGCGGCCTGCAACCGGATTACGGGGCCCCATTGGGGTCTGACTGACACAGGGAAGTGTTTTCTAAAATAGGCCTCGGGCATAGTCGTGACTTGAGATCCGGTGTCCACCAGACAACGTACAGCCCGCCCTTCAAACTCTGCCCAAACCAGGGGGCAGCTGGCAACCAAATTTTCGGGACTTTCACCACCCATCCGCGGGGATTCTGACTCCGAGCGTCGTCCCCTTAGCTCGGAGTCCTCTAGTTTAACGCCCGCCGTGACGAGGCCCTCCCTCTCCGGGGGCACTCCCGTGCGAAATGTCCTGCCTCCCCGCAACCATAGCAAGCACCGGAGACCGGATAATATCCTGAACGAACGCCACGAGCTGGACTCCCAGACCCTTGCCCCCGGGGTAGCTCCCTTGGGCTTCGCGCATTTTTTTTTACTTCGGCCAGTTCGTCTCGGATTTGTTTGAGCTCCTGCCGCATCTCTTGAACCCACGACGGCTCACCCCCTCCTGGTGCAGCGGTCTGGATAACCCGAGCCTCTCCTGTCAGGACCGTCACCCCCCTCTCTTGCTCCCGGGTGCGGGCCTCATTGCCTATGTCGGAGAAAGTCAGGCGCGGGTCGACCCGCACTCGTTCACGTAGAGCCTGTTTGGTCAACTCATCCCGCAGTCCCGTCACCAGTTGGTCGCGCAGGGTCACGTCGACATGTCCCATCCCCATACCATCTTTCCGCACGATTGCAATGTTTAGCTCTTGCAGAGCATTCATGTACTGAGTGACAGTCTCGCCCTCTTTTTGTCGCCGTCCAAACAACCGGGCCCGCAGCTCTCCCACGTCGGTGGGATCCCCGTGCGTCCCCTCTAACACATGTAACACCCCGGTAAAAGTATTCCGCTCTGTGGGGGGTCTCAACATCACTGAATCTCGGGCCTCTCCGTCTAATGCCATAATGGCTACCTCAGCTTCCAGGGCCGGGGTCATAGGATGCATTCTCAACAGCCCCCTCATCCTCTCAGTCCAGCTCCACAACAACATGTTGCTCCCATTAAACTTGGGCAAATTGTTTAACATGGCCCCCAATGAGAGAGAAGCTCTAGGCCCAGCCCCATCCTCCGTATCTTCTGGCTCCTTCTTTGGATCCTGCATCCTGCCGACTACGCCAAATGTAGAGACCGCAGGTAAAGAAGGATGCAGGGACAAATAGGAGCCAGAAAGCAAATAGCGTTTTTAACTTTCTTTTTAACTTCCAACCAAAAAGATAACAAACGTTTTCCACGCAGGGAACTTATATACAAGAACACAATCTCGCAGTAAATCCCAATTATTATATGGCCGCCCTGAACTACACCCGTAGAACGCGGCAGCGCCTCACTAGTGACTCCCTACTAAGATAAAGTCAACAACGGTCACTTATCAGTGCTGGTTCAGCGATGTAGTCCTGACGGGGAGGCTCCGACAACGCCGTAGTCCTGATGGCGGAGGAAGGAGGTGTCTTCTGGCGACGGGCCCAGGCGTAGAGTCGAGTCCAGAATGTCTTTTGCGGTGCTGCGTTCCCTCCTGCAGGCGGACGTTGATCCGAGGTAACAGCCTCCCAGTCCAGAGAAGAGTCTTTTTGAGGAGGATTAGGAGAATAATCAGTATCAGTCACAGCTGAGACGAAACCATGCGAGTCTGTAGCACTCTCTGGCAAGGTGTTCTCAGGGAGCGCGGTAATACTGTCCCTGAGCTGGTCAGCACTACCCCTCTGCCTGGGGGGTCGCTGACGACGAATGCGTCTCTTTTTGGGGGCTCCAGTAATTGCCCGCACTGTCTGTTGCACGTTTTCCCCCTGCTTCCTGCAAGTCTCACTGCGGCCTGCACACTCACAGCAACTGCGCTGCAGTTTCCTCTCCTCAGAGATTTCCCGCGCTTCTCTGCCCCTGCTTTCGCGCGTTTTGCTTTTTATCCTCTCCTCTCCCTGCGTCACTCTGCCTCCTGTCACATGAGCCTGGCTTCCCATGCACCCCTCAAATCCGTCCCCCGGAACCCCGACTCCCGGCAACAATGGTTCCACCCGTCTGCACAGCTCACCAGGTCCCTGTCCCCTACAGCTACAGCCACTACTTACTATGTACTGAGCGGTGACTGAGGCCACGCAGGCACAACCCTATGACTGAAAGCCCAAGCCTGCAGGAAGGTATAACGTTAATTTGCTCTGGGCAGAAGGGCTCAGTGCTGACACCGGGTATCTTCAGGATGCTATTAACCTGCAGATTAGTCCCCTATCTGCAGGATAATAGCATTTTTTACATGACAGTCTCCCTTTAAGTTTGATAAATTAAAAGTAAAATGATTATTGATATATGTTATGTGATAAAATTGAATAAGGCAATGCTGAAGTCTCCATTAGTTAGAAACTTATATTTTCTTTATTCTTATTGTTAGCATGACACAAGGTCCTGATGCTCTTTTACGGTCAGATGGGGAAGCAGCATCTCTTAAAGCTAGGCAGAAAAAAGTGTGGGAAGCCCTTCAAAAGCTAAATGTAAATGTCCAAAAGGTAAATATGCCCAATTGAACATGAATAACTTCTATTATGAAAAATGACCCTTTCATTTATATCAAGAATCAGCAATTAATATCATAAACCAGTATATCACTGCACTGTGTATATATACAGTGGCTTGTGAAATTATTCACACCCTTGACTTTTATCCTATTTTGATACTTAACAACTTGTGTTTAAATATTTTTGTAATTCGATTTGTGTGTTATGCATCTGCTCTAAATATGCCACTTAAAAAGAAAACGATGAAATAACGGTCCAACAAGTAATATTCCAAAAAATGAATATACTTTATTAGGTGATTAACATGACCAAAATGTAAGGAGGGAAAATGACACCGCAGGAAAAACGTTGGAAAAAGAGCAGGAGGCGCGTGCCCAGGATAATGTCCAAACCAGATAGATAATAATAAAAAATTAGCAAAATGCGAACTAAACTATAAAAACTAAATAAACATAACGAAAAAACCTGGATTAGACATGGTAAAGGTGCGGAACATATATTATCGTAGTAATCTATAGTGATCAATAGTCAGCCATTTTAGCTAGTGTACAGAAGCTGCTGCAAGTAGCACATAGTAAAGATGGTACATATTAGCAATATGGGAACAATATGCCCGCTCCTGCAGACATCATCACAATATGGTGGCTGGCAGTCACTTACCGCACTAAGGACAGTTATACCTGGGACCGCGCCTCCGCCCCTACGCGCGTTTCGGCAGAAACACCTTCGTCAGGGGGCAGAGATATGGAGTGCACAACGAGTTTAAAAAGCACCCGCACCGGAAGTGAGTTTTGCCGGTGACCGGAAGTGACGATGCGGTACCATGGAGAACACGGCGACGGCCGTTACCGAGTGCAGCCGAAGGACTCCGAGTTCACAGGGGCCCCATGTGACCCGGAGCACCAACAAGCTACACCACGGCACGCAGGCGCACACGGGCCCCACGTGTCATGATCTCCATGGCCAGAGAACTAGCATAAGCCTCAATAGGAACAAGCTCTTGGAAGATGTAACTATACTGACCATGAACTAAACCTACCGCATCATCTAGAAGTAGCCAGGTAGCATGTCCTACTTTTTATCCCTATATGCCCAGCGCCGGCCGGAGAACTAAATAATGCTAGCAGAGGGAAATATAAGACCTGACTCACCTCTAGAGAAATGCCCAAAAAGGAGACAGAGGCCCCCCACATATATTGGCGGTGATATGAGATGAAACAACAAACGCAGCAGGAAAATAGTTTTAGCAAATTTGAGGTCCGCTTTCTAGATAGCAGAAGACAGAAAGCATACTTTCATGGTCAGTAGAAAACCCTAACAAAACACATCCAGAAATTACTTTAGGACTCTGGCATTAACTCATAATACCAGAGTGGCAATTCCTGATCAACAAGAGCTTTCCAGACACAGTAACGAAACTGCAGCTGTGAACTGGAACCAAAATACAAAAACAAAACATGGACGAATGTCCAACTTATCTAGTAGATGTCTGGGAGCAGGAACAAGCACAGAGAGGCTTCTGATAACATTGTTGACCGGCAAGCATCTAACAGAGAAGCCAGGTTATATAGCGACACCCAGATCTAATCAGAACAGGTGAACAGGGAAGATGATGTCACAAGTTCAATTCCACCAGTAGCCACCGGGGGAGCCCAGAATCCAAATTCACAACAGTACCCCCCCCTCAAGGAGGGGGCACCGAACCCTCACCAGAACCACCAGGGCGATCAGGATGGGCCCTATGAAAGGCACGAACCAGATCAGAGGCATGAACATCAGATGCAGTGACCCAAGAATTATCCTCCTGGCCGTATCCCTTCCACTTGACCAGATACTGGAGTCTCCGTCTGGAAACACGGGAGTCTAGGATTTTTTCCACAACGTACTCCAACTCACCCTCAACCAACACCGGAGCAGGAGGCTCAACGGAAGGCACAACCGGTGCCTCATACCTGCGCAATAACGACCGATGAAAAACGTTATGAATAGAAAAGGATGCAGGGAGGTCCAAACGGAAGGAAACAGGGTTAAGAATCTCCAATATTTTATACGGACCGATGAACCGAGGCTTAAACTTAGGAGATGAGACCCTCATAGGGACAAAACGAGAAGACAACCACACCAAATCTCCAACACAAAGCCGAGGACCAACACGACGGTGACGGTTGGCAAAAAGCTGAGTCTTCTCCTGGGACAACTTTAAATTGTCCATCACCTGCCCCCAGATATGATGCAATCTCTCCACCACCGCATCCACTCCAGGACAATCCGAGGATTCCATCTGACCGGAGGAAAATCGAGGGTGGAACCCCGAATTACAGAAAAACGGGGACACCAAAGTGGCAGAGCTGGCCCGATTATTGAGGGCGAACTCCGCCAATGGCAAAAAAGCAACCCAATCATCCTGGTCAGCAGACACAAAACACCTCAGATATGTCTCCAGGGTCTGATTAGTCCGCTCGGTCTGGCCATTAGTCTGAGGGTGAAAAGCAGACGAAAAAGACAAATCTATGCCCATCCTAGCACAGAATGCCCGCCAAAATCTAGACACAAATTGGGTTCCTCTGTCAGAAACGATATTCTCAGGAATACCATGCAAACGAACAACATTTTGAAAAAACAGGGGCACCAACTCGGAAGAAGAAGGCAATTTGGGCAGGGGAACCAAATGGACCATCTTAGAAAAACGGTCACACACCACCCAGATGACAGACATCTTCTGAGAAACAGGCAGATCTGAAATAAAATCCATCGAGATGTGTGTCCAAGGCCTCTTAGGAATAGGCAAGGGCAACAATAATCCACTAGCCCGAGAACAACAAGGCTTGGCCCGAGCACAAACGTCACAAGACTGCACAAAGCCTCGCACATCTCGTGACAGGGAAGGCCACCAGAAGGATCTTGCCACCAAATCCCTGGTACCAAAAATTCCAGGATGACCTGCCAATGCAGAAGAATGTACCTCAGAGATGACTCTACTGGTCCAATCATCAGGAACAAACAACCTATCAGGCGGACAACGATCCGGTCTATCCGCCTGAAACTCCTGCAAGGCCCGCCGCAGGTCTGGAGAAACGGCTGACAAGATAACTCCCTCCTTAAGAATACCTGTGGGGTCAGAGTTGCCGGGTGAATCAGGCTCAAAACTCCTAGAAAGGGCATCCGCCTTAACATTCTTAGAACCCGGTAGGTACGATACCACAAAATTAAACCGAGAGAAAAATAATGACCAGCGCGCCTGTCTAGGATTCAGGCGCCTGGCGGTCTCAAGATAGATCAAATTTTTGTGGTCAGTCAATACCACCACCTGATGTCTGGCCCCCTCGAGCCAATGGCGCCACTCCTCAAACGCCCACTTCATGGCCAAAAGCTCCCGATTCCCAACATCATAATTCCGCTCAGCGGGCGAAAATTTACGGGAAAAGAAGGCACAAGGCCTCATCACGGCGCAGTCAGAACTTTTCTGCGACAACACTGCCCCAGCCCCGATCTCAGAAGCGTCGACCTCAACCTGAAAAGGAAGAGTCACATCAGGCTGACGCAACACAGGGGCAGAAGAAAAACGGCGCTTAAGCTCCTGAAAGGCCTCCACAGCATCAGGGGACCAATTAGCAACATCAGCACCCTGTCTAGTCAAATCGGTCAATGGCTTAACGACATCCGAAAAACCAGAAATAAATCGACGATAAAAGTTGGCAAAGCCCAAAAATTTCTGAAGACTTTTAAGAGAAGAGGGCTGCGTCCAATCACAAATAGCTTGAACCTTGACAGGATCCATCTCAATGGAAGAGGGAGAAAAAATATATCCCAAAAAGGAAATTCTCTGAACCCCAAAAACGCACTTAGAACCCTTGACACACAGAGAATTAGACCGCAAAACCTGAAAAACCCTCCTGACTTGCTGGACATGAGAGTCCCAATCATCCGAAAAAATCAGAATATCATCCAGATACACTATCATAAATTTATCCAAAAAATCGCGGAAAATATCATGCATAAAGGACTGGAAGACTGAAGGGGCATTAGAAAGACCAAAAGGCATCACCAAATACTCAAAGTGGCCCTCGGGCGTATTAAATGCGGTTTTCCACTCATCCCCCTGCCTGATCCGCACCAAATTATACGCCCCACGGAGATCAATCTTAGAGAACCACTTGGCCCCCTTTATGCGAGCAAACAAATCAGTCAGCAACGGCAACGGATATTGATATTTAACCGTGATTTTATTCAAAAGCCGATAATCAATACATGGTCTCAAAGAGCCGTCTTTTTTTGACACAAAGAAAAAACCGGCTCCTAAGGGAGATGACGATGGACGAATATGTCCCTTTTCCAAGGACTCCTTTATATATTCTCGCATAGCAGTATGTTCAGGCACAGACAGATTAAATAAACGACCCTTTGGGTATTTACTACCCGGAATTAAATCTATAGCACAATCGCACTCACGGTGCGGAGGTAGTGAACCCAGCTTGGGTTCTTCAAAGACGTCACGATAATCAGACAGGAACTCAGGGATTTCAGAGGGAATAGATGATGAAATGGACACCAAAGGTACGTCCCCATGAGTCCCCTTACATCCCCAGCTCAACACAGACATAGCTCTCCAGTCAAGGACTGGGTTGTGAGACTGCAGCCATGGCAATCCCAGCACCAAATCATCATGTAGATTATACAGCACCAGAAAACGAATAGTCTCCTGGTGATCCGGATTAATACACATAGTCACTTGTGTCCAGTATTGTGGTTTATTATTAGCCAATGGGGTGGAGTCAATCCCCTTCAGAGGAATAAGAGTCTCCAAAGGCTCTAAATCATACCCACAACGATTGGCAAAGGACCAATCCATAAGACTCAAAGCGGCGCCAGAGTCGATATAGGCGTCCGTAGCAATAGATGACAAAGAGCAAATCAGGGTCACAGACAAAATAAATTTAGACTGTAAAGTGCCAATGGGAACGGATTTATCAAGCTTTTTAATACGCTTAAAGCATGCTGATATAACATGAGTAGAATCCCCACAATAGAAACACAACCCATTTTTCCGTCTAAAATTCTGCCGCTCGCTTCTGGACAGAATTCTATCACACTGCATGTTTTCTGGCGTCTTCTCAGTGGACACCGCCAGATGGTGCACTGGTTTGCGCTCCCGCAGACGCCTATCGATCTGAATGGCCATTGTCATGGACTCATTCAGACTTGCAGGCACAGGGAACCCCACCATAACATCCTTAATGGCATCAGAAAGACCCTCTCTGAAAGTAGCCGCCAAGGCACACTCATTCCACTGAGTAAGCACAGACCATTTACGGAATTTTTGGCAGTAAATTTCAGCTTCATCTTGCCCCTGCGATAGGGACATCAAAGTTTTTTCTGCCTGAAGTTCCAAATGAGGTTCCTCATACAGCAAGCCCAAGGCCAGAAAAAACGCATCCACATTGCGCAACGCAGGATCCCCTGGTGCCAATGCAAAAGCCCAATCTTGAGGGTCGCCGCGGAGCAAGGAAATCACAATCCCAACCTGCTGTGCAGGGTCTCCAGCAGAACGAGATTTCAGGGACAAAAATAACTTACAATTATTTCTAAAATTCTGAAAGCCAGATCTATTCCCTGAGAAGAATTCCGGCAAAGGAATTCTCGGCTCTGATACCGGAGCATGAACAACAAAATCTTGCAAACTTTGTACTTTCGTGGCGAGATTATTCAAACCTGCAGTTACACTCTGTAGATCCATTATAGACAGGTGAACATAGAGCCATTCAAAGATTAGAAGGAGAGAGAAAAAAAAGAAAGACTGCAGCATAGACAGACTGGCAAGTGATCCAATTAAGAGCACAGAGGAAAAAAAAAAAAAAAAAAAAAAAACTCAGCAGACTTCTTATTTCTCTCCTTTCTCAGCCAAGGATTTTAACCCTTTAGTGGGCCGGTCAAACTGTCATGATCTCCATGGCCAGAGAACTAGCATAAGCCTCAATAGGAACAAGCTCTTGGAAGATGTAACTATACTGACCATGAACTAAACCTACCGCATCATCTAGAAGTAGCCAGGTAGCATGTCCTACTTTTTATCCCTATATGCCCAGCGCCGGCCGGAGAACTAAATAATGCTAGCAGAGGGAAATATAAGACCTGACTCACCTCTAGAGAAATGCCCAAAAAGGAGACAGAGGCCCCCCACATATATTGGCGGTGATATGAGATGAAACAACAAACGCAGCAGGAAAATAGTTTTAGCAAATTTGAGGTCCGCTTTCTAGATAGCAGAAGACAGAAAGCATACTTTCATGGTCAGTAGAAAACCCTAACAAAACACATCCAGAAATTACTTTAGGACTCTGGCATTAACTCATAATACCAGAGTGGCAATTCCTGATCAACAAGAGCTTTCCAGACACAGTAACGAAACTGCAGCTGTGAACTGGAACCAAAATACAAAAACAAAACATGGACGAATGTCCAACTTATCTAGTAGATGTCTGGGAGCAGGAACAAGCACAGAGAGGCTTCTGATAACATTGTTGACCGGCAAGCATCTAACAGAGAAGCCAGGTTATATAGCGACACCCAGATCTAATCAGAACAGGTGAACAGGGAAGATGATGTCACAAGTTCAATTCCACCAGTAGCCACCGGGGGAGCCCAGAATCCAAATTCACAACACCCACGGCAATCGCACCAACACAAGGACCGGCAAAGATTATTATGGATGTATGCTACATACACATGACATAACCTATATAAGCACAGACTGTACCCATTCGGACAATTAACCGATGACTTTGCATCTTATAGCGGGCATCATACAGCATATATATAGTAATAAGAAAAATATATAAGAATAACCCACCATGTATATCAAAATTCAACTGCAAGGTATTATCCGCTAAACAGTATTATACACATAATAGTAAAATAAACAATCCCAGTATTACAGCAAAATAGTAGTAACACATACTAATGACTAATACTCATGGTGGAACACCATATATAGCAATTAAGGTTAGAAAAAGGTCCAATATGATGCCAAACAGAAAATACAAAAATAGATAGATGTATATAATTAAGCCAGGCACTTAATCTTCAATAGTCCATCCCACAGTGTACTTCGTTTCACAGATATTCATATAGGCAGACTAGTCTTCTGTGCACATCATCCTATTGGCCATACGGTTCAGTCATGTTGTAGGGAAAAAAGTAGCAGTGGACAACCATAGACATCATTCCGGTGACGTGCAGTGCTAAGACAAAACAATATTAAAAGGTTGTTAAAAACAATACCCAACATCGTTCCGACAGAGTCGCTGTCGGACCAACGACCAATGTATGTAGGACGGACGAGAACTGGAAAAGGATAATAATTAGATACAATAACAACTATATGGTCAGAGGAACGGGGCAAAGCTAATATTTTCATTTAATCCCGCAGGCTGGACCGTGCCCAGTGTCCAAATCCACTTGGATTCGACACGGGCCAGCCGCTGGAATGTGCCCCCTCCACGGATCCCAACCTCCAAAAGATCTATACCCCTAGCTCTAAGAAGACTGGCATTGCAACCATGAAACATCTTAAAATGGCGTGGGATCGTTTTCAGGGTGGAGATGTCATCCACTGCCACCGCCGCCTCGATGCCCAAAACATGTTCGCGAATACGTGTTTTCAAAAAACGAGTCGTCATGCCCACATACATTTTGGTACATGGGCATGTGACCACATAAATTACGTTCTTACTTAGACAAGTTATCCTTTTCTTGATTTTAAATTCTCGTGATCTGTCAAAATTATGGAATACGCAAATTCTTTCCATGTTGGGGCAAGCGACGCAGCGGCCACAGGGGACGCACCCCACCCTGACCGCCATAGAATCGAGGAACGTGGGAACCCGCCCTCCCGTATAGTGACTATGGACTAACAAGTCTCTAAGGTTTCTAGACCTTCTGGCCGCAATGCCAGCCCTCTCCGGTAAATACCGTGCAATAACTGGATCAGCTCGTAATACGTGCCAGGATTTTTGTAGTATTTCTTTCATCTTTGGGAATTGGGAATGGTATTTGGTGGTGAATCGGACTATCTCGTGATTAGATCTATCGTTACTTTTATACAACAGAGTATCCCTTGAAGAATGTTTGGCCCTATTAAATGCCTTTTTGATACTTCGTTTGCTATGGCCTCTCATTAGCAATCTATTTTTCAAATCCTCGGCCTGACTAACAAAGTCCGCCTCTGTTGAACACAATCGCCGCAGGCGAAGGAATTGGCCAGTTGGTATAGCCCGAATGATATGATCAGGATGCGAGGAGGAGGCGTGCAATAAAAGATTGGTGGAAGTCGGTTTCCTATATAGAGTGGTCTGAACATCTCCACATGAATCACGTTTCAGCATGACATCTAAGAATTCGATTGAATTGCCATCAAACTTATATGTCAATGTTATATTACTATCATTATTATTCAGAGATGTCATAAATGTCCTCAAACCATCAACTGAACCCTGCCAGACAATCATAATGTCGTCAATGTACCGCGTCCAAAGAAGGACGCGGCACATTGACTCCGGATGGTCAGGCAGGGGGAGGTCCCTCTCCCACAGCCCCAAGAACAGGTTGGCGTACGCCGGGGCGAAGGGAGCCCCCATCGCTGTTCCTTGGAGCTGTAGGAAGAAGGACCCCTTAAAAATGAAAAAATTATGCGTTAACGAGAATTCTAACAACTGACAAATAAAATCCTTCATTTCCTTAGAAAGGTTAGACATGTTAAGGAAGAATTGGACTGCTCTAAGACCATCTTGATGTCGGATGCTGGTGTACAGAGACTCTACATCAGCTGTCACCAGCAATTCATCCTTGTCTAAATGTATACCGTCCATCAATCTCAAAAATTCACCGGTATCTTTCAAGTAAGATGGTAAACTAACCACCAACGGTTGCAATTTTGAATCCAACCACTGATTAACCTTCTCCAGATAGTTCCCTCTACCTGATATAATCGGACGACCAGGGGGCGTCCTCATGTCCTTGTGGACCTTGGGAAGAAGGTAAAAGGTAGGGACTGTGGGTTCACTTACCACCAGCGCAGAGGCCAATTCACCTGTAATAACCCCCATATCCCTAGCCCCCTTAATAATGTCAGTAAGCTGTTTAGAGAAGGCGGACAAGGGGTTAAACGTCAGTTTCTTATAGCATACATGGTTGTTCAGCTGGCGAAAGGCCTCCCTTTCATACATAGTATTAGGCCAGACAACAACGTTACCCCCCTTGTCCGCCGGTTTAAAAACGACATCCCCAAGGTCCTGAAGGACACGAAGGCGCCCCCTTTCCTCCTTTGACAAATTATCCCTATATATATGTCTAGGGATCTCACAAAATTCTTTGGTTACTAATTGAACAAATAAATCCACATTGGGACATGAAGCAAGGGGGGGAAACTTCTTAGATTTAGAACGAATGGAGGCCGGGATCATACCTCCCTCCGGGGTGTCATGTTCCACCGCCAATTCTTCCAATGTACGGAGAGCTATCTGTTCTTCTTCTGTGGGAAAAAGGGCAGCTAGATTATCATTAAAAAAATATTTCTTGAAGATCAAGGACCTGGCAAAAAGGTGGAGGTCCTTGACTGCTTCAAAAACATCAAATGATGCTGCCGGCGAGAAGGATAAGCCTCTTTCTAACAACTGAAGATCTATGGTAGTAAATTCATGTGAGCTGAGATTGATTACCTTGTTGTTGTATTTCCGAAATTCAGAGGAAATATCATCACGTCTGTATGGATGGTACGTGTAATCTTTCTGATTACGTGTAGTCATTCTAGACCCAGTTGACATGGAGGATGCTGATCGTTCAGAAATATCACTAGCAGATGAGATTGAAATCTGAGATGGAATCCGTTTCATAGTGCCATCCGACGGTCTGCCTTTCCTCCATAAATACACCTTCCTACTTTCATAGTCATGACGATCCCTATTAATCTTGGAAGATTGTGTCTCTTGAATTTTTTTAACAGTGCCATCAATGGCCTTCTCAATCTGCTTGTGACATGAATCAAGTTGTTCCACAGTCCCTTGTGATTCTAACTCATCCTCCGTTATTTTGATAGACTTATCTAGCTGTTCAATGACATTTTTATTATAATCACTCAACAATTTCATAAGCTGCATAGAGCAATTATTGCACGCCTCCTCCCAACCAGTCACTAAGGCGGCATCATCAACAGGGAAGGTAGGGATGACTCTAACCCTCAGACCACGTGGAATCATTTTCCTAGTTTGGTAACCTTCCAGAAAAGTACAGTTCCACCATAGTTTTGTCCGTTTCACAATCATATTTTGTAATTCCATAACTCGATCGTCCCATCCACGGTCGCTGGTCGACAGAGGGATGGAAATATCCCCTCCAAACGCTTGGTCAATATGTGAGCGCCAGGCAGTCTCTCTGGCTTTCAGATCCATGCCTATAAGAAAATCTGTGCAAAACACAGCAAAGAGTAAATAGCCACTTATAGAACTAGTCACCATGGTAGAACATAATAAGACAACAATCTATACCACTAGTGACCAAGACCCACAGGGCCTATCATCAGTTACATAAACCACTTAAAAAGAAAACGATGAAATAACGGTCCAACAAGTAATATTCCAAAAAATGAATATACTTTATTAGGTGATTAACATGACCAAAATGTAAGGAGGGAAAATGACACCGCAGGAAAAACGTTGGAAAAAGAGCAGGAGGCGCGTGCCCAGGATAATGTCCAAACCAGATAGATAATAATAAAAAATTAGCAAAATGCGAACTAAACTATAAAAACTAAATAAACATAACGAAAAAACCTGGATTAGACATGGTAAAGGTGCGGAACATATATTATCGTAGTAATCTATAGTGATCAATAGTCAGCCATTTTAGCTAGTGTACAGAAGCTGCTGCAAGTAGCACATAGTAAAGATGGTACATATTAGCAATATGGGAACAATATGCCCGCTCCTGCAGACATCATCACAATATGGTGGCTGGCAGTCACTTACCGCACTAAGGACAGTTATACCTGGGACCGCGCCTCCGCCCCTACGCGCGTTTCGGCAGAAACACCTTCGTCAGGGGGCAGAGATATGGAGTGCACAACGAGTTTAAAAAGCACCCGCACCGGAAGTGAGTTTTGCCGGTGACCGGAAGTGACGATGCGGTACCATGGAGAACACGGCGACGGCCGTTACCGAGTGCAGCCGAAGGACTCCGAGTTCACAGGGGCCCCATGTGACCCGGAGCACCAACCAGCTACACCACGGCACGCAGGCGCACACGGGCCCCACGGCAATCGCACCAACACAAGGACCGGCAAAGATTATTATGGATGTATGCTACATACACATGACATAACCTATATAAGCACAGACTGTACCCATTCGGACAATTAACCGATGACTTTGCATCTTATAGCGGGCATCATACAAGGTACCTTGCAGTTGTATTTTGATATACATGGTGGGTTATTCTTATATATTTTTCTTATTACTATATATATGCTGTATGATGCCCGCTATAAGATGCAAAGTCATCGGTTAATTGTCCGAATGGGTACAGTCTGTGCTTATATAGGTTATGTCATGTGTATGTAGCATACATCCATAATAATCTTTGCCAGTCCTTGTGTTGGTGCGATTGCCGTGGGGCCCGTGTGCGCCTGCGTGCCGTGGTGTAGCTGGTTGGTGCTCCGGGTCACA
Source organism: Ranitomeya variabilis (assembly GCF_051348905.1). NCBI lineage: Eukaryota > Metazoa > Chordata > Amphibia > Anura > Dendrobatidae > Ranitomeya > Ranitomeya variabilis. Next base: position 318,418,794 of record NC_135232.1, on the reverse strand, counting down.
TGGGGCCCCTGTGAACTCGGAGTCCTTCGGCTGCACTCGGTAACGGCCGTCGCCGTGTTCTCCATGGTACCGCATCGTCACTTCCGGTCACCGGCAAAACTCACTTCCGGTGCGGGTGCTTTTTAAACTCGTTGTGCACTCCATATCTCTGCCCCCTGACGAAGGTGTTTCTGCCGAAACGCGCGTAGGGGCGGAGGCGCGGTCCCAGGTATAACTGTCCTTAGTGCGGTAAGTGACTGCCAGCCACCATATTGGGATGATGTCTGCAGGAGCGGGCATATTGTTCCCATATTGCTAATATGTACCATCTTTACTATGTGCTACTTGCAGCAGCTTCTGTACACTAGCTAAAATGGCTGACTATTGATCACTATAGATTACTACGATAATATATGTTCCGCACCTTTACCATGTCTAATCCAGGTTTTTTCGTTATGTTTATTTAGTTTTTATAGTTTAGTTCGCATTTTGCTAATTTTTTATTATTATCTATCTGGTTTAGACATTATCCTGGGCACGCGCCTCCTGCTCTTTTTCCAACGTTTTTCCTGCGGTGTCATTTTCCCTCCTTACATTTTGGTCATGTTAATCACCTAATAAAGTATATTCATTTTTTGGAATATTACTTGTTGGACCGTTATTTCATCGTTTTCTTTTTAAGTGGTTTATGTAACTGATGATAGGCCCTGTGGGTCTTGGTCACTAGTGGTATAGATTGTTGTCTTATTATGTTCTACCATGGTGACTAGTTCTATAAGTGGCTATTTACTCTTTGCTGTGTTTTGCACAGATTTTCTTATAGGCATGGATCTGAAAGCCAGAGAGACTGCCTGGCGCTCACATATTGACCAAGCGTTTGGAGGGGATATTTCCATCCCTCTGTCGACCAGCGACCGTGGATGGGACGATCGAGTTATGGAATTACAAAATATGATTGTGAAACGGACAAAACTATGGTGGAACTGTACTTTTCTGGAAGGTTACCAAACTAGGAAAATGATTCCACGTGGTCTGAGGGTTAGAGTCATCCCTACCTTCCCTGTTGATGATGCCGCCTTAGTGACTGGTTGGGAGGAGGCGTGCAATAATTGCTCTATGCAGCTTATGAAATTGTTGAGTGATTATAATAAAAATGTCATTGAACAGCTAGATAAGTCTATCAAAATAACGGAGGATGAGTTAGAATCACAAGGGACTGTGGAACAACTTGATTCATGTCACAAGCAGATTGAGAAGGCCATTGATGGCACTGTTAAAAAAATTCAAGAGACACAATCTTCCAAGATTAATAGGGATCGTCATGACTATGAAAGTAGGAAGGTGTATTTATGGAGGAAAGGCAGACCGTCGGATGGCACTATGAAACGGATTCCATCTCAGATTTCAATCTCATCTGCTAGTGATATTTCTGAACGATCAGCATCCTCCATGTCAACTGGGTCTAGAATGACTACACGTAATCAGAAAGATTACACGTACCATCCATACAGACGTGATGATATTTCCTCTGAATTTCGGAAATACAACAACAAGGTAATCAATCTCAGCTCACATGAATTTACTACCATAGATCTTCAGTTGTTAGAAAGAGGCTTATCCTTCTCGCCGGCAGCATCATTTGATGTTTTTGAAGCAGTCAAGGACCTCCACCTTTTTGCCAGGTCCTTGATCTTCAAGAAATATTTTTTTAATGATAATCTAGCTGCCCTTTTTCCCACAGAAGAAGAACAGATAGCTCTCCGTACATTGGAAGAATTGGCGGTGGAACATGACACCCCGGAGGGAGGTATGATCCCGGCCTCCATTCGTTCTAAATCTAAGAAGTTTCCCCCCCTTGCTTCATGTCCCAATGTGGATTTATTTGTTCAATTAGTAACCAAAGAATTTTGTGAGATCCCTAGACATATATATAGGGATAATTTGTCAAAGGAGGAAAGGGGGCGCCTTCGTGTCCTTCAGGACCTTGGGGATGTCGTTTTTAAACCGGCGGACAAGGGGGGTAACGTTGTTGTCTGGCCTAATACTATGTATGAAAGGGAGGCCTTTCGCCAGCTGAACAACCATGTATGCTATAAGAAACTGACGTTTAACCCCTTGTCCGCCTTCTCTAAACAGCTTACTGACATTATTAAGGGGGCTAGGGATATGGGGGTTATTACAGGTGAATTGGCCTCTGCGCTGGTGGTAAGTGAACCCACAGTCCCTACCTTTTACCTTCTTCCCAAGGTCCACAAGGACATGAGGACGCCCCCTGGTCGTCCGATTATATCAGGTAGAGGGAACTATCTGGAGAAGGTTAATCAGTGGTTGGATTCAAAATTGCAACCGTTGGTGGTTAGTTTACCATCTTACTTGAAAGATACCGGTGAATTTTTGAGATTGATGGACGGTATACATTTAGACAAGGATGAATTGCTGGTGACAGCTGATGTAGAGTCTCTGTACACCAGCATCCGACATCAAGATGGTCTTAGAGCAGTCCAATTCTTCCTTAACATGTCTAACCTTTCTAAGGAAATGAAGGATTTTATTTGTCAGTTGTTAGAATTCTCGTTAACGCATAATTTTTTCATTTTTAAGGGGTCCTTCTTCCTACAGCTCCAAGGAACAGCGATGGGGGCTCCCTTCGCCCCGGCGTACGCCAACCTGTTCTTGGGGCTGTGGGAGAGGGACCTCCCCCTGCCTGACCATCCGGAGTCAATGTGCCGCGTCCTTCTTTGGACGCGGTACATTGACGACATTATGATTGTCTGGCAGGGTTCAGTTGATGGTTTGAGGACATTTATGACATCTCTGAATAATAATGATAGTAATATAACATTGACATATAAGTTTGATGGCAATTCAATCGAATTCTTAGATGTCATGCTGAAACGTGATTCATGTGGAGATGTTCAGACCACTCTATATAGGAAACCGACTTCCACCAATCTTTTATTGCACGCCTCCTCCTCGCATCCTGATCATATCATTCGGGCTATACCAACTGGCCAATTCCTTCGCCTGCGGCGATTGTGTTCAACAGAGGCGGACTTTGTTAGTCAGGCCGAGGATTTGAAAAATAGATTGCTAATGAGAGGCCATAGCAAACGAAGTATCAAAAAGGCATTTAATAGGGCCAAACATTCTTCAAGGGATACTCTGTTGTATAAAAGTAACGATAGATCTAATCACGAGATAGTCCGATTCACCACCAAATACCATTCCCAATTCCCAAAGATGAAAGAAATACTACAAAAATCCTGGCACGTATTACGAGCTGATCCAGTTATTGCACGGTATTTACCGGAGAGGGCTGGCATTGCGGCCAGAAGGTCTAGAAACCTTAGAGACTTGTTAGTCCATAGTCACTATACGGGAGGGCGGGTTCCCACGTTCCTCGATTCTATGGCGGTCAGGGTGGGGTGCGTCCCCTGTGGCCGCTGCGTCGCTTGCCCCAACATGGAAAGAATTTGCGTATTCCATAATTTTGACAGATCACGAGAATTTAAAATCAAGAAAAGGATAACTTGTCTAAGTAAGAACGTAATTTATGTGGTCACATGCCCATGTACCAAAATGTATGTGGGCATGACGACTCGTTTTTTGAAAACACGTATTCGCGAACATGTTTTGGGCATCGAGGCGGCGGTGGCAGTGGATGACATCTCCACCCTGAAAACTATCCCACGCCATTTTAAGATGTTTCATGGTTGCAATGCCAGTCTTCTTAGAGCTAGGGGTATAGATCTTTTGGAGGTTGGGATCCGTGGAGGGGGCACATTCCAGCGGCTGGCCCGTGTCGAATCCAAGTGGATTTGGACACTGGGCACGGTCCAGCCTGCGGGATTAAATGAAAATATTAGCTTTGCCCCGTTCCTCTGACCATATAGTTGTTATTGTATCTAATTATTATCCTTTTCCAGTTCTCGTCCGTCCTACATACATTGGTCGTTGGTCCGACAGCGACTCTGTCGGAACGATGTTGGGTATTGTTTTTAACAACCTTTTAATATTGTTTTGTCTTAGCACTGCACGTCACCGGAATGATGTCTATGGTTGTCCACTGCTACTTTTTTCCCTACAACATGACTGAACCGTATGGCCAATAGGATGATGTGCACAGAAGACTAGTCTGCCTATATGAATATCTGTGAAACGAAGTACACTGTGGGATGGACTATTGAAGATTAAGTGCCTGGCTTAATTATATACATCTATCTATTTTTGTATTTTCTGTTTGGCATCATATTGGACCTTTTTCTAACCTTAATTGCTATATATGGTGTTCCACCATGAGTATTAGTCATTAGTATGTGTTACTACTATTTTGCTGTAATACTGGGATTGTTTATTTTACTATTATGTGTATAATACTGTTTAGCGGATAATACCTTGCAGTTGAATTTTGATATACATGGTGGGTTATTCTTATATATTTTTCTTATTACTATATATATGCTGTATGATGCCCGCTATAAGATGCAAAGTCATCGGTTAATTGTCCGAATGGGTACAGTCTGTGCTTATATAGGTTATGTCATGTGTATGTAGCATACATCCATAATAATCTTTGCCGGTCCTTGTGTTGGTGCGATTGCCGTGGGGCCCGTGTGCGCCTGCGTGCCGTGGTGTAGCTGGTTGGTGCTCCGGGTCACATGGGGCCCCTGTGAACTCGGAGTCCTTCGGCTGCACTCGGTAATGGCCGTCGCCGTGTTCTCCATGGTACCGCATCGTCACTTCCGGTCACCGGCAAAACTCACTTCCGGTGCGGGTGCTTTTTAAACTCGTTGTGCACTCCATATCTCTGCCCCCTGACGAAGGTGTTTCTGCCGAAACGCGCGTAGGGGCGGAGGCGCGGTCCCAGGTATAACTGTCCTTAGTGCGGTAAGTGACTGCCAGCCACCATATTGTGATGATGTCTGCAGGAGCGGGCATATTGTTCCCATATTGCTAATATGTACCATCTTTACTATGTGCTACTTGCAGCAGCTTCTGTACACTAGCTAAAATGGCTGACTATTGATCACTATAGATTACTACGATAATATATGTTCCGCACCTTTACCATGTCTAATCCAGGTTTTTTCGTTATGTTTATTTAGTTTTTATAGTTTAGTTCGCATTTTGCTAATTTTTTATTATTATCTATCTGGTTTGGACATTATCCTGGGCACGCGCCTCCTGCTCTTTTTCCAACGTTTTTCCTGCGGTGTCATTTTCCCTCCTTACATTTTGGTCATGTTAATCACCTAATAAAGTATATTCATTTTTTGGAATATTACTTGTTGGACCGTTATTTCATCGTTTTCTTTTTAAGTGGTTTATGTAACTGATGATAGGCCCTGTGGGTCTTGGTCACTAGTGGTATAGATTGTTGTCTTATTATGTTCTACCATGGTGACTAGTTCTATAAGTGGCTATCTGCTCTAAATATGGTAGTCTAAGTTGGTGAAGTGAGAAAAATATAGGCATAAATTAAATTTATGGAATCAAAAAACTAAAAATTGGCATATGTATTCACCCCTTTTGTTATGAAGCCTCTAAGAATTTCTGGTGCAAGCAATTACCTTCATAAGTCACATGCTTAGCGACCACAAGCTCACCTGTGTGCAATGTAGGTGTCACATGATTTGTCAGTATATACACAGCAGAGGCTGCAACACTTTTAAGCAAGACGCACCACTAATCAAACAGCATCATGAAGACCAAGGAGATCTCTAAACAAGTCAGGGACAAAGTTGTTGAGAAGTACAAGTCAGGGTTGGGTTATAAAATAATATCCCAATTTCTGATGATCTCCGGGAGCACCATTAAATCCATTATCATCAAATGGAAAGAACATGGTACCACAACAAACCTGCCAAGAGAGGGCCGCCCACCAAAACTCTCAGCTCCAGCAAGTAGGGCATTACTCAGAGAGGCAGCCCAAAGACCAAAGGTAACCCTGAAGGAGCTGTAGGGTTCCCAAGCAAAGACTGGTGTATTTGTCCATATAACCACAATAAGCCGTTCACGCCATAGAAGTGGCCTTTATGGAAGAGTGGGCAGAAAAAAGTCGTTACTTGCACACAAACATTATAAGGCTCAATTTGAGTTTGCAAAAGACATGTGGGAGAGAGCCAAAATGTACGGAGGAAGGTGCTATGGTCAGATGAGTGCAAAATTTAATGTTCTGGCCACCAAGGTAAATGCTATGACTGTAGCCAAACTAACACCCCAAGAACAGCATCCCCACAGTAAAACATGGTGGTGGCCACATCATGCTGTGGGGATGTTTTTCAGCAGCAGGGATAGGGAAAATGGTCTGAGTCAAGGAAAAGATGGATAGTGCAGAATACAGGGATATTCTTGAGCAAAAACTGTTTCAGTCTGTCAGTGATTTGAGACTGGGATGTAGGTTCACCTTTCAGCAAGCCAATGACCAAAAAAATTCTGCTAAAGCACTTGAGTAGTTTAAGGAGTAAGCATTTAAATGTTTTGGAGTGGCCTAGTCAAAGCCCAGACCTTAATCCAATTGAGAATCTGTAGTTAGACTTGAAAAGTGCTGTTCACCAGAGTAAACCATCTAACTTGAAGGGGCTGGAGCAGATTTACCTTGAGGAATGGGCAAAACTCCCAGTGACAAGATGTTGAAATCTTACAGACACTTATCCAAAGTGACTTGCAGCTGTAAGGGTATGTGCACATGTTGCGGATTTCTTGCAGAAATTTCCTGAAGAAAACCGGAAATTTTCTGCAAGAAATCCGCATTTTTTTTTTTTGCGTTTTTTTTCCGTTTTTTTCGCGTTTTTTTAGCATTCTGCAAGCGTAATTAGCTTGCAGAATGCTAAAGTTTTCCAAGCGATCTGTAGCATCGCTTGGAAAACTGACTGACAGGTTGGTCACACTTGTCAAACATAGCGTTTGACAAGTGTGACCAACTTTTTACTATAGATGCAGCTTATGCAGCATCTATAGTAAAAGATAGAATGTTTAAAAATAATAAAAAAAATAAAAAAATGCTTATACTCACCCAGACATCTCCTCACCGGCGTCCGTTCCTCTTCCTATAGCTGGTCTGTGCGCACAGGACCTTCCGTGACGTCACGGTCACGTGAGCAGTCACATGACCGCTCACGACCAATCACAGGACAGTGACGTCATCGGCAGGTCTTTCACCGCACACCAGCTACAGGAACCGAAGCGACAGCGTGCAGTGGAGGCGGGAAGACCATCGAGGGTGAGTATAGGACTATTTTTTATTTTAATTCTTATTTTTTGACCACTTATATGGTGCCCAGTCCGTGGAGGAGAGTCTCCTCTCCTCCACCCTGGGTACCAACCGCACATAATCTGCTTACTTCCCGCATCGTGGGCACAGCCCCGTGCGGGAAGTAAGCAGATCAATGGACCCCTAGGTGTGCGGAATCCCCTGCAATTCCGCATTTTAATGAACATGTTGCTTTTTTTTCCGCGATGCGATTTTTTCGCGGAAAAAAAGGCTATATTTGCACAAAAAATGCGGAATACACTTAAAATAATAGGAGGCATATGTAAGCGTTTTTTTCGCGTTTTTATCACGTTTTTATAGCAAAAAAACGCGAAAAAAACGCGAAAAATACTTAACGTGTGCACATGGCCTAATTGTAACAAAATAAGGCTGTACAAAGTACTGACTTTATAGAGGGATGAATAGTTATACGCACTTAAGTCTTTAGTTGTTTTGTCCTATTTGTTTTGTTTTGTTCTTCACAATAACAAGAAAACCAAATGTTCACAGTTGGAGGCATGTTCTTTACATGAACTGATGCAAACAATAAAAAAAAAACCTGTGAAATTCCAGATTGAGAGGTAACAAAACACCAAAAATGCCAAGAGGGTGAATACTTTTGCAAGCCACTGTATATGCATTATATTTTTTATCTTTTCTGTTTTTTGTGACATTGTTGTAAAAACAATTTTATTTTTACTAAGAGTGAAGAGCCTCCTGTAATTGCCATTTTGGCATCTGGTGGTGGACTTCGTGCTATGGTTGCACTTCTTGGTGTTCTTGCTGAATTGGCCAAAGAAGATATTCTAGATGCTGTTACATATATTTGCGGCACTTCTGGATCGACCTGGTAAATATGTTTTCCATCGAACGATACTAATTGTTCTTCTGTAAAAATTAAAAAATGTTAGGGGTCCTTCACACACTTTTTGTCTGTGTATTGACATGCATTTTTCATAGTGTTTTTAATATGCTATGTGTGTGTTGTTTAGTATCAATTTGTGCATGCAATTTTTCCCGTTATTTTTTAACATTCTATAGAGCAGCCCAGAGAAATAGAAACCAGAAATTAATCCATGCCTAACCTTTTTAATCCGCTATGAAGATCAGGCTCCTTATGCTTTTTAGCACCTATTTTACAGATATGAATTAAGGCCAGAAAACCTCAGAGTATATTAAACCAAAATAATTATTATATAATACATTAAAAATAATGGACAAATCTGAGTGCATCTAAGGCGTCCCAATACCAGTCAAAATCAAAGTATTTTTTATGTAATACCACACTAAAAATGATTTACCTTAGGTAACAACTTCCTGTATTATACATATGATCAAACCATTCCTATCCACTATAAATCATTAGTGGTCTAATACTGCCATATGCCATATAGGGAAGCAATCCACCTGCGCATGCGCCACTATGGTACCAGGCTCTTTATTAGATAAACAATAAACACATGTCGGTGCCAGCTAACCCTCCTAAATGGATGACAGAATATACATATACTTACCCTCCCTGTCACATAGAAACACCCCCTGATGAAGTAAGGGTGAAACGAGCGTTGGTGCGGCAGTGCAGGCACCTTACCAGCGTTCACTTTACGTACCCGTATACCTTGTATCCCATTCTCTCTGTATATAGTCATGGTTTGACTTTATATATACAATCACTGCCAGACTTTGACTGCATGACATACAAGATAGCAATACATCAGTAATATACATTGCCAGTTTAACTACCTGTAGACATTGCCTGCATAATATATGGTAGTATTAGACCAATAATGATTTACAGTGGATAGGACTGCTTTGGTCATATTATGTGTAATACATGAAGTTGTTGCCTAAGGTAAATTATTTTTTGTATAATACTACGTGAAAACTACTTTGATATTGCTATTGGGACGCCTATATACCCCTGCATTTCTTAGAGGCACTCTGATTTGTTCATTGTTTTTAATGTACGATGTAATAAAGATTATTTTGGTTTAATATACTCTGAGGTTTTCTGGGTTTAATTCATGACTGTGAAATAGGTGTTGTATTGCTATATTACAGGGGGTTTTTTTACCATGTTATTCATAGGATTGCATATGGGAATATTTTGTATTTAATATCCTTATACTTTTGCCTTTTTCTTGACTGGACTGTATTACTAAATTTTGGGTTGTCACTATCTGTGTAGTGTCATGGGGTTTTACATGTAATAGTGATGTGCGCCTTATGCAATATATTATGGTAATGTACTGCATATGAGTCATGTAAAATGTATAGTATGCGTAATGTATAGTGTAGGATATGGATAGAATCAGCTTAGGTTAGCATAAATACGGTTTATATAGTAAGTGGTTTAGCAAAAGTATAGGACATAGGCTAGGAACAATAGGTTTAGTATAATAGATAGGAAATAGTTAATCATAGAACTAGTGGGTGCAAACAAGTGTTAATAAGGGGGGCAATTTTTTCAGAAACAGCAGTTGTAGAGTTTGTTCAGTAGAAAATGCTATTGTCCGGTCATCCTGATGCACACTGTAAGACATTTTCTACAATTGCTGCTTGGACTTGAGTTTAGACATCCAATTCTTCTTCTTTTTATGAAATATACAAAATAAATACAATATACTGTTACATTAATTTCATCTGCCCCATATTTTACATCCAGGTGTATGTCGTCCCTCTATAATAATGATCAGTGGTCATCATGCATGGAAGAGATGGAGCGTCAGATAACTCATCGTCTCTTACACCCCTTGTGGAACTGGGAAAAAGCATGGGAGAAACTAAAACTTTCGTTTTCTGAAGAGATATATTCACTGACCAATTTTTGGGCTTATGTGTTTGTTCATACAGTCATTAATGAGGTAAGTAATATTCATAGTGTGCAATATATTGTACTGTATTATTGTGTTATCCCATTCATTGTATGCATAGAATGTGTATATTTCATTAGGGCAGACAAAAATTTATATAAGAAAGAACGTTAAAATGTATTTTTTAGTAAAAACTTAAAGGGAGTCAGCAGGTTTTTTCTATGTAATTTGATTTAAGGGCTGAGAGCCTGATTCCAGCAATGTATCACGTACAAGGCTGTGTTTGCTGTTTCAATAAAATCAGTGTTTTATCAACAGGAGATATCAATACAGGACTAGCTGCCATGTGCCTCCTAGTCATCTGCTCTGGGTAAGCATGCCCCCACCAGCAGCTCTCTGTCAATCAGTGGTGTGGGCAGGGTTATCCAGGGCTCAATATTCTGAGCACAGCTAGATCTACAGCAGAGAAAACTGTGTTTGTGTCAAAATGACAGTAAGTAGCCCGGCAAGTGACACATCACTGGAATCAAGGTCTAGCCACTACATCATGTTGCTTTCCTTTTTACAGTGAATCAATACCAATATATGTATGGTATGATAATTTCTGAAAAGGCACACATCCCCACTAGTATCCCAGTTCTTCTTTAACAGGCCCAGATAATCATTATACGCAGGCTCGGACTGTCCATCAGGGGAACAGGTGAATCCTTTGGTGGGCCCCTGCGTAGGAGTAGGCCACTTACAGCAACAGTGCGGGGCACAGTACTCCGAATGCACTATATGCATCCAAAGGGAGCAGACGGATTCTCTTATTTAGCAAAGTACCCATTTCTATATTTTGTGGAAGCCTAGGATGAAATTACATAAGAGCAGCAACAAACCACATAAAATCCTGCAATAATATGCGCATGTAGCTGGAAAGTGGGCTCCCAGAATCAGTGTTACTGATGGTCCCTGGGTACCCGAGTCTGAAAGTGATTACTAATATCATCTATGATAGCAATATTAAATGGTTTTAGATATTTAAATGTTTTGAATATAGGATTGCTGTGTGCAAAAATAACAAACTTAAACCCTGTAATTCCGGAACTCCTCACTGCTGACCAGTTTTTGTTTTTGTATGGTGGCAGCAGCACTGGAATCACGACTACAGCATGCGATGACTGCAGCCAGTCACTGGGCATAGCGGTCTTGTGCCGTCTATCTCGGTCTCGCCGCTGAGGCCTGTCATTTGCTGCAGCAGTTACGTGCTGTAGTCATGAAATCGCCGCCACTGCTGCTGCCATGTCAATAAAGGCCAGAGGCAGCAGTAGCGAGGCAGCGGTGGAGAGCTAAAGGAGTAAGAAAGGTTCATATTGTTGGACTGACACTTATTAATGACCTACTATTTTGTATTGTTATATTAATGTATTGAAAAAGAAGAAATGAAATGGTTCCAGCTCCAGGAATAAAATGTAGAAACTTTATTAGTACATATTAAAACGCTGCTGAGACATGACCGAATGCGATCCGCATTTTTTTAAATCTATTTCCCAAATTGTCACACGTAATTTAAACATACTCAGAGATGACCACATCATGGATTCCATTCTGAAAGATGGCATTAGAATCGTATCAAGACGAGCTCCCACTCTGGGAAATGTTTTATCACCTAGTTTTTTGCATTCTAAAAAGACTAAAAATCATTCAGACTGGTTATCTACCACAGGTTGTTTCAAATGCGGATCGCATTCGTGTCAGACTTGTACTTATATGAAAAAAAACGCATATTTTAATTGTTCACAAAATTTAACCACTTTTCCCACAAAAAAATTTTCTTAATTGTAATTCTGATTATGTGGTTTACATTGTCGAATGTACTGAATGTAAATTGTCCTATGTTGGATCTACCATCAGGAAGTTCAAAGAAAGATTCAGAGAACATCTTTATGATATAGTACCTCATACACTTCGACACGTATCCAATGTATCCAATCATTTTATAAAAAATCATAACAGGCACACCACGTATCTTAGAACATTTGAAATTGAACAGATACATAAAGATATATGAGGTGGTGATAGGGAAAAGAAGCTGCGTGATAGAGAGGCTTTCTGGATCTTCAGGCTTAATACCGGAGCCCCTTCAGGGTTAAACCTTAGGAGAGAGATTATGCTCCATTATTAATCAGTCTTGCGGTTTTTCTTAGATCTCTTTAGTTCCTTCTAAACTTGCATGTTCCTTATAATTATTCCTGTTAATCGAATTGTTACACAGCTTTATTTGTTCACTTTGTTGTGTTTATTTATGATTTAGTCACATCCTATACTTGTTTTAATTGTATTCACCTGCTGTGAACCTTTTTTTATTGCAACCTGTGTTCCCATCAGCACACTGAGGGCTAAGAGCACGCTCGTGCTCGAAACGCGTCCAGTCAGGTGTTGGTTACTCTCCCCTACCGACCATGCCGGTCATGTCTCAGCAGCTTTTTAATATGTACTAATAAAGTTTCTACATTTTATTCCTGGAGCTGGAACCATTTCTTCTTTCTCAATACGTTGATCAGTGTTGTGGCAGCAACACTTTGTCTCCGTGCTCGGACTAACATTTACCACATTGGATGGAAGAATAAGGGTGAGCTGAAATATATATTTTTTTCTATTGTTGTATTAATGCAGATTAATGAAAAAACATTGTCCAATCACCGGACATGTTGTGAGAGTGGAGAAAACCCTTATCCAGTTTACTCTGCTGTAGAAGGGGGCTTCCTAAATACAAAGCATGCAGGTAAGGCCCACTACATTGTTGGTTAAAAAAAGAAAAATGAGCACCTAATTGAGATGGTTTGGGATAAGTTGGGCTGCAGCGTGCAGGCAAAACAGCCACAATCGCTCAGCACTAGTGATGAGCGAACACGCTGGGATAAGGTGTTATCTGAGCATGCTCATGTGATAAGAGTGACCGGTGTGCTCGAAAAATATGTTCTCGTGGCTGCATGTTTCACGGCTGTTTGATAGCCACAACACATGCAGGGTTTGCCTGTTTGTTAAGCAATCCCCTCACCTACTGTATTCTCACCCATCCCTTGTAGATTGTGAGCCTTCGCGGGCAGGGTCCTCTCTCCTACTGTACCAGTTATGACTTGTATTGTTCAAGATTATTGTACTTGTTTTTATTATGTATACCCCTCCTCACTTGTAAAGCGCCATGGAATAAATGGCGCTATAACAATAAATAATAATAATAATAATAATATATTGTGCCTGGCTGAAAGCTAAAAATTATTCAAGTACGCCGAAGACACTCTATTAGTACACGAGCGTGCTCAGATAATACCTTCTCCAAGAGCTTTCGCTCATCACTACTCAGCACCTCTGGGAACTTCTCCAAGACTGTTGGAAAGCCATTCCATACTGATTGGACAAGAATGTGTCGATAAACTTTTGGCCACTACCGTACTATTTTTTTCCCCTTCACTTTGTGTACATTTTTGTTCCGCATGACATGCCTGCCTCTTTTTGCCACTAATCATCGTGCTCATGGTGCCTCTTACTCTACTTTTATATATTTGTTACATATTAAATGGAATTCTTTTTCTTTATTAGTAAAGCTTTGGTGTTATCCTTTTCCGAGTAGGTTTTTCCTGCTTATTCAGTTGGTGTCCATGTACGTGACAGCTAGAACAAGCTCAATGGAATTACAAAAAGAGCAAATCACTGAATGTAATATGTTGTTTTCATCTAATCATTGGCATCTGATTTCCAAAAAGCTCCTATTAATAAACAAATGAAGGTACACTTACCTGGCATCTCAGCAGCCGCAAAATGTAATTCCTAATCCTTACAGCTCTCAATATTACTTATTATAACCACCACCACCGATTGTGGTGGACACTTTGGTTCATCTTTGCTGGCAAAAAGGTTCTATGATCTTAAAATGTTATCACAAAAATATGTCGGATTCCCGTATGTGTTTTGTAGAAGCTGTTATATAATGGCAGGATATTGTGAAGCTCATACGTGCTCGAAGCCATTGCTTTTGGTCACTTGTGTGGTAATTGTAAATTTTATCACAGGGGCCTGGTTTGAGTTCACACCACACCAGGTTGGATTTCCAGCATACAAAACATTTGTCAATACTGAACTCTTGGGCAGTCAATTCAGAGAAGGGAAATTGGTAAAACACCATCCTGAGAGAGACCTCTGTTATCTCCAAGGTAAGCTAGAAAAAGAAAGAAACTAAGCCATACCAGCCATGAAGAGATAGTAGCAATGTAGCGCACCCCAGTCCTAATGAAGCGCTCGCTGGAGTACACTGACCCGATTATGCTGGTACCATTACGGCTGAGACATAAGACTGCCATTATTCTATGTGGTCATGAAACAGACACATTATATGTTTCTTTTGCCCTATTTCCTGACATAATTATAGGGGATATATTTGACTAGTAATTTTGGGGTACAATAGTCAAAATCCCTTTTGATTAACAGTACATCTCCTACATTGATTCATGTGTTGGAATTAGTGGGTCATTACCATCTTCACATGTATGGATAATTATTTTAAGAATTTTTAGACATTGGAATAAAGGTTAAATTTTAGTTACACATTTCTTCTTTTTTTCTATATTGTATTCACTAACCCGATTATGCTGGTACCCAGCCGGTGCCTGGCGTAAATTTGTGTAGTAAGTTATGCCAATTTAGTGGAGTAACTTATGGTGAGCTGGGTGGATGTGACCGCTTCCCACGCATGTCTCGCCATGCCCATATTGGCATAGCTGGCCAGGACTGGAGCGTAGATATTTTTGCAAAACTTATTAAGGTGTTACAGCAGATTTCTAGCATAAGCACCTTACCAAATCTCCCCCCATTGGGTTTCATTAACAAGCTCAAATATGGATGTCTTGATCATTACTAGCAGAATACGAAAACTATCTGTAAAAACCCACCAAACAAATCACAGAAAATGGCTGTGGATCTCCGCCAGTCCCATAGATACAAGGGGTGTAGCATTAGTGTCCGTGTCCTGATTGGGAGGGCAAAAAGGCCCCTCTAGCACATAAGATTCCTATATTATACATATGAAAGTGTTTGAGATTTTACATTAGAGCCCAGGAGCTTTAAGTTACACCTCTAATGAAATATAGTTACATACTTACAGTGTTTTTTAATCAAAGTGAAGTGATAGCGTTGCTTTGTTTAACCAATTGGGGCATCCTGAGCCATTAATGCTCCCAGGCGGCATTTTATAGTGTGACTCTTCTGTCACAAGCAGCTCATACTTTATTACCATAATTACCTGATGAGTATATTTACTGTAGCTCAGATCTAGTTGAATTTGTATTTGTTAAGCACAAACAATCACATTACTGGATCCTTCCTAACTCCATTCTGTATTAACCCCTTCATCCCCGGAGCTTTTTTTGTTTTTTCATTTTCGTTTTTCGCTCCCCTTATTTCCAGAGCCATAAGTTTTTTATTTTTCCGCCAATATGGCCGTGTGAGGGCTTATTTTTTGTGGGACGAGTTGTATTTTTGAACAACACCATTGGTTTTACCATGTCGTGTAAGAGAAAACGGGAAAAAAATTCCAAGTGCAATGAAATTGCAAAAAAAAGTGCAAGCCCACACTTGTTTTTTGTTTGGCTTTTTTGCTAGGTTCACTAAATGCTAAAACTGACCTGCTATTATGATTCTCCAGGTCATTACGAGTTCATAGACACCAAACATGTCTAGGTTCTTTTTTATCTAAGTGGTAAAACAAAATTCCAAAATTTGCTAATAAAAAAAAATTGCGCAATTTTCCGATAGCGGTAGCGTCTCCAATTTTCGTGATCTGGGGTCAGGTGAGGGCTTATTTTTTGCGTGCCGAGCTAACGATTTTAATGATCCATTTTGGTGCAGATCCGTTCCTTTGATCGCCCGTTATTGCATTTTAATGCAATGTTGCGGCGACCAAAAAGCCGTAATTTTGGCGTTTTGATTTTTTTCTCACTACGCCATATAGCGATCAGGTTAATCCTTTGTTTTTATTGATAGATACCAAATATGTGTAGGTTTGATTTTTTTTTTATTGTTTTATTTTGATTGGGGCGAAAGGGGGGTGATTTAAACTGTTATATATTTTTCATTTTTTTATATCTTTAAACACTTTTTTTTAAATTTTGGCATGCTTCAATAGCCTCCATAGGAGGCTAGAAGCATGCACAACTCAATCGCCTCTGCTACATAGAGGTGAAGCACAGATCACCTCTATGTAGCAGACATGCAGGGTTGCTTTGAACGCCAACCACAGGGTGGCGCTCAAAGCAATCGGCCATCAACAACCATAGAGGTCTCAAGGAGACCTCTGGTTGTTATGGCAATGCACCGATGACCCCCGATTATGTGACGGGGTCAGCAGACCGAGCGCGGCCGGGAGCGCTAGTTTAATGCCGCTGTCAGCGTTTGATGGCGGCATTTAACTAGTTAATGGGCGCAGGCGGATCGCGATTCCACTCGCGCTCATTGCGCGCACATGTCAGCTGTACAAAACAGCTGACATGTCATGGCTTTGAGGTGGGCTCACCGCCGGAGCCCACCTCAAAGCGGGGGATCTGCCAGCTGACGCACTATTCCGTCAGCTGGCAGAAAGGGGTTAAATGCTATGCCAGCTGGGGTGAGGAGGATGCGAGATATTGACTTCATGTGTAGTACTAATGGAATAGCCACATAAAATGATAGAATTTTTCTATTATTATTATTACTCAGTACTACAATCCCTGTGCTAAAAAAAATCTACATCCAAATCTTGGGTGACAAAAGACATGGCAGGATCCAAGTACTGAGAGGTTACATGTACTATTAGCTTATCAGTACCTGGTATCAATGGAGCAGTAAAAATCTATTGTAGAGTCAGTGTTATAATTAGATTTAAGTACCTGGTGTTTCGAAGAAGTCTCATTTGCCTGATGTGAGTTGTCCACTGACCTACTCTTTATCCCTTAGTTCTTGCTGGCTTGATCATCATCCTTCGCAGCCAGTATCCTGCTCTCATGTAGTGTAGCCTACAAGTAGTAGTCAACATAACATGTGGCATTTCGTGGTGAAGACTGCCTTTGTTAGATCCTTATTGCAACTAGCTTCATCATTAGAACACTAAGAGACCGTGAAAAGCCAAGGCTACATTACTTCAGCTTTAACCTCCATAGTAGTGGTGGTAATTAGTGATGAGAGAGTGTACTCCTTGCTCGGGTGGTCTCCGAGTAATTATGACCGCTCGGAGATTTAGTTTTCATCCTGGCAGCTGAATGATTTACAGCTACTAGCCTGCTTGATTACACTTGATTACATGTGGAGATTCCCTAGCAACAAGGCAACCCCCACATGTACTCAGCCTGGCTACTAGCTGTAAATCATGCTGCTGAGGCTATGAAAACTTAGTCTTTGAGCACTAAAAAATACTCGAATGGTCACCCGAGCGTGCTCAGGAAAACCCGAGCAACAAGTGGTAATCCCTTCGATTTAAAAGCTAGAATATTGTGCACTTCAGTTAGACAAACACCAATTGTTGAGATATTTGGAAGGCAGATGAGTTTTAAGTGTCCACTTTTTTGACCTTTCATTTGTATTTCAAGCACCGAGCAAATAAGGAAAATGTAATAGAACCATGTACTTTATATATTGATAGAAATTAGTTGATTTGTGTTAATTCAGCTTATTATTTCTATGTAACTGAACTCATTTTCCTTATATCTCTAGGACTGTGGGGTAGTGCACCTGCAAGCAATACTATTATTAAAAATCTCATCAAAGGCAAGTTTTATCGCAGTGAATAAAGTGTTAGATGTGAAATATTTTATAACCGACACCTATCAAGTACAAATTTCTGCCGTAGTTAGAGGGGTGTAGAAGTCACACTTGGCTAAATGGTACCTGGTAGTTAGGGTCTCTGACGTCCATTACCAACTTAAAGATGCAACCATTGTCCATTGGCATAGTCATATCTGGGCTTGTTTTTTTTTGTTTTTTTTTGTTTTTTTTTGTGAGCCAAGTTGTAATTTTCAATGACTCATTGATTTCCCCCTGCTCATTGACTCATTGACTATAAAATGTGAAGAAAAAAAATCCAAGTGAGGTGAAATAGTGAAGGGAAAAAAAAACAATTATGTCATTGTGTTTGGAGTTTTGGTTTTACAGCATTAATTGTGTAATAGAAGTGACCAGGCAGCATGATTCTCCAGGTCAGTACGATTATGATGATACCAGATGTATGTTTGCATAATTAATATATTAGTTCTCTGTATAAATAAGTACACCACAACAGATTTGTCAGAAAATGATTGGTTTCCTTTCATATAGGATGCCAAATTACAAAACACTGCCACAAATTTGGGCCATTGATTGCAGAAAAAAAGCTATTATTTTCCACTCCCCAAAAAAGTAATTTTTCTAACACATTCATTCAAGACCATGTTGCAAAATGAGTACAGTCAAATGAAAGTCTTAGAAGGAAACCTAAAGTTTGGACTACAAAAATTCTAATTAGCAAGAATTCAACCACAAGTAAGTCTAATTACTTATGAAACAGGTGTCCAACAGACAAATGATTATTAAAAGGCATTAGTTAGCACGAAATAGGGGAATTCATTTTCTTTGTTGTCAGCAATGGTGGCACCACATGGAAGAGAAATGTCACAGACCTGAAAAAGAAAATAATTTCTTTACACAAGAAAGATGAAGGCTACAAGATGATCCGTAAATCTTTACTTATCAGTCAAAATACTGTATCAAAAGTGATACAAATATGGTACTTTAACCATCTTGCAGACACATCCAGAGTGACCATGGAAGTTAACACCTAAACAGGTCTTTCTTCTGATGAGAAGGGTTGAAGAAAATCAACATGCAAGTTCACTGCACTTGGCTAAAGAAGAAAGCCAAACCTAAAGCCCATGCACAAAAAAGTCTGTCTACAATTTTCTGGGGCCCATTCTGAAAAATATGAAGACTACTGGGACTCTATACTCTGGAGTGATAAGACCAAGGTACCGTATTTTCCGGCGTATAAGACGACTGGGCGTATAAGACGACCCCCCAACTTTACCAGTTAAAATATAAAATCTTCTTAAAAGTCGGGGGTCTTCTTATACACCCTATGTCGTCTTATAGGGCCGGTGAATATGTGCCTTTTCGGGGGGGGGGGGGAGTGATCCTGATGCCGAGGGGGCGTCTCACAGGAAAGTGAGTATCCCCCATTACCTTATCGTAGCGGTGCAGCGTGGGGGTCTCAGTGCTGGGAGTGGCGGCGGCGGCTGCTGTGCTCTGGTGCGGCGGCTGCTGTGCTCTGGTGCGGCGGCTCCTCTTCTGTGTGGGGCCTCTGTGCTGTGAGGTGGCGGTGGCGGCGGCATATCTTTATCCAGTTGGGGCTCCTCCGGCATCTCCTTAGCCCTGGAGGCCCCGCCGCAACTCCATCGGTGCAATGCAGCGGCCATTTTCCCGGAGGCAGCTCAATAGGTGCGATGCGGTGGCCTCCGGGAAAATGGCCGCTGCTCAGATTCAGATCTCGTCCCGAAATCTCGGGACACGAGATCTGAATCTGAGCAGCGGCCATTTTCCCGGAGGCCACCACATTGCACCGATGGAGTTGCGGCGGGGCCTCCAGGGCTAAGGAGATGCCGGAGGAGCCCCAACTGGATAAAGATACGCCGCCGCCGCCGCCGCCGCCACCTCACAGCACAGAGGCCCCACACAGAAGAGGAGCCGCCGCACCAGAACACAGCAGCTGCCGCCGCTCCCAGCACTGACACCCCCACGCTGCACCGCTAGGATAAGGTAATGGGGATTACTCACTTTCCTGTGAGACGCCCCCTCGTCATCAGGATCACTCCCCCTCCCCAC
Source organism: Ranitomeya variabilis (assembly GCF_051348905.1). Taxonomy (NCBI): domain Eukaryota; kingdom Metazoa; phylum Chordata; class Amphibia; order Anura; family Dendrobatidae; genus Ranitomeya; species Ranitomeya variabilis. Next base: position 318,398,889 of record NC_135232.1, on the reverse strand, counting down.
CCACCATATACACCGGCGTACACGACGATTCCCGGCGTATAAGACGACCCCCGACTTTTAAGAAGATTTTCGGGGGTTAAAAAGTCGTCTTATACGCCGGAAAATACGGTAAATGTTTTTGGAACTGATGGATTCAAAGCTGTATGGCATCACAAAGGTGAGGAGTACAAAGAAAAATGCATGGTGCTTACAGTGAAACTCTATGATGATAGTGTCCTTATGAAGTGCTGCTGGTGTCGGGGAGCTACATTTCATTGATAGTATCATAAATTCACAGATGTCATGATCTATATTGAAAGAGAAGGTGCTTCTATCAATCTGTACCCTTGGTAAATTTTCACTTTTCCAACATAACAATGATCCAAAATGTATAATTTAGGCCATTAATCACTACTGTTTTATAGGCAGATTCTGGCTGTATAAACCAGCTGGCAAGTTCCCTGCGTGCAGCAGACTCTGCTCCTGAGCCAGCTCCACACACCTTACCTATTGTGTGATGTATTCATCCATCATGGAGCATGAAGGGGTTAAACCCACTCTTTACTACTAGACAATACAAATGTGTGATTGTTTTCCGATTCATGTAGTTTATTTGCAGAGTTGCACTGATAAGTCATCATTGAAAATTCTATATAAAATTTTTAATGTATTAAGCAGATGTTTTGTTTTGTTTTTTCAGAAAAATTTGAAAAACTTTTTCCGAACATTACAAATGAAGGTAAGAAACCTTAAAACTATTAACCAAAACTTATGTTATCCTAAATCTTTGCTTTTTTTAAAGCCACTAGCCTGGACAATGAGATATTTTAGCATATATTTAAACATTGTCCTGATTGGAAAGAGGGGTCTGAGAATTTTAGATCCTAAAGAGATCAGTTACCCTCCAAACTCTTTGGGCACATCTTATTCCCTGTGATTAACATTCATATTTTTACTGTAAATGTGGCTGTAAAATTATGTGCTTCCTACATGCGATATGTCCATATACTGTTTGTCAGGGATCCTACAATGAGAAGGTTTCTCCTCTACCAAGTACTGACGGATCCTTGGGGTTTATTCAAAATTCCCAAACGAGTCAGTAATTTTGTAAGAATTACTAGTGACATTAGGGAACAATTTGGTCAAATCAACCATGATTTCATGGATTTTGTAGGCAACTTTTACTCTCCTTACAGTAACAGCCTAAACCTGATCCAGAAACCCCCATGTTCCGGCTTTCTTTCTATTATTGTAAGATTTAACAGTTTCCAGTGTCCCTCTGCACTAGCTAATAAGGAATTAGGTTCCCAATGGAACATTTTGGTCTTTTTTTTTCGTATGTGAAAGGGGAGAGGCGTGGGAAATGGACCAGATTAGATTTTTATCAAGGTGTCCATTTTTGTGCTATGCTAATTTTTTGGGATAATGGGTTAAACTCATAAACCCTGCCATGTTATCATAATGGGAGCAATGAGGGAATGGATAATCCGATTCTAGTTAGTCAGTGACCAGTGTTTTGTGGGTACGTATCTCATTGACCATGGACCTAATTTATACAGAACTTATAAGAACAGACTTCTGTGCATGTAATTCCATGTAAACAGGTTTTGTTTTTTTGTTTTTCTCTGCTTACATTAAAGAAAGCCTCTGCTCATGTGAAGGATGCCAAAAAGTGGGAGTCTTCCTCTCAAGCCATGATCTCGTTATGCTGACTGACGAAGAACGTGAATTGCTGTCTGGCGACAATGAAAACATTGGTAACTTTTTTTCTTTTATATTTTCCATGATAACATGGTAAAAAGGTAGAATATTTGTACATTAATTTATTTTTTTTTGGTTACTTTATGCTTTACTGATGATGATCTTCAATATGTGTTGCATTTGTTTTACATTTTTTTTACATTTTCTGTGTGAGTTATATTAATTATTCTGAAAGTAAATTGTGAATTACCGTATATACTCGGGTATAAGCCGACCCGAGTATAAGCCGACCCCCTAATTTTGCCACAAAAAACTGGGAAAACTTAATGACTCGAGTATAAGCCTAGGGTGGAAAATGCAGCAGCTACCGGTAAATTTCAAAAATAAAAATAGATGCTTATAAAAGTAAAATTAATTGAGACATCAGTAGGTTAAGTGTTTTTGAATATCCATATTGAATCAGGAGCCCCAAATAATGCTCCATACAGTTCCTGATAGGCCCCATAAGATGCTCCATATTAAAATAAGCCCCATATAATGCTGCACAAAGGTTAATAATGGCCCCATAAGATGCTCCATAGACACATTTGCCCCATACAGTACTGCATAAAGGTTAATAAGGGCCCCATAAGATGCTCTATAGAGACATGTGCCCTATATAATGCTGCACAAAGGTTGATTATGGCCCCATAAGATGCTCCATACAGACATTTGCCCCATACAATACTGCACAAATGCTGATTATGGCCCCAAAGGTGCTCTATAGAGACATTTGCCCCATATAATGCTGCACAAATGGTGATTATGGCCCCATAAGATGCTCCATAAAGATATTTGCCCCATATAGTGCTCCAAAAATGGTGATTATGGCCCTATAAGATGCTCCATAGACACATTTGCCCCATATGCTGTTGCTGCGATTAAATTAAAAAAATGACATACTCACCTCTTGTCGCTCAGGCCCCCAGCACTTGCTATACTCACCTGTCCTCGTTCCAGGTGCCACTCCGTCTTCCGCGTCCTCTGCACTAACGTTCAGGCAGAGGGCGCGGACTAACCACGTTGTCGTGCCCTCTGACCTTAGCGTCACTGAAGAGGACGCAGAAGACGGAGGACAGGTGAATATCGTGCAGTGCTCCCCCTCCCCACATTATACTGTCCTGCTCCTGGCGCGGTCCCTGCACATCCCTGGTTCTCTAGGAGCTGACAGCTTCTTCCAGCGCTGAGCGGTCACCGTTACCGCTCATTACAGTAATGAATATGCGGCTCCACTCCTATGGGAGTGGAGTCAGGTCCATATTCATTACTGTAATGAGCAGTACCACGTGACTGCTCAATGCTGGAAGAAGCTGTCAGCGCCCGGAGACCAGAGATGCAGGGACCTCACCAGGAGCAGGTGAGTATGTCACAGCCGCCGCTCCCCCTCCCCCGCCAAACCCCTGGGACAATGACTCGAGTATAAGCCGAGAGGGGCACTTTCAGCCTAAAAAAATGGGCTGAAAATCTTGGCTTATACTCGAGTATATACGGTATTTCTGCTTTATGGTCAGTTCTAAACATGTGCTTAAAAATAATTGTCCATACGCATCATGTGACTATTACTTGAACCCACCAATTTCGGCAAAATGTGTAGTTCGTATGCACTAGACTTTAGCCCAATTACAGACTTTAGGGGAAACAATTCAATATGTTGCCGAATATAACCAAAGGGGTCTGGCAGTCACTTATTCCCTTCAAACGCTTTTGTGTGAGTGGAGTCCTCAGAGAGAGCAGGGTTTACACAGGCAACACAGAGATCAAGTGAGATCCAGCAGCTTTCCAACTGCTAGTTTGATGAGAGAGGGAAGCAAATCATACAATAACTCTTTCATGGATCTCCAGAAATCCCTCACTGATCTCTCTCTTCATGATGATGAGCTGAGGACTGGAGTAACTGGTGTGGTCCCTTCAATGTAATTTATTGGACAGTGGGGAACCTATTAACATGCTGGTAAAGTGCCGTACATGTGGCCTCTTGTTTGTGGGCCTTTTTATATGTGCAAGCTATACGGTCGTACAGGTTGTTTTTTTTCTTTTAGTTTTTTTTTCATCCCTAGAGGATTAGACACTTTTGGTCATTTGATCGCATGTACTATATACTGCAATACTTCATTATTGCAGAATGTACTGTAGAACAAGTAGCAAGCAGCCTACAGCAGGGATGCCAATTAGAATTTTTTTTTTTTCTGGACAGTTTATCAAAAATCACACACAGAATATATTTTTTACCGACACATGGGAAAACCGTAATAAATCATTATGATTTCAAGTGATCCATAACTACAGATGATAATTCTGGTGTCTAGACATCAGCTGCATTCACTGTGAACTGTAAAACGGTGATAATCACAGTCATAATAATCTAGCCTATATACAAGGCCAATATCCACATACACAAATAGAATATAAATGTGGAACCAAAGTATGGATAGGATTCAGTGCAGCAAACGATAGAACTCCAACCCAAAATTACGCCCCACCAGAAACCAAGAATTAAAAGTATACAATTTTATTACAATTAAATACATATACGCGCATTTCGGCGCTCAAGCCTTCTTCCGGGGGAGTCCCGGAAGAAGGCTTGAGCGCCGAAACGCGCGTATATGTATTTAATTGTAATAAAATTGCATACTTTTAATTCTTGGTTTCTGGTGGTGCGTAATTTTTGGTTGGAGTTCAGTCATAATAATCTGTAGATGTTTCTTAAAAGAAAAAAAATCACGTACGCCTTCAATTTTTTTGGATGGACAGGAAAAAAAGTGCCTTATTTTTGCAGACTGTCCTGGAATTTGTGGATGGTTGGCAAACCTGGCCTGCAGCTGGGCTTCACAGAAGCACCAAGATGATAGCGAGAGTGGCCTTCGAAAGGCCCCCAGATGCTATAGCAATCCATAATCACTACACATCGCACCACTTAAATGTTACTGTTCAAAATTGCCAGTGGCATTTAAGGGGTTATAGCACAACAATCATAGAAGGAGCGCCAAACATTGCACTTACAGGCAGGTGCCAGCTGGTTATACTATTACCCACAGTTTGTCCAGATATTGCACGAGCCGCTGAGCTCAGTATATGACAACAGCACAGTGTAAGTGACGCTGCAGCCAATCAACAGGCTAAAACAAAAGCAAAGAGACAGAGTAAGGCTGCCGTCACACTAGCAGTATTTGGTCAGTGTTTTCCATCAGTATTTGTAAGCCAAAACCAGGAGTGGGTGATAAATGCAGAAGTGGTGCATATGTTTCTATTATACTTTTCCTTTATTTGTCCCACTCCTGGTTTTGGCTTCCAAATACTGTTGTAAAATACTGACCAAATCCTGATAGTGTGACGGCAGCCTAAGACCCAGGGAGTGAAGCTCAGTTCATTATATAAGTCACTGAGCCTATGGGCTAAACATATTTCAAACAAGATAACCCCTTTAACAAAAAAAAGTTAACTCATTGTCACTTTCCTTCCCTCATTCTCCAGTTTTAACTTCTTTTTTTTTCTAGGTTTTTGTGAAAAGGCGATTCTGATACTAAAAGTACTGAAATCTTTTATCCATTGGCAATGGGGAACTACTAATAACTTTCTCTATGAATTTGGAAGTGAGTATTTTTTGTTTTGTTTTTTTGTTGTTGTTTTTTTTCACATATTTACTGTCATAACTCATAATTGCATTTGGATAACCAGGTCAGAATGGCTGTCACATTCACATATTTATCTTATATTGGCTACCTATTATTAACTGTTAGCTGCCCCGGCTAAAAAACATGGGCCCATTGACAGAGCTACTGTATCCCAAGATGCGGAGAAAGTTGACATGTTGCTAAATGTCAGTCTTTACCATAAACGCCCTGGTGACTTATAGTAATGTCTGCCCATGACTTTCCAAGGCTCAGGCATTTTCTTTATATGAAACATGTTCGCAAAAGTAGAAATACAGCTAAGGCTTCTTTCACACTTCAGTTGTTTGGTGTCAATCTGCTCCGTCACAATTGTTGAGAAAACGGTTCTAACGGATCCATTTTTTTGACGGATCAGTTACTTGGGGGTTGTCTGGGAAAAGTATCTACTTTTTGGAGCATGCGCAATTGAAAAAGCGGATTGGGGCGACGGATCCGCCGAAATGACGGTCGCGACGGATCCGTCGCCCATAGGTGGCCATTCTATGAATGGCGGACGCGACGGATCCGTCGCGAACCGCCATTTTGGCGCAGACAATAACGTTATGTCCGTCAATGTCCAGACAACGTCCGCCAAATCTCGATGGATCCGTCGCATGGCGGATGGAAGGGACGACCATCTGCCACAATCCGTCGCTAATGCATGTCTATGGGGAAATGGCGGATCCGCCAAAAAAAAAATGGCGGATCCGCTATTTGAGGAAAATGGCGGTTTCAGACTGACGCCAAAAGACTGAAGTGTGAAAGAAGCCTAAGTTTGTAAGGCATTTGTCAACCTCAAATGTATACAGCAAATATAAACTGTTTAGACACATCTTGACTCATACATACACGTCTATGGGCGGCCCGAAAAGTACCAATTAGGCATTTATTTGCCTATTTTATGTATGAATGTTATTGGTTATCTACAATTAAAAAGGTATACTTTGAAGAATATGTATTAACCCCTTGAGATTTTCCATTTTTGTGCTTTCCTTTCTTCCTCCAATTATTCCAAGAGCCATAACTTTTTTATTTTCTGTCCCCATAGCCATATGAGGGATTGGGTTTTGCAGGACAAGTTGTAGTTTTGAATTACACCATTTATTTTATCATATGAAGCACTGAAAGCATTGAAAAATTTCAAGAGCATTGAAATTGCAAAAACAAATTTTTTAGGGGGGTGGCTTATTTGCTATGTTCACTATATGTTAAAACTGACCCAGCAATAGTATTCTCTAGGTCAGTATGATTACACAGATACCAAACATGTATAGTTTTTTTATTTAAATGTTGAAACATTTTTCGAAAATGTGTAAGAAAATTATTTTTTTGCTCATGTCTCCATTTCCTGATACTTGTAATGTTTTAATTTTTTGGGATCTGGGGCTGATTGATGGCTTATTTTTTTGCACCTTGAACTGAAATTTTTATTGTTACTATTTTAGGATAGACACAATGTTTTGATCTCCTTTTATTGCATTTTATTGCAATGTTGCAGTAGTAAAAAAAAACGTAATTCTGGTGTTTTGATTTTTTTCTTGTTACGCTGTTTACCTATCGGCTTAATTCATTTTATATTTTGATAGATCAGACTTTTACAAATGAAGCAATACCAAATTTGTGCATTTTTTTGTAATTGTTTTATTTTTAATGGGGCAAAAGGGGTGATTTAAACTTTTGTGTTGGGGGGGTTTCATATTTTTACTTTTTACTGTATTGAAAAGTCTTTTTAGGGGACTTGAACTTGTGATCATCCGATCGCTTGTGATATACATAGCAGTGGATCAGCACAATCTCCTATGAACGCCGGCCACAGGAGGATTGTAATAGCAGGCACAGAGGTTATCAGCAGACCCCTGAATGTCATTACAACCCATCGGTGCCTCGCAAACACGTGACTGGGTCACCGATGGGCAGGATGAATGACACGCTTCTGGCCAGCTGGCACTGATTGACCAGCTCCACCTGCAGCTGTTAAAGACACATGAAGGCTGAATTATACCCCAAAATGATGCCATTGAAAACTGTAACTTATCCCGCAAAAATAATAAAATAAAACCCTAAAAAAAAACACTTTTGGGCAGAAACCAAAAAATAATTGGTGCACTCAGTAAAACATATCATCATTGACCATCACTAAGGTCAATGTGCAGATGGCTGAAGAGAGAGGGGTTCACTCCTTGAAGTACTATTACAAAGCCATACATGTGTCCATTGGTTATTCTTTTTAATTTCAATAAAGTTTTATTTAAACAGTTTAAACTTAATACATTGTTTTCATAAAAGGAAAAGGAAGATATATTATTCCTTCGCAGGGGATCTTCAATGAGTTATAACAATAGTAATAATGTTATTAACATAGGGGGGAACCAGATAGAGACGGGGGAAGGATAGAACACTGGGAAAGAGACAAATGAAAATTCCACAGTATATAAAGTAGCATTAACTTATCCTTGAAGAGTATATCAATCTAAATGTACCATATTATAGAAAGAATTATGGAGAGAGGCGGAATATTTGGATATTTGGCTCCAGATCCATCCAAGGACTCCAAAGTTTGAAAAAGAGATCCCAAGTATCACCTCTGGTTGCTTCAATACGATCAGATAGCATAATATTGCTCATTCTTTCCTTAACAACTGATATGGACAGCGAAGGTGATTTCCATTTTGCAGCTATATGAATCTTGGTAGCTATAAAGAGAAAGTTTACTAATTTGTGCATACCCTTATAGAGTAAGGGGTGTCTTGCCCCAAGTAGGAAAACAGCTGGATCCAAACAAATTCTTTTGCCAATCAATTGATCTACTAGGAGTTTAACTTTTTGCCAGAGGTCTTATACCATGGGACATGTCCACCATATATGCATCATATCCCCTCGTTGGTTAAATCCTCGGAAACACAGAGCAGATACATGTGGATATATGCTATGTAGTTTAGATGGAACAAGATATGTCCTATGAAGAACCTTTAATGAGGTCTCCACCGGAGATGATTGATGACTACCTTTAGATAATGTATCACAGCAATATCTCCAGTCTTCTGTAGATAATTCAAAACCCAGGTCCTTCTCCCAGTTTATCATGTAATTCAATTTTTTCTCATCATGAGGAGGACTTATAATTGAGTATATAAAAGATATTGCACCTCTTCCCATAGGATCATTGATACATTTTTGTTCAAAACTGGAAATGGTAAGAGGGTTTTTATTTGGTATAAGTCTCTTAGCAGAATGGAATATTTGGTTCATTCGTAAGAATTCTCTAACCAGAGGTTCATATTTCTGAATAAACTCTTGTCTATCCAATAATATATTAAATGGTGAACACAAATGTTTTAATGTAAAAAATCCCTTTAAGATCCACCAAAAAAAGGTGTGGGTTTAGACCAGGGGTTAACATTGGATTAAAAAAAAGATTAGTCATAGAGGAGGGAACTGACTGTAGTCCAAATTTAAATCTAAGAGAATCAAATCACTGCACTCATCATAGTTCAAGTCAAATTTTGCTGAAGTGAATATTTTTATTGAAGGTGAAAACGAAGAAATAAGGCAACAAAAAATTAACGTTTCGGCCACTCGGTGGCCTTGATCACAAATGATGCTGTAACAAAAATAGAAAAACAGTGTATGAACATATAATATATACAGTGCTCAAATGTACAAAATATACAAAATATACAGGGGACTATCCATACAAGTATGGATATAATGGAACACATGTCAACAAATGTCCTTAAAAAGACAAAATAAATTTATCCCAATCAGAAGACCTATGTTGAATACAAGGACTTTAAAACCAAGAGAGGGTTACTTGAAGATAGTATGTATCTATAGGGAAAGAGATGGTGCAGTAGGTAAAGATGGAATAACGTACCCTTAGTAGGTAATTCGTATAACGTCTTATGATAATAGAGTAGAAAATTAAAAATTAAAGGTGGCCCAGATTTCTCCTGTTCAGAAACAATAGAAAACCATGATATGATATAGATATATAGACTAATGATAGTATAGATAACCCAAAGGTTATCTCATAGAGATGTATGTGACCCGTGGGATTATAACACTAGATTGTATATGGGAGTACATGGCACATAGAGAGGTATTTACCCAGATAGTGACAGAAGGGGCTTTAAATTCAATAGAGACTGTCCAGGACAGAGTATCAATGATCTTGAGACATCTGTCGTATGTGGGATTGTCTGCAATATAAATGCATATACAGGCTGAACATGGCATTAGAGTTGTGCAGATAAGCAATATGTTATGTACGTCCATGGTAGTTATACCTTAGTAGTCTTAAGCCCATGTGGAAGTAAAGTTCTCCACACTAGATTTAAACCCACAGTGTAGGGTGGATCTGCCTATTAAAGACTAAGGATAGGGACATATTAAAAGAGGAGTTAATCGCTTGGAGTACTTATCTGCTGTGAGGCCGTAGTCTCACATGGATTGGTGGCGCAGTGTGTGCGCTGTCCGGGGCCGAGGAGACCGTTTGGCTGGTCCTGTGGGAAGCGCCGACACAGCACGTGTCTTGGCGGTGGAGGCGGCAATGTCATGTACGAAAAGCGCTGTTATATATATACAATCGATCGGTCCTGTGACCGTAAGTGAGTGCGGACGCCCGCACCTGCGCAGTACCAACAGGTCGCTTGTAAGTTTGGCGCCTGTGCACTGTGGAGAAAAATCGGCGCATGCGCTGTATCCAAAAGGAGAGAGCAGAGCCGGCACAGTGTAATGTAGTGGCAAGCGTGTTTGGCAGTAGCGTGAGAGGAACTCTGTTGGCATTGGCGATATAGAGGTTATATAGGGCTCTCTATGTATAGACATCAGGTCCTGATGTAGCACAATGTGGAGGATAATCAGTAAAGTATCAGTAAAGTGGTCTGATTGGAAGCACCGAATGATGGGCAATAGACAGATGTAAACGTAACGTAAATAAACTTACTATATATGAATATATAAATATATACATTAATAACAAAATGTAACTAATACCCAGCGTTAAAGGGGTAGTGCCCATAATATCTATAGCCAGATATGGTAGGAGTCCAAACTATAGTTGATTATTCACAGTACTGGAGGCACCTTGAGTTGAATGGGTCAAAAACTAAATATGCAAAAGTAAATGAGACTAATGAAAATAATACTATAGGATTAATAAGATGACAAAATGAGCCAAAAGAACTGAATGAAAAAATGAAAAGAAAACAATGGGGATGAAAAAATTGACATAATGAATGAAAGGAATGAAAATTATGAAAATAATGAAAATTAATGAAAAAAATGATGAAAATAATGAATGAAAGAAATTAATAAAAAAATGAATGAAATAAATGAAATGAATGAATGAAAAAAATGAAATCCAAACAGTGAAACAATGGAAACAAAACAGAAAAATAAAAAATAAAAATAAAAAATAAAAAATAAAAATAAAAAAATAAAAATAAAAAATGAAAAATAAAAATAAAAAAATAAAAATAAAAAATGAAAAAATGCAAAAATGCAAAAAAGGAAACTTGACCAGCACCTAAAAGGTATACATCTTACCATCCTGCGAGGGTGCGAAACGATTTACACCAGGGCGGTGGATTAATTCGCCTATGGGAGAATAAAAAACTGGTTAAATTAGCCAATCGATTTCCCTGTTCAAACCTCTAGGGTGGAGCGTACCTAACTTGTAAATCCAAAAGGTTTCCCTTTGTTTAAGCAGCTGAATATGGTTACCCCCCCTCCTAGGTCGATTAACTTTTTCAATAACCTGAAACCGTAGTTGAGCGACTGTATGTTGAGCTTCTTTGAAATGCAGAGGTAGTGGCAGCCAGGTCTTGCCACATCTTATAGTGGATTTGTGACTAGAGATTCTATTCCTGATTGCCTGGGTGGTCTCACCCACATAGAGTAATCCACAAGGGCACTTGATATATATCACAAAATTAGATTCGCACGTGTGATACTCATTAATGGGAAAGGCCTTACCAGTGCGGGGATGTAGGACTTCACTGCCTTTTATGATGTTTGAGCAACACATGCAATTTAGGCAAGGGAATGTGCCAGTTCTTCTCTGGCCTGTAAGTGTCCTAAGTGGTGGTGTTCTAGATGTGCCCAGATCGGCTCACACTACCTTGTCTCTTACGTTACGGGGGCGTCTCATGCTCATAAGGGGAGGATCTTTGAAGATCGGAATCTGTGGATACGCCTTTGTCAAGAGTGGCCAATGGCTACGGATGAGATTATGGATTCTGTACATGGTGGGGTGGTGATTGTGGACGAACGGGAGTCTAGGGTTTTTGAACGTCGGTAGGACAGTATCCTCAGTGTCACAAAGGGCTTTGGAAGATTCCAACTCAAGTCTTGTTGGGTAATTACGTGCTTTGAATTTATCAGCCATTTCATGAATCCTGGTATTTCTGGTCTCAGAGTTAGACACAATCCTGGCTACCCTCTTGAATTGGGACCTGGGGAGGCTGTCACGGGTAGATTTGGGGTGGCAACTGTGGTAAAGCAATAAGCTATTGCAATCAGTAGGTTTTACATATAAATCAGTGCTCAAATTACCGGAATTGTCTTTTAGGATTTTGGTGTCCAAGAATGCGATTTCCTCATGGTGTTGTACCAGTGTAAATGATAATTCGGGTCTGACCTCATTAATTGTGTTAAAGAATTCTTGTAGACTGGTTTGGTCCCCTTTCCAAATGCAGAAGATGTCGTCTATGTATCTATGCCATGTTAGGGCATTCTGCTGGAAACCAGGATTAGGGTATACATGTGTATGTTCAAAGTGATCCATGTATAGATTAGCGTAGGCCAGGGCCACATTGGACCCCATGGCGGTACCACATGTTTGCAAAAAGAAATCATCCTCAAACATAAAGAAGTTCTCCCTAAGAACAAGATTCAGTAAGTCAATACATAAATTTAGTGAACCCGTATCAACATTAGCCTCACGAAGGGTAAGTGTTACTGCTTCAATGCCCCTGTCATGTTGAATAGAGGTGTAAAGACTGTTTACATCTAGAGTACATAAGATACTATCAGGTGGAACGTTTTTGATGTTGCGAATTTTGTTCAAGAAGTCCCCTGTGTCTAGAATGTAGGACTTTGTGGAGCGAGCATGAGGTGTGAGGATTTTCTCAAGGAAAATGGACAACGGATTAAGTATAGAGTTAGTAGATGCCACTATCGGGTGGCCGGGAGGGTTATGGAGATTTTTGTGTATTTTGGGCAGGATATAGAGTACTGGGGTAACCGGATGGTGGTTTATGAGGTATGTCCTAGTCTTGGTATCAATTGTTTTGAGCTGTACGTGTTTATCCAGAACCGTACTGATTTTCTGGCGTATACCATACGTGGGGTCAGTATGTAATTTTCTGTAGGTAATGGGATCAGATAGTTGACGTCTAATTTCCGCCGTGTATTGGCTCCTGTTCATAACAACCGTAGCTCCCCCCTTATCCGCCGGTTTTATGGTGATATTTTTGTTCCTGCTCAGTGAATCCAGAGCCTGTTTCTCGGGGTTACTCAGATTATGTTGGACAGGGAGAAGCCCCAGGCGTTGATCATGGATGGTGCTCTTGATATCCCTATCCAGTAAACTGATAAATGTTTCCACCGCATGGTGGGATTTAGGTGGCATAAAAGTACTCGGGTTCCTGAGTCCCAGGGAATCAATAGTAATTTTTGGTGAATCGTGATCGGGTATTATTTCTAAGGTGTTGCCCCTGTCAGTGGTGTTGGTATCAAAGTGTACCTTCAACCTAATGCTCCTGTAAAAACATTGAAGGTCTTTCTCTAACTGAAATGCGTCCCATCTAGGTGTAGGACAAAAAGATAAACCCATGTTAAGTACTTTCAACTCAAGGGGAGACAGAGAATAATCAGATATGTTGACTACCGAGTTTGGACTCCTACCTGGGACCTCAAGGTCATGTGACGGTCTGGTGCTTTTCCTCCTCGATCTCCTGGTAGGTGTCCGTTTGGTCCTAAAAAACGAGGGCCCGGTGAAGTAATCTCGCTGCCGGATCCTGCTGACGAACCCTCTGCTGGTGAGGAACCCCCTGAGCGATAGTTTCCTCCCTGTGTCCGACGAAAACGCTGGCGTGTTTGGCGGGGAAATGGGTCCTCCCATTTGTATACTTTGTTTGTGAGATAGTCCTCAGTGTCCCTCTGAAACTTCGATCTCTTTCTCTCTTCCAAAGTTTTTTGATGGGTGGATAATATGGAGTCTACTTTACCTTTCAGAGTAGAGAACTCGGCACTGCTCAGAGTTGCAGTCAATTGGGTCTCAATAGATGTAATCTTTTCCTCGGTAGTCTTTATGGCCTCCTGGAGGTACTCGATAGTTAACAGGATGATATTGAAGGAACACTTATTCAGGATTTTCTGAAATGTGGTACAATATTTGTCATTGTCGGCATTGTTATAATCCCACGGGTCACATACATCTCTATGAGATAACCTTTGGGTTATCTATACTATCATTAGTCTATATATCTATATCATATCATGGTTTTCTATTGTTTCTGAACAGGAGAAATCTGGGCCACCTTTAATTTTGAATTTTCTACTCTATTATCATAAGACGTTATACGAATTACCTACTAAGGGTACGTTATTCCATCTTTACCTACTGCACCATCTCTTTCCCTATAGATACATACTATCTTCAAGTAACCCTCTCTTGGTTTTAAAGTCCTTGTATTCAACATAGGTCTTCTGACTGGGATAAATTTATTTTGTCTTTTTAAGGACATTTGTTGACATGTGTTCCATTATATCCATACTTGTATGGATAGTCCCCTGTATATTTTGTATATTTTGTACATTTGAGCACTGTATATATTATATGTTCATACACTGTTTTTCTATTTTTGTTACAGCATCATTTGTGATCAAGGCCACCGAGTGGCCGAAACGTTAATTTTTTGTTGCCTTATTTCTTCGTTTTCACCTTCAATAAAAATATTCACTTCAGCAAAATTTGACTTGAACTATGATGAGTGCAGTAATTTGATTCTCTTGGAGCTCTTGGGGTCTTTCACTTGCACCGCCAACTTCCATCTACAGTCGAGTGCTAGCTCTTTGTTCATTCCACAAATTTAAATCTAGCTTTTCTCCAGAGGAGCTAGGTTATTCTTTTTTAACCCATTCACATAATCCATTATTTGTTTCAGATCTTAAAAAAAAAATTACATGAGAGAGAGACAATCTGAGTTATTTATTGGAGATTTCTTGTATCTTTCTAAAGAAACTATATTCAAGTGGAATTGAATTGTGCTTTAATTTTGCAAAAATCTGCACTCTGCAAATCCATAGATGTGACTGATTAGCAGTCACTGGAAGGGAGTGTGTGTTTTATTTCTGAATTTATTTTTAAAGGAGTTGGCCACTACGTTACAAGTCCCTTCATGTGAACTAACTACCATAGATAAGCTCTCTTGTCAATGTCTTGCTTTCCTAAATCCTTCTGTAACGGGAGCTGCTCTATTGGCCACATGATCTCTGGCTGAGAATCTTCTGACTTCCTGTGATTTCACATCAATTTCTTCTCAACTTCCTGGCTATGGAAAGTGATGTGAAATCACTTTCATGCTCTGTGGGTGGACGGGGCTCTATTCTGCAGAGCTCACTCACTGCTGCCGCTCTCCCATCTCGCTGCTCATTTCTTTCTCCAGAGCTCTCCCTTGTACCTGTAGACACTGTATACAGCAGAGTGTATATATACATGTAAACATATGAGGTTCATTAGAGGCATTATCCTTTTGGCCTTCATGGCGAAATCAGTTACTGAGGGTAGTGAACAACTTCTTTAATCAATCCATGCCATTAAAAGAAAAATATAACATTTTTATGATCGTAAACAAGCCTGGCCACTAAGGACAAAAGACTGATGTGCAAATACTAAAAAAAATCTGTAATTACAGTACTAATTTTATTCTTCCTTTCACATCAATCAAAACATTGGCTTTTCATCAAGATATTCTTACTAGGTGACTAGAATACTCATTGTACCAACAAACCAACATAAAGTAACACACCTTTGGTTTACCCTTATCTTCACTACTTGACTCAATTGCTTTTCTTCTCATTAGTCCTTCGCCACCCTTCTTCGTCCACTATGGGCTGACAATCACCCACAAAGCCAGTGATTTTTTTTCAACCAGGTTCACCTTTGCATTACCCTAAAGATTCAATAACGTAAACGCAAACTTTACTTTTCACCACATGACCAACTTCCAACCTCTAAATACAATATATCTCTTCAAGTGTTCATCTTCAAGTGGATTTCTATCCTCAGATATTGCCAATAATTGACTTTTAGACACATCTCTCTCCGAACACAATGTAAAATTTTACCACTTCAGACATGTATATATTCTGAAATGCTCGTTTGTTCCACACAAGTCTAACACTGCCACCTCTATTATCTAACTAGAATTATACTGTCACTACTACTAAGCTAACAACACTAAATAATATTATATTAATATGTTTCAGGTGATATCCCTGATGACCTCAGCAAAAAAAAGTTCTTATCTCTAGTTGATGCCGGACTGGAAATAAATACTGCGTTCCCATTAATGCTACCACCCAATCGCAAAGTGGATCTTATTTTGTCTTTTGACTTCAGCGAAGGAGATCCTTTCTTGGTAAATGGTTTCTCAACTAGAATTTGTTACAAATGTGATGTACCAAAGATGAACGAATCTGAGCTTTCCCAAAAAATTGATTTGCAGCAAATCGATTTGCTGAAATTCAGATATCTACAATTTGCTGCAAATCACAAGTACTGTTAAGCTTTTAATTGCTCAAAAATATGTGCACCTGTCTGAACTCAAAAGGGGTTCAAAATAATCCCATCAGACCTCAAACACAGACTCTTTAAACATATCTGGCTATATGTAAAGAGATGGGAAAGTAGTGGTAACTGTCTGTTTTAGCTTTTCAAATTGTAAAAATGTTCAAAAAATTTACTCCCTTTTTTGGGATGTGGCAGTTGTCCGTCTTGCTTTATCACAAGGGATGCTGAAAAAATTATACCTGTTTGGAGAGTAGCAAGAGGTTTATGGACTGAATGAAGCAGCTATAGCCTTTTCATACACCGTCCAAAACATTATTCCTAATTTTGGATCAACAGATTTGCTGTTTACAAAATAAAGGTGGCTTTTTATCTCATCTCGGCAAATTTCCAATTATTTTCCATTTAGTTTTTTCCTCCCCTTCAGAGCCATCATTTTTTTTTATTTTTCTGTCCACATTACAATATGAGGGCTTACTTTGTGCATTATAAGTTGTACCTTTCAATGACACTGTTCATTTTATCATGTGATGCACTGGTAAGTGAGAAAACTATTCCAAGTGCGTTGAAATTGCAAAAAAAGTGCAATTCCACAATTGTTTTGGAGTTTTTTTTATTTACTAGGCTCACTATATAGTGAAACTGGCCTGACAATATTATTCTCCAGGTCAGTAGGATTGCACAGATGCCAAATATGTATAGATTTTTTTTATTTAAGTGCTGCAAAAAAAATGTGGAAATTTGAGAAAACTAAACATTTTTGCTTGGGTCACCATTTTCCAATGATCATAACATTTTCAGTTTTTAGGATATGTGGCTGTGTAAGGTTTTTTTTACTGATATCATTTTGGGGTAGATACCAAGATTTGATCGACTCTTATTGCATTTTATTGCAATGTTGTGACGACAAAAAAAATGAATGAAGAAATAATTCCTGCTTTGAGATTCTTTTTCTCGTTAGGTCGTTTAGGCAGGCAAGATGTCTGGCTGCATGTGGCCAGCTCCGGCAGCCCTGGCAGTACAGTATAGATGACATAATAGCCCAGTTGGGGGTGGGGCATTGGCAGCAGAACAGTGTAGAAGTTTGCTGAAGTGTGTGAAGTTGGTGCAATGGCAGATATGCATCTCGCACACATCATATATACTGTAATTACTACTGCCTCAGCTATTTGTTGTAGCCCTAGTGCTGGCACATAAAAGAGCAATGGGTATGCGCATGTCTGACCCGGAGACCGCTGTCCACTCACTGGTTGGCAAGTGTGAGCTTGGCGACATTTTTGCTATTATACTGATTGTCTAATGGCATGGCTATTCAATACTCATCGCTTTGCTTGATGCTAATGACACTTGTCATCCCAAAAGGAAGTATACAGCTTGCCATAGTCTACAGCACAACCAAGGACCCCATTGGTTCACTTTACGCACCCTCCCTTCCCCACGACTGATGGATGTCATGACCAGAGGAGTCATTATCAATTTCACTGGCAGCCTCATCCCCTATTTGTGCCCAAGAAAACTCAATATTCCACTCCACATGCAACTGCTTCTCATCCTATTCCTCTCCTCCCTCTCCACATCCTATTTCATGGAACATTGATTTTGAGAGTCCCCAACAGATGCAGGGCAGTAATGAACATGAAGAAATTGATTTTCTCTCTCCATCCCCTTTTGCATGCTTGTGCTTTCTCCTAGATACAGTGCCTTACGAAAGTATTCGGCCCCCTGGAACTTTTCAACCTTTTTCCACATATCATGCTTCAAGCATAAAGATACCAAATGTAAATTTTTGGTGATGAATCAACAACAAGTGGAACACAATTGTGAAGTTGAACAAAATTTATTGGTTATTTTAAATTTTTGTGGAAAATCAAAAACTGAAAAGTGGGGCGTGAAATATTATTCGACCCCTTTACTTTCAGTGCAGCAAACTCACTCCAGAGGTTCATTGTGGATCTCTGAATGATCCAATGTTGTCCTAAATGCCTAATGATAAGAAATATAATCCACCTGTGTGTAATCAAGTCTCCATATAAATGCACCTGCTCTGTGATAGTCTCGGGGTTCTGTTTGAAGCACAGAGCGCATCATGAAGACCAAGGAACACAACAGGCAGGTCCGTGA
The DNA here is from genome assembly GCF_051348905.1 of Ranitomeya variabilis. Classification (NCBI taxonomy): domain Eukaryota; kingdom Metazoa; phylum Chordata; class Amphibia; order Anura; family Dendrobatidae; genus Ranitomeya; species Ranitomeya variabilis. The sequence continues at coordinate 318,380,604 of NC_135232.1, read as the reverse complement.
TACCGTTGTGGAGTAGTTTAAAGCCAGATTTGGATACAAAATGATTTCCAAAACTTTAAACATCCCAAGGAGCACTGTGCAAGCGATCACATTGAAACGGAAGGAGTATCATACCACTGCAAATCTACCAAGACCCGGACGTCCCTTTAAACTTTCATCTCAAACAAGGAGAAGAGATGCAGCCAAGAGGCCTATGATCACTATGGATGAACTGCAGAGATCTACAGCTGAGGTGGGACAGTCTGTCCATAGGACAACAATCAGTCGTATACTGCACAAATCTGGTCTTTATGGAAGAGTGGCAAGAAGAAAGCCATTTCTCAAAGATGTCCATAAAAAGTGTTGTTTAAAGTTTGCAACAAGCCACCTGGGAGACATACCAAACATGTGGAAGAAGGTGCTCTGGTCAGATGAAACCAAAATCGAACTTATTGGCAACAATGCCAAACGATATGTTTGGCGAAAAGGCAACACAGCTCATCACCCTGAACACACCATCCCCTCTGTCAAACATGGTGGTGGCAACATCATGATTTGGGCCTGCTTTTCTTCAGCAGGGTCAGGGAAGATGGTAAAAATTGATGGGAAGATGGATGGAGCCAAATACAGGACCATTCTTGAAGAAAACCTGTTGGAGTCTGCAAAAGACCAGTGACCTGAGATTTGTCTCATCACCCTGAACACACCATCCCCTCTGTCAAACATGGTGGTGGCAACATCATGATTTGGGCCTGCTTTTCTTCAGCAGGGTCAGGGAAGATGGTAAAAATTGATGGGAAGATGGATGGAGCCAAATACAGGACCATTCTTGAAGAAAACCTGTTGGAGTCTGCAAAAGACCAGTGACCTGAGATTTGTCGTCCAACTAGACAATGACCCCAAACATAAAGCAAAATCTACAATGGAATGGTTCACAAATAAACATATCCAGGTGTTAGAAAGGCCAAGTCAAAGTCCAGACCTCAATCCAATCGAGAATCTGTGGAAAGCGCTTAAAACTAATGTTCACAAACGATCTCCATCAAACCTCACTGAGCTCGAGCTGTTTGCCAAGGAAGAATGGGCAAGAATTTCAGTCTCTCAATGTACAAAACTGATAGAGAGATACCCCAAGCAACTTGCAGCTGTAATCGCAGCAAAAGGTGGCGCAACAAAGTATTAAGTTAAAGGGGCCAAATAATATTGCACGCCCCACTTTTCAGTTTTTGAATTTCCACAAAAATTTAAAATAACCAATAAATTTCGTTCAACTTCACAATTGTGTTCCACTTGTTGTTGATTCTTTACCAAAAATTGACATTTGGTATCTTTATGCTTGAAGCATGATATGTGGGAAAAGGTTGAAAAGTTCCAGGGGGCCAAATACTTTCGCAAGGCACGGTAAATATGAAGGAAATTCACTTGCCACAGTTCTCTCTAATGAAAAATTCAGTAGCCTCTTTGGATCCTGGGTTACTTTAGCTTTATCAGTTGCCAATGGCAGATTTCATTCAATTTGCCTGCTGCATGACATGATTTATCACCTATTTACATTGCTAATATAAATGCTCTAACATATAAAACATTGAATTGCAGCAGGTTGCAACAAAGTAAATTGGTTGTCACTTGTCAGCATTCAAAACATTCACACAGTGAGACTTGAAAGATTAGTATTCTCCGTGTCCAGAATTGCTGCTACAGGAGTAGGAGTGGAGTACACTTTAGAGCTCAAAACATGAAGTCTGCTATCTTTTGAGCTCTAAAGAGCACAAAGTGTGAGCAGAAACTGCACAGCCAGCCACATGTCAAGATAGGAATTGAGTTAGCTTACAAGCAGATGACTGGTAACATAAGCCTGTTTCCTCAACGCATTATCATGGACAGAAATCCAGCGGTGTGGCTGAAGAGTAGTCTAACCCTGTTTCCTCAACGCATTATCATGGACAGAAATCCAAAGGTTTGGCTGAAGAGTAGTCTGAGTACCATAAGCAGTAGTTATGTATGACTATGATGATGACACCTGTTAGGCACCTATCTTGGCCCAAGGACAGGGCTCTGCTCTATTCTCCTATGGCAACTGCAACTGGCAACTACCATCCTTATCAATAATGAATTCATCCCAGCACAAGTAATCACATGAAGGCGGTGCTAACTACAGGGCTAGTTAGGCAGGCAATTTAATAATTTAATCATACATAGGGGATTGCTGCTGGATTGGGGGCATGGGAGACCTGACAAGCTGCCTTTAAACCATAACTTTGTGGGATGTGAATGGTTCGCTTTATATTTCATGTTACTGCTCCAATGCTTTATTTGGTCCAGAAAATGTTGTAAAACAATTATGTAAACTTTAAGCCATGTAAGCACACCTTTGACCATCCTTTTGTGAATTTTTATGTTAGAGACGGGATTTCTAACCTACTCAGGTGTTCTGTCTCTTAGGTACCCAAGGAATGAAGCAATAATCAGAGAGACACACTGCTCGTTGTCTGTCCAAATAGTCTCTGGTCTTTATTTTCAGGGCCTGGCCTTTTTAAAGCCCAAAGATCAAAAGGAAATATAGAGTTACATAATAAATTGGCAAGAATATAGATTATACAAAGGATTGTCAAACACATCCTGGGATACAAGATAGATTACATGAGAAGAATGTGGGGGTGCATTGCACATGTCTGCGTTTTATGAGATTTTGGCTGAATATTCAGGATTAGGGTTGAGCGACTTTTCCTTTTTTGAGGTCGAGTCGGGTTTCACGAAACCCGACGTTCTCAAAAGTCGAGTCGAGTGAAATCGGCCGATCTTCTTGAAAAGTCGGGGTCGGGGATCGGCCGAAACACGAAACCCAATGCAAGGTAATGGAAAATCTATATATTTTTATATTTACTTCAGCGCGATATATGTGAAAAGCCGGTAATTCAATTGCCGGCTTTTCATTTCTCCTGCCTAAACCCGACATGATATGAGACATGGTTTACATACAGTAAACCATGTCATATCCCCCTTTTTGTTGCATATTCCACACTACTAATGTTAGTAGTGTGTATGTGCAAAATTTCGGCGCTGTAGCTATTAAATTTAAGGGTTAAATCGCTGAAAAAATTGGCGTGGGCTCCCGCGCAATTTTCTCTGCCAGAGTGGTAAAGCCAGTGACTGAGGGCAGATGTTAATAGCCTAGAGAGGGTCCATGGTTATTGGCCCCCCCTGGCTAAAAACATCTGCCCCAGCCACCCCAGAAAAGGCACATCTGGAAGATGCGCCTATTCTGGCACTTGGCCACTCTCTTCCCACTCCCGTGTAGCGGTGGGATATGGGGTAATGAAGGGTTAATGCCACCTTGCTATTGTAAGGTGACATTAAGCCAGATTAATAATGGACAGGCGTCAATTATGACACCTATCAATTATTAATCCAATTGTATGAAATGGTTAAAAAAAACACACACACATTATTAAAAAGTATTTTAATGAAATTAAACACACAGGTTGTTTTAATATTTTATTGCTCTCTCAATCCACATGAAGACCCTCGCTTTGCAAAATAATAAACCAACAATATACATACCCTCCGATGATCTGTAACATCCCACGAGGTAAATCCATCTGAAGGGGTTAAAATATTTTACAGGCAGGAGCTCTGCTAATGCAGCTGTGCTCGTGCCTGTAAACCCCGGGGAATGAAGGAAATGTAGGTCAATGACCTATAGTTACCTTCAGTCGCGGTGATGCGCCCTCTGCTGGATGTCCTCATATGACGTCGAGCGTGGGAAAAAGTTCCCAGGCTGCAGTTCATGAGGACATCCAGCAGAGGGCGCATCACCGCGTTTTTTAGCCCTTTCATACAATTGGATTAATAATGGATAGGTGTCATAATTGACACCTCTCCATTATTAATCTGGCTTAATGTCACCTTACAATAGCAAGGTGGCATTAACCCTTCATTACCCCATATCCCACCGCTACACGGGAGTGGGAAGAGAGAGGCCAAGTGCCAGAATTGGCGTATCTTCCAGATGTGCCTTTTCTGGGGTGGCTGGGGGCAGATGTTTGTAGCCAGGGGGGGCCAATAACCATGGACCCTCTCTAGGCTATTAATATCTGCCCTCAGTCACTGGCTTTACCACTCTGGCGGAGAAAATTGCGCGGGAGCCCACGCCAATTTTTTCCGCTATTTAACCCTTAAATTTAATAGCTACAGCGCCGAAATTTTGCACATACACACTACTAACATTAGTAGTGTGGAATTTGCAAAAAAAAGGGGGATATGACATGGTTTACTGTATGTAAACCATGTCTCATATCATGTCGGGTTTAGGCAGGAGAAATGAAAAGCCCGCAATTGAATTACCGGCTTTTCACATATATCGCGCTGACGTAAATATAAATATAAATATATATATATATATATATGTGTCTCAATGACATATATATATATATATATATATATATATATATATATATATATATATATGGTATATATATATATAACGAAACCCGACTTTGGAGCGAATATCGCCGACCGCCGACCCGATCCCACAGTGAGATCGGGTCGGGTTTCACGAAACCCGACTTTCCCAAAAGTCGGCGACTTTTGAAATTGGCCGATCTGTTTCGCTCAACCCTATTCAGGATTTTTAGGTGGATACAGACAAAAACAGAAACATATTGTTAATCTAGTGAAAAACAACTAATGTCCTTGACGATTCCAGGAATTGCTGACCACTACTATGTGGAATGTACGGGAAATCGTGCTAAAGGAGACCCAGATTATAACATCTTGCACAATACTTATTTTTCTGTTATTCTGTTATTTGAAAATGAAGATTAACCATTTCTTTTAACAATGTAGAATGAATTAACATAAGAAGTAAATTTGTTAATATATTATGTACATTTCCTGAATTGCAATCTTTATTCAAATATGTATATAATTAATCATAGTAATTTAATTATTCTATTCAAAGGTCTGTGTCCATTTGGATATAAACACATATTTATACAGGTCCTTCTCAAAAAATTAGCATATAGTGTTAAATTTCATTATTTACCATAATGTAATGATTACAATTAAACTTTCATATATTATAGATTCATTATCCACCAACTGAAATTTGTCAGGTCTTTTATTGTTTTAATACTGATGATTTTGGCCTACAACTCCTGATAACCCAAAAAACCTGTCTCAATAAATTAGCATATTTCAACCGTCCAATCAAATAAAAGTGTTTTTTAATAACAAACAAAAAAACCATCAAATAATAATGTTCAGTTATGTACTCAATACTTGGTCGGGAATCCTTTGGCAGAAATGACTGCTTCAATGCGGCGTGGCATGGAGGCAATCAGCCTGTGACACTGCTGAGATGTTATGGAGGCCCAGGATGCTTCAATAGCGGCCTTAAGCTCATCCAGAGTGTTGGGTCTTGCGTCTCTCAACTTTCTCTTCACAATATCCCACAGATTCTCTATGGGGTTCAGGTCAGGAGAGTTGGCAGGCCAATTGAGCACAGTAATACCATGGTCAGTAAACCATTTACCAGTGGTTTTGGCACTCTGAGCAGGTGCCAGGAAGCATGAAGTGCTCCAAAATCTCCTGATAGCTAGCTGCATTGACCCTGCCCTTGATGAAACACAGTGGACCAACACCAGCAGCTGACATGGCACCCCACACCATCACTGACTGGGTACTTGACACTGGACTTCAGGCATTTTGGCATTTCCTTCTCCCCAGTCTTCCTCCAGACTCTGGCACCTTGATTTCCGAATGACATGCAAAATTTGCTTTCATCAGAAAAAAGTACTTGGGACCACTTAGCAACAGTCCAGTGCTGCTTCTCTGTAGCCCAGGTCAGGCGCTTCTGCCGCTGTTTATGGTTCAAAAGTGGCTTTACCTGGGGAATGCGGCACCTGTAGCCCATTTCCTGCACACGCCTGTGCACGGTGGCTCTGGATGTTTCCACACCAGACTCAGTCCACTGCTTCCTCAGGTTCCCCAAGGTCTGGAATCGGTCCTTCTCCACAATCTTCCTCAGGGTCCGGTCACCTCTTTTCGTTGTACAGCGTTTTCTGCCACATTGTTTCCTTCCAACAGACTTACCATTGAGGTGCCTTGATACAGCACTCTGGGAACAGCCTATTTGTTGAGAAATTTCTTTCTGGGTCTTACCCTCTTGCTTGAGGGTGTCAATGATGGCCTTCTTGACATCTGTCAGGTCGCTAGTCTTACCCATGATGGGGGTTTTGAGTAATGAACCAGGCAGGGAGTTTTTAAAAGCCTCAGGTATCTTTTGCATGTGTTTAGAGTTAATTAGTTGATTCAGAAGATTAGGGTAATAGGTCGTTTAGAGAACCTTTTCTTGATATGCTAATTTATTGAGACAGGTTTTTTGGGTTATCAGGAGTTGTAGGCCAAAATCATCAGTATTAAAACAATAAAAGACCTGACAAATTTCAGTTGGTGGATAATGAATCTATAATATATGAAAGTTTAATTGTAATCATTACATTATGGTAAATAATGAAATTTAACACTATATGCTAATTTTTTGAGAAGGACCTGTATATTTATAGGGAATGTGAAATCAATACTGACCAGAGATTTGCTATACATGTATTCATGTAATATTCATGAATGTGGCGTAATTTTTTTTTCCTGACCTATTTTGTTCTTACTTTCAGACACTCAAAGCCACAGAAGAATATTGCAAAATAAATGAAATCCCCTTTGCTAACATAGACATAGAAGATAGAGAATCTGAAGTGCCATCTCAAAGTTGCTATGTGTTTGAAGGAGATGGCAAGGGGACTCCTGATGTGATGCATTTTCCTCTTTTTAACAACCAAAGCAATGAAGGTTGGTTTCGCCACTATTAACCCCTTTAACCCCGAGGGTGGTTTGCATGGTAATGACCAAACCAATTTTTACAATTCTGACCACTGTCCCTTTATGAGGTAATAACTCTGGAACGATTCAATGGATCCAAGTGATTCTGACACTGTTATTTTGTGACATATTGTGCTTCATGATAGGGGTAAAATTTCTTTAATAAGACTTGCGATTATTTGTGAAAAAAAACGAAATTTGGCGAAAATTTTGAAAATTTTGCAATTTTCTAAATTTGAATTTTCATGCCCTTAAATCACACAGATATGTCACACAATATACTTAATAAGTAACATTTCCCACATGTCTACTTTACATCAGCACAATTTTGGAACCAAATTTTTCTTTCTTAGGAAGTTATAAGGGTTAAAAGTTAAACAGCGATTTCTGATTTTTACAACACCATTTTTTTTAGGGACCACCTCACATTTGAAGTCACTTTGAGGAATCTATATGATAGAAAATACCCAAATACGACACCATTTTAAAAACTGCACCCCTCAAGGTGCTCAAAACCACATTCAAGATGTTTATTAACTCTTCAGGTGCTTCACAGGATTTATTGGAATGTTTAAAAGAAAATGAACATTTACCGTATTTTTTCTGACCATAAGACGCACTTTTTCCCCTCCAAATTTGGGAGGAAAGTGTGGGTGCATCTTATGGTAGGGATGTAGCATGTGGGGAGGGGGGCAGCAGCGAGTGGGATCGCACTGTTATCCCACTTCAGGAGGCAGAAAAATGTCCCCACTGCTGGGAATCAGCTGCTGGGGAAAGCATGTGGTCCTGATGATTAAGTGCAGTGAATATTCATTAGCTACTCCCCGCCCACCTATCAGCTGAGCAGTGAGCCGGGAGCAGCAAATGAATACTGCACTTAAGCAGCGACACACATGGATTCCCCAGCGCTGATTCCTGCAGCAGCTGGGGAGATCCGTGTGTCCGGGGGAGGAAGAGGCAGCAGCAGGGTCCGGGGGAGAGGAGATCGCTGCGTATCTTCCTGGGCTGGAGCTGAGTGATGTGCAGTGTGCACAAGGAGGACATGTGTGATGTCAGAAGTGGGCGGGCTGGAGCATCACATGGCAGCACAGAGCCCTCCCTCTTCTTGACATCATCACAGGTTCTTCAGACTCCAACACTAGAATCTGCATGCTTCCATTACCTGTGCTGGTGAAAGGCAACAAGAGGGAGGGCTCTGTGTGTGCAGCCATGGGATGCTTTTACCTCACCACAGCTGGCTGGCTGCCACAATTAAGAGGTTAGTCTTTCCAAAACACAATAAAGCACTCTGCCACTCCTTTAGTGAACTATAACTCCCAGCATGTCATAGGATCTGCAAGACATGATGGGAGTTATAGTTCTCCCATGGGATTTTAAAGCAGCACTCCAGTGTTATTTTGCAGTGCTGGAGTGGTGCTTTCTTAAGCCCTGTGCCCCCATTCTTATACTCACCCTCCAGCATCTTCATATAGTACTTCACAGACACCACACTGGTCCCGCAGCTTCCAACATAATAACATACTATTATATATAATAACACCACATATAATAGTATGTTATTAAATATTTTACCACTTTTTTTGCTTCAAATATTTTTTTCCCTATTTTCCACCTCTAAAACCTGGGTGCGCCTTATAGTCCGGTGCGTCTTATAGTCCGAAAAATACGGTAGCTTTTTTTTCACAAAAAATTTGATTCAGACCAAAATTTTTTTATTTTCCCAAGGGTAACAGGAGAAATTGGACCCCAAAAGTTGTTGTGCAATTTATCCTGAGTATACTGATACCCAATATATATGAGGGTAAACCACTGTTTGGGCGCATGGCAGAGCTCGGAATGGAAGGAGCGCCGTTTTACTTTTTTAACGCAAAATTGGCTGGAATTAAGATCGAATGCCATGTCGCGTTTGGATAACCCCTGATGTGACTAAACAGTGTAAACCCCCCCACAAGTGACACCATTTTGTAAACTAGACCCCCTAAGGAACTTATCTAGATGTGTGGTGAGCACTTTGAACCCACAAGTGCATCACAGAAGTTTATAATGTAGAATAATAATAATAATAATATAATGTATAAAATTAAAAAATCATATTTTTTTTCACAAAAATGATCTTTTTGCCCCCATTTTTTTATTTTCCCAAGTATAACAGAAGAAATTGGATCCTAAAAGTTATTGTTCCATTTATCCTGAATACGCTGATACCCCATATGTGAGGGTAAACCACTGTTTGGGCCCATGGCAGAGATCAGAAGTGAAGGAGTGGCAGATTTTACTGTTATGGTTTGCAGGTGCCATGACCCACTGGGAGAGCCCATGAGGTGCCAGATTTTATGAACTGCACCTCTCAATGAATTCGTCTAGGGGTGCAGTGATCATATTGACACCATTTATGTGTCACAGAATTGTATAACATTGGGCAGTGAGGACAAAATAACTACATTTTTTACCACCAAAATTTTGTTTTAGCCAAACATTTTACATTTTCACACAAGAAGTGGGTAACAATGGCAACAAAATTTGTCCCACAATTTCTACTGAATGTAGCAATATCCAATATGTGGCTGTACACTGCTACTTAGCCATGCGGAGCGACTTGGTAGGAATGGATCACTATTTGCCTATTCAAGTGAATGGGCTGTGCACATGTCAGTGTGTTTCCACGGACCATGTGTATGTAGGCAAAACACGCTGACATGTCCATTTTTTAATGTCAGCACGGGCCGTAAAATGTCCCGCACACCTGCATAAACAGAACAGACATGGATGTCATCTATGTGACACACATCGGCGCCGGGTAAGAAGCGTTACAATAAGCGCTGTTCCCCGGCGCCGGGTGCTGAACACGGCTCTCCTCATTCTTTCCTGCTCTGCCGGCGATCGGCACGAGCAGGGGAGAATGATGAGAGTTACATTTAAGTAATAAAAGAGACAACAGGCGGTGGCTGATGGGACTGTTACTCCTATCAGCCTACCCCTGCTGCTGCTAATAACAGTGACAGCAGGAGCAGGAGATGGGAGTATTCATCTGTCACTCCTGCGCTGTAAATATTCCGTCCATGGTCAAATTGGCCCGGGTCATATGGCCGGAACACACTGCCTCGGGAGAGTAATTGCTCCTACAGTGTCTAGCAGCTGAGATGCTGTGAGAAAGTTCACTGAAGTTCTAACTGGATGAACCCCTGTGACCTCACTTACGGCAATGGTCTCTGTGTGAGTCACTGATGTGACTGCTCTCCAAATCATTAGAATCATTGTGGGACAGTATGAATTATCTTCACATGAGACAGGTTAGGGATATGTTTGACGCTAGTTACTTCTCACAGCCAAGCCATGAGTCAAAATGTTCAAGGAGTCCAAAGTCAGAAGCCAGGAGGGTATGTCTTAAACAGAACCAGATTGGATGGCCGAGCTGTCAGTAACTGCATCCCAGACACTCTGAGGGGTGGAACCATGACAGTAACCCCTATTCTGGGGGGGCACTGGACAGGAAATTTTAAATAGAAGGCCATAACTAACGGATCAGCCTTCACATCTCGAAAAGGGAACCAGGATCTTTCCTCTGGTCTGTATCACCTCCAGTGGATGAGGTACTGGAGAGAATAACGGACCCTCCGAGAATCCACAACTCTTTGAACCTCATACTCCAGACCACCGTCTACTGAAAGCAGAAGAGGCGGGATGAGGGAGACAATGTAGAAGGGACATGCTCTTTTAATAGGGATTTATGTAATAATTTAGGGATGCGAAGGGATGGAGGAAGCTTGATCTAAATGCCACAGAATTGACTACCTCTAGGATCTCATATGGATCAATAAACTTTGGACTCAACTTCGCCAATGGCACTTTAAGTTTAATGGTCCTAGAAGACAACAAAACCTTATCCCCAATCTTAAAAACAGGACCCATCGAATGTCTTCTATCGACCTTTCCATTTTTGATAATCTGGGCAGTCCCAATATTCTTTAGAACCTCCTTCCATTCTTTTGAACATCCCCAAGTCTCTGTACGGTGATCTCCACCCCAGGGCATTCAGAACTAATCCTAGAAAATTCAACAAAATGGGGATGAAAACCTTAATTACAGAAGAACGGTGAAGTTCCGGTAGATTGATTTACTCAACTGTTAAAAACAAACTCAGCAAGAGGTAAAAATTAAGACCAGTTCACCTGTCGAGCTGTCACACAGCACCTTAAAATTTGTTAAAAGATGGATTTATCCTCTAAGTCTGACCATTGATTTCAGGGTGATAAGCAGATGAAAATGAGAAGTCAATCCCTAGTTTACTGTAAAAATCTCTCCAAAATTTAGAGACAAATTGTACGCCCCTATCAGACACAATGTTCAGAGGAATCCCATGTAACCTTACAATATGAGAAATAAACAACCTGGAGAGTGTCTCTGCATAAGGTAACCCTGACAAAGGAACAAAATGAGCTTGTTTGCTGAATCGATCAACAACCACCTAGATAGCAATCTACGCATGAGACAAGACGCAAATCTGTAATGAAATCCAGGGACAAATGAGTCCATGGTCTTTCTGGAATAGGCAATGGAGCCAATTTCCCAGCCGGCCAGCCATGACTGACTTTCACAAGCAGATGCAAAATCTTTAATATCATTATGCATGGACGGCCACCAAAAAAGGCTAGCAACGGCTTTCCATGTAGCAGTATCCCCAAGGTAACCATTTAAAACGGAATCATGAAATTCCTGTAACACCCGCAATCTTATGTACACAAGCACAAATAATTTGGACCCTGTGGACGTAGAAAGAGTCAGCGACTGGACTTTATGAATTTCTTTTTCCAATTCTGAAGTTGCCATAGAAACCACAATACCCTGAGGAATAATGAAGGATGGAGTTTCTGGACTAGAAATGGAATCTAGACTACAAAATAATGCATCCGCTTTCACATTCTTAAACCCTGGCCTGAATATAATAGAAAAATTAAACTGAGAGAAAAACAAGGACCATCTGGCCTGTCTAGCAGTTAACTTTTTAGCCGATTCAATGTAAGCTAAATTCTTGTGATCAGTGATCACCGTAACTGGATGAACTGCCCCCTCCAAAAAATGCTTCCATTCCTCAAAGGCCAATTTGACAGCAAGTAGCTTCCGATTCCCAGCATCATAATTTCTCTCGGTGAAAATATTTTAGAAAAAAAAGCACATGGACTCAGATTAGTCAGAGTTTTGGGCCCCTGCGATAAGACTGCTCCCACCCCTATCTCTGAAGCGTCCAACTCCACAATAAACGTTTTTTGAAGATCAGGTTTGATCAGAATGGGTGCAGATATAATACACTCTTTTAATCTTTTGAAGGCCTGATTGCACCCAGCAACCAAACCAATAAAGAGATTTCCTGAACAGAAAAGAAGCAAATTTATATAATTTAACATACTTAGAGTTCTCCCTCAATCTCTGTAACACAAAACAGACATGTTCCTGGTGAGTGTCCATATCTGGTGAGAAAATTAGAATGTCATGAAGGTAAATCACAACATATCTTCCAACGCAATCAGAAAATATATGTTTCATAAAACTTTGAAGCACAGCAGGTGCATTAGATAATCCAAAAGGCATGACAAGGTATTCAGAAAGACCCTCAGACATTAAAAACACAGTTTTCCGCTCATCACCCTTCCAGATGCGTATCAAATTGAAAACCCCTCTAAGATCAAGTTTAGAAACCACCTTAGCCCACACACAAAAACAGCAATTCTAAATATCTATTTGGAATAATCCAACAAAATCCCACCAATATTATAGGAACAAAGCTGTAGTAGGAATTAAAACATAACCTTTATTATTAAAGGAGATAAAACACCAAAAACAAACAAAAAAACAAAAAAATCACCTCAAAAAGGTACCAAATGATACAGCCTGTATGGTAATGTATCAATAGATGGTATTAATAAATTGTGATTGGAACAGTAGTTGTACATGTAAGATGCACTGTCCCAAAAATTAAGATACCTAAAGTCAATAATAAAGGCACCTCAAGGTGCAAAATTATTATGTCAGGTAATCTTATTGTAAAAGTATCAACAGGTATCAAAGAATTGATACTAGGCAGGTGGGATGAAAGCAAAATAAGATGAAAATCATAAAGATTAAAACAGGAATGATCTCACCAAATGCCATAGACCAGGTAGGTGAAGCCCACGATTCGCTGGAGCGGAAAGTTCCATGGATCAGCGATGTCGGGAGACAATACCCTGTCAGTCCCTGAAGGGCTATCAATAAACCTGCGTCCCAAGCTCCCGCCCTTACAAGGGCAGTCCACAGCTACCCCTAAGCAAATTAATGCCCTGCACTCTCCCTATTGAAGTGTGGGACACTTCAATAGGGAGAGTGCAGGGCATTAATTTGCTTAGGGGTAGCTGTGGACTGCCCTTGTAAGGGCGGGAGCTTGGGACGCAGGTTTATTGATAGCCCTTCAGGGACTGACAGGGTATTGTCTCCCGACATCGCTGATCCATGGAACTTTCCGCTCCAGCGAATCGTGGGCTTCACCTACCTGGTCTATGGCATTTGGTGAGATCATTCCTGTTTTAATCTTTATGATTTTCATCTTATTTTGCTTTCATCCCGCCTGCCTAGTATCAATTCTTTGATACCTGTTGATACTTTTACAATAAGATTACCTGACAAAACCACCTTAGCCCCCAGAAGCTGATTATATAGGTCAGAAAAGAGTGGAGGTGGGTAAGTGTTTTTAACCATGATCTTGTTTAATTCTCAAAAAAAAAGGCATGGACTGAGACCCCCATCTTTTTTTTACCAAAGAAAAATCCAGCAGCTATAGGGGAGGAGGAAGGATGGATACGTAAACTTTCGTTAACATATTCTTTCATGGCAGTCTGTTCAGGCCCTGACAAATTGTTAAGGTGAGATTTTGGTAATTTGGCACTAGGAATAAGATCAATAGCACAATCATAGGGAGGATGAAGAGGTAGTATCTCCACCTCTTTTTCCAAGAACACATCTCTGAAGTCCTTTAGGTACCCCGGAAGACCCTCAAGACTCGCAGAGCAGATTTGTATATTTTTTAGACATTTCTTGTAGCAATTGGGGCTCCATTTCACAATCTCCTTCTGACACAAATCAATAACAGAATTGTGAATCTGCAACCATGGAAACCCCAGTACCAATCCAGCAGGTAAATTATCCGACACAAAGCAGGAGAAATCCACCATTGCTCTCTTGACCAAATTGTGAGCTAACGGTGTGTTTTCAAGGGCGATGACTTGAATGGGTTTTCTAAACTAACTGTCTCTATCCATAACTTCAGAACCATGACCATTATTAAGGCCTTGTCACAGGCTGAAACATGTTGTTTCTACGGTAGATGTCCACTGGCTGATTTGACTGCATGTAACTGTGCTCTTCTATATTTTTTAACTATTCTTCAATAAAATGGAAGTTTTATAATACAAGACCTCTGAAGGTGCAGCGGATTCTTCATCGCTGGGTCATACACATTTTTCTTAAGTTCAGAACTAGTCCTGAATTAATAAAGTTAACAGCAGACCCACAGTCAATGAATGCCAATGATAACACCTGATTCTCAAAGAAAATCATCGTATATATCAGTACTTTATCAGAGGAAGAAAAAGGAACTCCTCGGCCATCACCAGGATTCAGATGTTCTCCTGATGGATTGATAGCTTGAGGACAAGTTGGGCAACTCTTAAGAAAATGTCCATAGGGACCACAGTATAGACAGAGTCCGAGATCTTGTCTCCGTCTTCTCTCCGCAACATGTAGACTTGCAACTCTAACCTCAGGTAAATGGACTTCTCCAGGAAAGTATAACATGCAGCCTGCTGTTTACCATGTCTCTCAAGGATTCTGCAGTCTATTCGTATGGCCTGAGTCATGGCCTTCAACAGAGAACATGGGGCATCATGAAGGACCAGAGCATCCTTTATGGTTTCGGAAGGGCCTCTTTGGAACTGGCACCTGAGAGCAGCATTGTTCCATAGAACTTCGGTGAATCACTGCCGGAACACAGTACCGTAGTCCTCAGCTGTGCGACCCCCCTCTGCCAGGTTCATAATCTTAGCCTCAGTGACCTGGATTCTGTAGGATTCGTCATATATTAGACCTAAACTTTCAAAAAAGGCATTAAAAGAAAACCGTTCTGAGGCTTGTGGGGACAAAAAAAATGCCCAGGTCTGATGACCCCCTCGCAGTAGGGACATGATTATCCCCACCCGCTGAAACTTCTGACAACCAGGGGCATGAGTAAAAAAATAACCTACAGCTCTCCCTGAATGCCCCAAACTGGTCATTCTCCCAAACATTTATCAGGGAGGGATGGGTTATTACAGGTTCGGGAGACACCAACTGTACATCAGAGGTTACTGATGTCACAGCCACTGCCGGCATTAGGGGCTATAGGGGGTCTTCATCAAGTTATTTATCTGACCCTGCAACTGATATTGCCATGACTCCAGACTCTGGCAATCCTTCACCAGATCCTGAGTCATCTGCATCAAATTCTCCACCTGGTCACTAAGCCTGTGAACAGGATCCATACTGGCTTAAAAGAAAAATGTAACTGCCAGACGTAATGTGACGCTAGTCACTTCTCATGGTCAAGCTGTGAGTCAGAATGATCAAGAAGTCCAAGATTAGAAGCCAGGAAGGTATGTCATAAACAGAAGGAAGATAAAAGCGTGGTCAGGTAACGTTCCGAGGTCAGAGTACCAGGAGGATAACGGATTAGAGCTGAAGGGGTTAAACAGACGGATGGTCAGAATGAAGTCCAAGGTCAGGCAACAACAGATCAAGCATGTAGAACTCAAGGCACAGGGGCACAAGCCTCACAAGCTGAATTTATGTCTGGCAGAGAGACACAGCCCAATTAAGAAGCATGGCAATCACCTGGAATAATGAACATTGGAGACAGCCGACACCTCCCAGTCTCAGATTGGATAGTTGAGCTGTCAAACAACACACTGACAGCTGTACCAGACAGCTTCAGCACACCCCTATACCAGACTGGATGGCTGATCTGTCAGTAACTGCATCCCAGACACTCTGAGGGGTACAACCGTGACAATATGGTTGTTTATTATTTTTCTTTTTTACCAGAGGACATGGGTATCGGTGAATTAGACGCAAGGTGAGTATCATGGTTGTTTAATATTTTCTGTTATTTACAGGGGATATAGGCTTCAATAGATTAGGTGTAAACATAAGTATAGCTGTGATTTTTTATTTCAAATAAAGGCATCTTTGTCATTATCTTAATTAAATGATTTTATTCTGACAGTTTTTTTTACAATCTAAATATGGGGTTAGTAATGGGAGCGTCTTATAGACACCTCTCCATTACTAACCTGTGGGCTTGATGTCAGCAGCCATAAAACAGCTGACATCAACCTCACAACTGTCACCCCACTTGAATTGGCACATCTAAAAGATGCATCTTTTCTGGGGCGGCTGCGAGCTGCTATTTTTCAGACTGAGGAAGGCCAATATCCATGGTCCCTGTTGTGAGTTTGGTTTTTGGGCTCCCCCGGTGGTCACTGGTGGTACTGGACTTGTGTGCTTCACTTTCTCTGTTCACCTGTTTCCATCAGGATATGGGTGTATCCTATTTAGCCTTGCTGCTCAGTTATTCTAGTGCCGGTCACCAATGTAACCAGAGCCTTTCTGTTGCATGTTCCTGCTTCTAGACTACTATCAGCTAAGTTGGACTCTTAGTCCTAAGTTTGTTTTGCATTTTTGTTCCAGTTCACAGTTATGTTATTTTTCTGTAGCTGGAAGCTCTTGTGGGCCGAAATTGCCACTCCGGTGTCATGAGTTGACACATGAGTCTTAAAGTAATTTCGGGATGGTATTTTAATAGGGTTTTCAGCTGACCGTGAAGTTCCCTATTGTATCTTCTTGCTATCTAGTAAGCGGACCTCGCTTTGCTGAACCTACCTTCATACTGCGTATGTCTTTTCCTCTGAACTCACCGTCAATATATGTGGGGGGCTTCTGTCTCCTTTTTGGGGGAATTTCCCTAGAGGTAAGCCAGGTCTGTCTTTTCCTCTATTAGGGTTAGTTAGTCCTCCGGCTGGCGCTAGGCGTCTAGGGATAAAACGTAGGTACGCCACCCGGCCACTGTTAGTTGTGTGGTAGGTTTAGCTCACGATTAGCTCGAGATTCCATCACCCAAGAGCTGTTCTGTTATTTATGTTCTCTGACGTTCCCTTGCCATTGGGAACCATGACAGTATGGCCGTCCCAGTGTTAAAACCGTTGGCAGAAGAAAGGAGAGAAAAAGAAGTCTGCAGATTTTTATTTTTTTTTTTCCTCTGAGCTTGCTCTATTGTTGACTTAGTTGCATTTCTGCTCTAATTGCAGCCTTTGTCTCTCTCTCTCCTTCTAATCCTTGAATGGCTCTGATCTCACCTGATTAAAATGGATCCTCAGAGTTTGGCTACAGGTTTGAATAATCTTGCTACGAAGGTTCAAAATTTACAGGATTTTGTTATTCATGCTCCTATATCTGAACCTAGAATTCCTATACCAGAATTTTTCTCCGGGGATAGATCTCGTTTCTTGAATTTCAAAAATAATTGTAAATTATTTCTTTCCCTGAGATCTCGCTCCGCTGGAGATCCCGCACAGCAGGTTAGGATAGTAATTTCCTTGCTGCGGGGTGACCCTCAAGACTGGGCATTTGCATTGGCACCCGGGGATCCTGCGTTGCTCAATGTGGATGCGTTTTTTCTGGCTTTGGGGTTGCTTTATGAGGAACCTAACTTAGAGATTCAGGCTGAAAAAGCCTTGATGGCCCTATCTCAAGGGCAAGATGAAACTGAAATATACTGCCAAAAATTTCGTAAATGGTCTGTGCTTACTCAGTGGAATGAGTGCGCCCTGGCGGCGAATTTCAGAGAGGGTCTCTCTGATGCCATTAAAGATGTTATGGTGGGTGTTATGGTTCTCAATGGCAAGAGAACATAGCCCAGCAAACATTAGAACTAGCTCTTGGAAGGATGGAACTAAACTGACCATGAACTAAACCTGCCGCACAACTAACAGTAGCCGGGTAGCGTAGCCTGCGTTTTATCCCTAGACGCCCAGCGCCGGCCGGAGGACTAACTAATCCTGGCAGAGGAAAATATAGTCCTGGCTCACCTCTAGAGAAATTTCCCCGAAAGGCAGACAGAGGCCCCCACAAATATTGGCGGTGATTTTAGATGAAATGACAAACGTAGTATGAAAATAGGTTTAGCAAAATTGAGGTCCGCTTACTAGATAGCAGGAAGACAGAAAGGGCACTTTCATGGTCAGCTGAAAACCCTATCAAAACACATCCTGAAATTACTTTAAGACTCTAGTATTAACTCATAACATCAGAGTGGCAATTTCAGATCACAAGAGCTTTCCAGACACAGAAACGAAACTACAGCTGTGAACTGGAACAAAATGCAAAAACAAACAAGGACTAAAGTCCAACTTAGCTGGGAGTTGTCTAGCAGCAGGAACATGCACAGAAAGGCTTCTGATTACAATGTTGACCGGCATGGAAGTGACAGAGGAGCAAGGCTAAATAGCGACTCCCACATCCTGATGGAAACAGGTGAACAGAGAGGATGATGCACACCAGTTCAATTCCACCAGTGGCCACCGGGGGAGCCCAAAATCCAATTTCACAACAGTACCCCCCCCTCAAGGAGGGGGCACCGAACCCTCACCAGAACCACCAGGGCGATCAGGATGAGCCCTATGAAAGGCACGGACCAAATCGGAGGCATGAACATCAGAGGCAGTCACCCAAGAATTATCCTCCTGACCGTATCCCTTCCATTTGACCAGATACTGGAGTTTCCGTCTGGAAACACGGGAGTCCAAGATTTTTTCCACAACATACTCCAACTCGCCCTCAACCAACACCGGAGCAGGAGGCTCAACGGAAGGCACAACCGGTACCTCATACCTGCGCAATAATGACCGATGAAAAACATTATGAATAGAAAAAGATGCAGGGAGGTCCAAACGGAAGGACACAGGGTTAAGAATCTCCAATATCTTGTACGGGCCGATGAACCGAGGCTTAAACTTGGGAGAAGAAACCCTCATAGGGACAAAACGAGAAGACAACCACACCAAGTCCCCAACACAAAGCCGAGGACCAACCCGACGCCGGCGGTTGGCAAAAAGCTGAGTCTTCTCCTGGGACAACTTCAAATTGTCCACTACCTGCCCCCAAATCTGATGCAACCTCTCCACCACAGCATCCACTCCAGGACAATCCGAAGATTCCACCTGACCAGAAGAAAATCGAGGATGAAACCCCGAATTACAGAAAAAGGGAGACACCAAGGTGGCAGAGCTGGCCCGATTATTGAGGGCAAACTCCGCTAAAGGCAAAAAAGCAACCCAATCATCCTGATCTGCAGACACAAAACACCTCAAATATGTCTCCAAGGTCTGATTCGTCCGCTCGGTCTGGCCATTAGTCTGAGGATGGAAAGCAGACGAGAAAGACAAATCTATGCCCATCCTAGCACAGAATGCTCGCCAAAATCTAGACACGAATTGGGTACCTCTGTCAGAAACGATATTCTCCGGAATACCATGCAAACGGACCACATTTTGAAAAAACAGAGGAACCAACTCGGAAGAAGAAGGCAACTTAGGCAGGGGAACCAAATGGACCATCTTAGAGAAACGATCACACACCACCCAGATGACAGACATCTTCTGAGAAACAGGAAGATCCGAAATAAAATCCATCGAGATGTGCGTCCAGGGCCTCTTCGGGATAGGCAAGGGCAACAACAATCCACTAGCCCGAGAACAACAAGGCTTGGCCCGAGCACAAACGTCACAAGACTGCACGAAGCCTCGCACATCTCGAGACAGGGAAGGCCACCAGAAGGACCTTGCCACCAAATCCCTGGTACCAAAGATTCCAGGATGACCTGCCAACGCAGAAGAATGAACCTCAGAAATGACTTTACTGGTCCAATCATCAGGAACAAACAGTCTACCAGGTGGGCAACGATCAGGTCTATCCACCTGAAACTCCTGCAAGGCCCGCCGCAGGTCTGGAGAAACGGCAGACAATATCACTCCATCCTTAAGGATACCTGTAGGTTCAGAATTACCAGGGGAGTCAGGCTCAAAACTCCTAGAAAGGGCATCCGCCTTAACATTCTTAGAACCCGGCAGGTAGGACACCACAAAATTAAACCGAGAGAAAAACAACGACCAGCGCGCCTGTCTAGGATTCAGGCGTCTGGCGGACTCAAGATAAATTAGATTTTTGTGATCAGTCAATACCACCACCTGATGTCTAGCCCCCTCAAGCCAATGACGCCACTCCTCAAAAGCCCACTTCATGGCCAAAAGCTCCCGATTCCCAACATCATAATTCCGCTCGGCGGGCGAAAATTTACGCGAGAAAAAAGCACAAGGTCTCATCACGGAGCAATCGGAACTTCTCTGCGACAAAACCGCCCCAGCTCCGATTTCAGAAGCGTCGACCTCAACCTGAAAAGGAAGAGCAACATCAGGCTGACGCAACACAGGGGCGGAAGAAAAGCGGCGCTTAAGCTCCCGAAAGGCCTCCACAGCAGCAGGGGACCAATCAGCAACATCAGCACCCTTCTTAGTCAAATCAGTCAATGGTTTAACAACATCAGAAAAACCAGCAATAAATCGACGATAAAAGTTAGCAAAGCCCAAAAATTTCTGAAGACTCTTAAGAGAAGAGGGTTGCGTCCAATCACAAATAGCCTGAACCTTGACAGGATCCATCTCGATGGAAGAGGGGGAAAAAATATATCCCAAAAAGGAAATCTTTTGAACCCCAAAAACGAACTTAGAACCCTTCACACACAAGGAATTACCCCGCAAAACCTGAAAAACCCTCCTGACCTGCTGGACATGAGAGTCCCAGTCATCCGAAAAAATCAAAATATCATCCAGATACACAATCATAAATTTATCCAAATAATCACGGAAAATGTCATGCATAAAGGACTGAAAGACTGAAGGGGCATTTGAAAGACCAAAAGGCATCACCAAATACTCAAAGTGGCCCTCGGGCGTATTAAATGCGGTTTTCCACTCATCCCCCTGCTTAATTCGCACCAAATTATACGCCCCACGGAGATCTATCTTAGAGAACCACTTGGCCCCCTTTATGCGAGCAAACAAATCAGTCAGCAGTGGCAACGGATATTGATATTTAACCGTGATTTTATTCAAAAGCCGATAATCAATGCACGGCCTCAAAGAGCCATCTTTCTTAGCCACAAAGAAAAAACCGGCTCCTAAGGGAGATGACGAAGGACGAATATGTCCCTTTTCCAAGGACTCCTTTATATATTCTCGCATAGCAGCATGTTCAGGCACAGACAGATTAAATAAACGACCCTTAGGGTATTTACTACCCGGAATCAAATCTATGGCACAATCGCACTCCCGGTGCGGAGGTAATGAACCAAGCTTAGGTTCTTCAAAAACGTCACGATATTCAGTCAAGAATTCAGGAATCTCAGAGGGAATAGATGATGAAATGGAAACCACAGGTACGTCCCCATGCGTCCCCTTACATCCCCAGCTTAACACAGACATAGATTTCCAGTCAAGGACTGGGTTATGAGATTGCAGCCATGGCAATCCAAGCACCAACACATCATGTAGGTTATACAGCACAAGAAAGCGAATAATCTCCTGGTGATCCGGATTAATCCGCATAGTTACTTGTGTCCAGTATTGTGGTTTATTGCTAGCCAATGGGGTGGAGTCAATCCCCTTCAGGGGTATAGGAGTTTCAAGAGGCTCCAAATCATACCCACAGCGTTTGGCAAAGGACCAATCCATAAGACTCAAAGCGGCGCCAGAGTCGACATAGGCATCCGCGGTAATAGATGATAAAGAACAAATCAGGGTCACAGATAGAATAAACTTAGACTGTAAAGTGCCAATTGAAACAGACTTATCAAGCTTCTTAGTACGCTTAGAGCATGCTGATATAACATGAGTTGAATCACCGCAATAGAAGCACAACCCATTTTTTCGTCTAAAATTCTGCCGTTCACTTCTGGACAGAATTCTATCACATTGCATATTCTCTGGCGTCTTCTCAGCAGACACCGCCAAATGGTGCACAGGTTTGCGATCCCGCAGACGCCTATCGATCTGGATAGCCATTGTCATGGACTCATTCAGACCCGCAGGCACAGGGAACCCCACCATAACATCCTTAATGGCATCAGAGAGACCCTCTCTGAAATTCGCCGCCAGGGCGCACTCATTCCACTGAGTAAGCACAGCCCATTTACGGAATTTCTGGCAGTATATTTCAGCTTCGTCTTGCCCCTGAGATAGGGACATCAAGGCCTTTTCCGCCTGAAGTTCTAACTGAGGTTCCTCATAAAGCAACCCCAAGGCCAGAAAAAACGCATCCACATTGAGCAACGCAGGATCCCCTGGAGCCCATGCAAAAGCCCAATCCTGAGGGTCGCCCCGGAGCAAGGAAATCACAATCCTGACCTGCTGAGCAGGATCTCCAGCAGAGCGAGATTTCAGGGACAAAAACAACTTGCAATTATTTTTGAAATTTTGAAAGCAAGATCTATTCCCCGAGAAAAATTCAGGCAAAGGAATTCTAGGTTCAGATATAGGAACATGAACAACAAAATCTTGTAAATTTTGAACTTTCGTGGTGAGATTATTCAAACCTGCAGCTAAACTCTGAATATCCATTTTAAACAGGTGAACACAGAGCCATTCCAGGATTAGAAGGAGAGAGAGAGAGAAAGGCTGCAATATAGGCAGACTAGCAAGAGATTCAATTACAAGCACACTCAGAACTGAAAAAAAAAAAAAAAAAAAAAAAAAAAAATCTTCTGCAGACTTCTCTTTTCTCTCCTTTCTCTGTCAATTAATTTAACCCTTTTTGGCCGGTCAAACTGTTATGGTTCTCAATGGCAAGAGAACATAGCCCAGCAAACATTAGAACTAGCTCTTGGAAGGATGGAACTAAACTGACCATGAACTAAACCTGCCGCACAACTAACAGTAGCCGGGTACGCGTAGCCTGCGTTTTATCCCTAGACGCCCAGCGCCGGCCGGAGGACTAACTAATCCTGGCAGAGGAAAATATAGTCCTGGCTCACCTCTAGAGAAATTTCCCCGAAAGGCAGACAGAGGCCCCCACAAATATTGGCGGTGATTTTAGATGAAATGACAAACGTAGTATGAAAATAGGTTTAGCAAAATTGAGGTCCGCTTACTAGATAGCAGGAAAACAGAAAGGGCACTTTCATGGTCAGCTGAAAACCCTATCAAAACACATCCTGAAATTACTTTAAGACTCTAGTATTAACTCATAACATCAGAGTGGCAATTTCAGATCACAAGAGCTTTCCAGACACAGAAACGAAACTACAGCTGTGAACTGGAACAAAATGCAAAAACAAACAAGGACTAAAGTCCAACTTAGCTGGGAGTTGTCTAGCAGCAGGAACATGCACAGAAAGGCTTCTGATTACAATGTTGACCGGCATGGAAGTGACAGAGGAGCAAGGCTAAATAGCGACTCCCACATCCTGATGGAAACAGGTGAACAGAGAGGATGATGCACACCAGTTCAATTCCACCAGTGGCCACCGGGGGAGCCCAAAATCCAATTTCACAACAGGTGGGGTTCCCTGCACCTACAGGTCTGAATGAGTCCATGACAATGGCTATTCAGATTGATCGGCGTTTGCGGGAGCGCAAACCTGTGCACCATTTGGCGGTGTCTTCTGAGAAGGCTCCAGAAAATATGCAATGTGATAGAATTCTGTCCAGAAGCGAACGGCAGAATTTTAGGCGAAAAAATGGGTTGTGCTTCTATTGTGGTGATTCAACTCATGTTATATCAGCATGCTCTAAACGTACAAAAAAGGTTGATAAGTCTATTTCAATTGGCACTTTACAGTCTAAGTTTATTCTGTCTGTGACCTTGATTTGTTCATTATCGTCAATTACCGCGGATGCCTATGTCGACTCTGGCGCCGCTTTGAGTCTAATGGATTGGTCCTTTGCCAGGCGCTGTGGGTTTGATCTAGAGCCTCTGGAAGTTCCTATACCTCTGAAGGGTATTGACTCTACACCATTGGCTAGTAATAAACCACAATACTGGACACAAGTGACTATGCGTATGAATCCAGACCATCAGGAGATGATTCGCTTCCTTGTGTTGTACAATCTACATGACGTTTTGGTGCTCGGATTACCATGGTTACAATCTCATAACCCAGTCCTTGACTGGAAAGCAATGTCTGTGTTAAGCTGGGGATGTCAGGGGGCTCATGGGGACGTACCTTTGGTTTCCATTTCGTCATCTATTCCCTCTGAGATTCCGGAATTTTTATCTGATTATCGTGATGTTTTTGAGGAGCCTAAGCTTGGTTCACTACCTCCTCACAGAGATTGCGATTGTACCATAGATCTGATTCCGGGCAGTAAATTTCCAAAGGGTCGTTTATTTAATCTATCTGTACCTGAACATGCTGCTATGCGAGAATATATTAAGGAGTCCCTGGAAAAGGGACATATTCGTTCTTCTTCATCTCCCTTAGGAGCCGTTTTTTTCTTTGTATCTAAAAAAGATGGCTCTTTGAGGCCGTGTATTGATTATCGACTCTTGAATAAAATTACAGTCAAATATCAGTATCCTCTGCCACTGCTGACTGATTTGTTTGCTCGAATAAAAGGGGCTAAGTGGTTCTCTAAGATTGATCTCCGTGGGGCGTATAATTTGGTGCGAATTAAGCAGGGGGATGAGTGGAAAACCGCATTTAATACGCCCGAGGGCCATTTTGAGTATGTAGTAATGCCTTTTGGTCTTTCAAATGCCCCTTCAGTCTTTCAGTCCTTTATGCATGACATTTTCCGTGAATATTTGGATAAATTTATGATCGTGTATCTGGATGATATTTTGATTTTTTCGGATGACTGGGATTCTCATGTCCAACAGGTCAGGAGGGTTTTTCAGGTTTTGCGGGCTAATTCCTTGTGTGTGAAGGGTTCTAAGTGTATTTTGGGGGTTCAAAAGATTTCTTTTTTGGGGTACATTTTTTCCCCCTCTTCCATTGAGATGGATCCTGTCAAGGTTCGGGCTATTTGTGATTGGACGCAACCTTCTTCTCTTAAGAGCCTTCAGAAATTTTTGGGCTTTGCTAATTTTTATCGTCGATTTATAACTGGTTTTTCTGATGTTGCTAAACCTTTGACTGATTTGACCAAAAAGGGTGCTGATGTTGCTGATTGGTCCCCTGCTGCTGTGGAGGCCTTTCGGGAGCTTAAGCGCCGCTTTTCTTCCGCCCCTGTGTTGCGTCAGCCTGATGTTACTCTTCCTTTTCAGGTTGAGGTCGATGCTTCCGAGATCGGAGCTGGGGCGGTCTTGTCGCAGAAAAGTTCCGACTGCTCCGTGATGAGACCTTGTGCGTTCTTTTCTCGAAAATTTTCGCCCGCCGAGCGAAATTATGATATTGGTAATCGGGAGCTTTTGGCTATGAAGTGGGCTTTTGAGGAGTGGCGTCATTGGCTTGAGGGGGCTAGACATCAGGTGGTGGTATTGACCGATCACAAGAATTTGATTTATCTTGAGTCTGCCAGGCGCCTGAATCCTAGACAGGCGCGCTGGTCGTTGTTTTTCTCTCGGCTTAATTTTGTGGTCTCGTACTTACCAGGTTCTAAAAATGTGAAGGCGGATGCCCTTTCTAGGAGTTTTGAGCCTGATTCCCCTGGTGATTCTGAACCTACAGGTATCCTTAAGGATGGGGTGATATTATCTGCTGTTTCCCCAGACCTGCGACGGGCTTTGCAGGAGTTTCAGGCGGATAGACCTGATCGTTGCCCGCCTGGTAGACTGTTTGTTCCTGATGATTGGACCAGTAGAGTCATCTCGGAGGTTCATTCTTCTGTGTTGGCAGGTCATCCCGGGATCTTTGGTACCAGGGATTTGGTGGCTAGGTCCTTCTGGTGGCCTTCCCTGTCTCGAGATGTACGAGTTTTTGTGCAGTCTTGTGATGTTTGTGCTCGGGCCAAACCTTGTTGTTGTTCTCGGGCTAGCGGATTGTTGTTATCTTTGCCTATTCCGAAGAGGCCTTGGACTCACATCTCTATGGATTTTATTTCTGATCTCCCTGTTTCTCAGAAAATGTCTGTCATCTGGGTGGTGTGTGACCGTTTTTCAAAGATGGTTCATTTGGTGCCCTTGCCTAAGTTGCCTTCCTCATCCGAGTTGGTTCCTCTGTTTTTTCAAAATGTGGTTCGCTTGCATGGTATTCCGGAGAATATTGTTTCTGACAGGGGGACCCAGTTCGTGTCTAGATTTTGGCGGGCGTTCTGTGCTAGGATGGGCATTGATTTGTCTTTTTCGTCTGCGTTCCATCCTCAGACTAATGGCCAGACTGAGCGAACTAATCAGACCTTGGAGACTTATTTGAGGTGTTTTGTGTCTGCGGATCAGGATGACTGGGTTGCCTTTTTGCCATTGGCGGAGTTTGCCCTCAATAATCGGGCTAGTTCTGCCATTTTGGTTTCTCCTTTCTTTTGCAATTCGGGGTTTCATCCTCGTTTTTCTTCCGGTCAGGTGGAGTCTTCGGATTGTCCTGGAGTGGATACTGTGGTGGATAGGTTGCATCGGATTTGGGGACAGGTGGTGGACAATTTGGAGTTGTCCCAGGAGAAGACTCGGCATTTTGCTAACCGCCGTCGTCGTGTTGGTCCTCGTCTTCGTGTTGGGGACTTGGTGTGGTTGTCTTCTCGTTTTGTCCCTATGAGGGTTTCTTCTCCTAAGTTTAAGCCTCGGTTCATCGGCCCGTATAAGATTTTGGAGATTCTTAACCCCGTGTCCTTTCGATTGGACCTCCCAGCATCTTTTTCTATCCATAATGTCTTCCATCGGTCATTATTGCGCAGGTATGAGGTACCGGTTGTGCCTTCCGTTGAGCCTCCCGCTCCGGTGTTGGTTGAGGGTGAATTGGAGTACGTTGTGGAGAAGATTTTGGACTCCCGTGTTTCCAGACGGAAACTTCAGTATCTGGTCAAGTGGAAGGGCTACGGTCAAGAGGATAATTCTTGGGTGACAGCCTCTGATGTTCATGCCTCTGATTTGGTCCGTGCCTTTCATAGGGCTCGTCCTGATCGCCCTGGTGGTTCTTGTGAGGGTTCGGTGCCCCCTCCTTGAGGGGGGGGTACTGTTGTGAGTTTGGTTTTTGGGCTCCCCCGGTGGTCACTGGTGGTACTGGACTTGTGTGCTTCACTTTCTCTGTTCACCTGTTTCCATCAGGATATGGGTGTATCCTATTTAGCCTTGCTGCTCAGTTATTCTAGTGCCGGTCACCAATGTAACCAGAGCCTTTCTGTTGCATGTTCCTGCTTCTAGACTACTATCAGCTAAGTTGGACTCTTAGTCCTAAGTTTGTTTTGCATTTTTGTTCCAGTTCACAGTTATGTTATTTTTCTGTAGCTGGAAGCTCTTGTGGGCCGAAATTGCCACTCCGGTGTCATGAGTTGACACATGAGTCTTAAAGTAATTTCGGGATGGTATTTTAATAGGGTTTTCAGCTGACCGTGAAGTTCCCTATTGTATCTTCTTGCTATCTAGTAAGCGGACCTCGCTTTGCTGAACCTACCTTCATACTGCGTATGTCTTTTCCTCTGAACTCACCGTCAATATATGTGGGGGGCTTCTGTCTCCTTTTTGGGGGAATTTCCCTAGAGGTAAGCCAGGTCTGTCTTTTCCTCTATTAGGGTTAGTTAGTCCTCCGGCTGGCGCTAGGCGTCTAGGGATAAAACGTAGGTACGCCACCCGGCCACTGTTAGTTGTGTGGTAGGTTTAGCTCACGGTCAGCTCGAGATTCCATCACCCAAGAGCTGTTCTGTTATTTATGTTCTCTGACGTTCCCTTGCCATTGGGAACCATGACAGGTCCCTTACCAGTCTGATAATACCATCCTCCAGCTGTTTGCTTTAGCTTGGCTGGTTGTCAAAAATAAGAGGACCCCATTTCATTTTTTTTAATTATTTAAATGCATTTTTTTAAATGGCGTGGGACCCCTCTATTCTTGATAACCAGCGATGATAAAGCTGACAGCTGAGGGTTTGAGAACACAGCTGTAAGTTTTGCCAGCACTGGTTATCAACAATAGAAGACTCCAAATTATTTTTTATTATTATTTATTTATAGCACGGGCGTTGGCTGATGAATACTACCATCAGTGGTGCCTGCTCTCGCTGTTATTAGAGACAGTAGGCTTAGGCTGATGGGAGTAGTACTCTTATCAGCCGATTCGTGTGACCGGAGGTAACCTTTTACAGATGCTCACAGCTGCTGGCTCACTCTGTTCAATTTACTGCAACATGACTGGATTGTGCAAGTACTTCAATTGCAGTAATCATGGCTATATCATAGCAGCATCTGTGTGTTGCATCTCATTAGCTTCTAACATCCAGCTCCCATGTATGTTATTTGCACAGCAGAGGTTTATAGATCTAAGGACTGGACAGCTGTGGATGGAGATACAGGACAATAAGTGTGTGCAGAGTTGTCCATGAAAATACTTGTCTCCAGCTCAATGAAAGTTAGTGTCTATTTAACAGAGTAGCAGAGGGGTAACGTTCTACACTGTAACCACAAGGTTAGTGGCAGAAGAACGTACAGTAGGATAAGCAAATTACCTCCTCAGAGAGGAAGAGAACCAGAACTGTAGTGTCACCTATAGGTATTGGAAGTAGCAATCCTAAAAGTTATTATCGCCCCTTTAATAAGCCTTAAAATCGATAAAAGCCAAACCATAACCTCTATTTGCAGATACAGTGTTTTGGGGTATTACCCCTCATTGGTGCAAAGTATGAGATCTGATTTGGCTGTATGATAGGCTTCTAACTGGGATATAAGGGGTAATGCTTCTCTTTGTGGAAAGTAACATGCCTGACATATGAGTGTGAGGAGGCTTCTAAGCCATGCAATGCTCCTCTGGGAAATTAAATATGCAAATTGCCTGTTCAGAGAAGAAGATTTCTAGAAGTCTAGTGCCACCTATTGGAAGTAGCAGTCCTAAAAGTCAATATCAACCCTTTATCAACCATGCATGTTACGCTTCACAAGGAGAAATATTACCCCTTAGATCCCAGTCAGTCAGTATGATACAGCCAAATCAGATCTCATACTTTGCACTCACGAAGGGCATCACCCTGAAAACCCCTGTCTGAAAACTGAGATTCCACTTTGGCTTTTAACCAAAGTCATACGTCAAGACTTGTTAAAGGGTCGATATTGACTTTTAGGATTGCTACTTTCAATAGGTGGCACTATAGTTGTAGTCCTCTTCCTCTCTGAAAAGGCAATTTGCATATTTATTTTGTTAGAGAAGCATTGCAAGGCTTTTAAGCCTCCACACATTGGCATGCCAGTCATGTTACTGTCTTCAAGGAAAAATGTTAGATCACAGTTCACCAGGATAAAACTGATACATGTCTCCTTCTAGTAGGCATATTGGCAAATAAGGCTGGTTTCACACTTGTGTACGGGAGGGCAGCGTACTTCCTCCCTTCTTTCTCCATAAAACCACTCCTACACTCTGCCTACGTCTCCTTGCATCCTGCGTTGCCCTGCATACCTATCTTTATCATTGGGTACGCAGGCCATGCGAACGTATGCGGATGCCTCCGCATGCACCATTTTGGCGCTGCGCAGACTGCAACAAAGTGCAACATGTTGTGTTCGGCGCAGCATCAAAACGGCGCACGCAGGGCAATGCAGGACGCAAGGAGAAGTAGGCAGAGCGTAGGCGGAGCTTAGGCGTGGTTTTATGGAGAAAGAAGGGAGGAAGTACGCTGCCATCCATAGCCCTCCCGTACGCAACTGTGAAACCAGCCTAACACAGCCATGTTACCCACAACAGCCATCCTCTAGAAAATGTTTAATTTACTTTAATTTTATTTTTCAGGGAAAGTGTATGCATTAAGGGAGAAATATGCTACCGCCAATATTTTCTATGGTGAATCGCAACTTCAAGAACTTGTGAAGATATCAAAATTAAATGTAGAGCTGAACAGAGATCATATAGTAGAAAAATTTCAGCAACTTCTGAAGTGTAAATCATCTGCCTGAAATCTGTCTACCCTTCAAGGGGTGTTCCGGGAAGACAAAAATGTTAATGGATTAATTAGTATTTGATTAGTCATCATAATGTGGAACTATTGTGATCTTTTCACCTTTAGCAGTTTTTAAATCGTATAGGTCCTGTTTTTACAGTGATATAATCTGTCTCTGCTAATCTGCCTTGAAATCATACTCCCTTCTGAGATGATACGTCACAGAACATGTGAAACAGAAACCTCGTTGGTCACATCAGTGGTCATTTAACTGCATATTCTGAGTCTATAAATGCAAATGATCTCTGGCTTCAACTTTAATTGTGGGTGCTGTTTACCATAACAGATTACCTGATGATGGGAGAACAGGCATGGAAGAAAGCAAGGATAGAAGCAGAGAGGGAGGCATTGGCAGCAGGGAATGACAGGAATTGTAGATTTGCCTACAACTTTGACAAACTTCAAACACCTACAATAGCCTTTTTCTTCTAACTTTGTGTGTGTTTTTTTCCTGGTCAGAAATCCTCTTTACTTTTGCTCTTTCAGCTTTTATAATAATGAGATTATAATATAGCATATAAAATAAATATATTGAAAGAAAATTTAAAGTAAAAAGTGTAATTGTCTTTAATTTTTGTGCTACTTTCATATGTAGTATTTATATTTGAATGGATAGATAATTAAGGATGAGCAATCAGCTGATTTCTGCCGGTAAAATTATTCTAAAGAATGTTTTATATGTTTAAAAAAATTTTATACTTGCCCTTTCTAAGTCATCACTTGACTCTTTATGCCGCTTCACTGATGCTCCACTCCGATCTCCATTTCTCCTGGAGGTCCATGCATATGCAGTGCCTTGAAAAGGTGTTCTTACCCCGTGAACTTTTGTACATTTTTTCACGTTACATCCACAAACTTATCGTATTTTTTGGACCATTAGACGTACTTTACCATAAGACGCAAACCAGGTTTAGACAGCAGAAAATAGGAAAAACATTTTTCCTATTAATTAAAACTTCCCTAGTGGTATAAAGTGGAGGGGTCATTCTCTCTCATTTTAATCTACTAGGGTAGAATAGGGAAGTAATTAAACTATTGTTAGTGTATCTCTGCAGTGTGTATTATACACACACAACTCTGATACATGTCCATAGACCTACACAGCTCTGTTACATGCCTATAGACATTCACAGCTTTGCTACATGCTCATAGACTTATGCAACACCCCAGGGAACCGGTTGTTGCAGTGATGTTGCCTTCCTTTCAGGAAGGGTGATATCACGCTTGGAGGCAAGGGAGATTCTATCAGGTAAGGCACTCGCATTCAACACATCTGAATCTAGGCCAGGAGGGGGAGCTCGGAACCCAGATTCAGGGGAGCTTCCTTACACTTTATGTATCCTGGTCTGGAAGAGGAGTCAGCCAGTCTGAGAGAGGGTAGGAGAGCAGAAGGACGTCTGGAGCAGACGTAGGGGCCGAGCAGCCACAAGGGAGCTGCTACCCCTGGAAAGAGTGAGAAGTAGAAGGAGAGTTGAATTGTGGAGGAGCTTAGAGGGAAGAAGCACAGAGGAGGAAGAGGCTCAGCAGGGGAACAGCGTAAGGACACCCTGGGAGCCAGAGCACAGGAACCGGGTACCGGGAGCCTGAGGCTATAGTGGGACTCTAGGACACTTAGCAG
Organism: Ranitomeya variabilis; assembly: GCF_051348905.1. NCBI lineage: Eukaryota > Metazoa > Chordata > Amphibia > Anura > Dendrobatidae > Ranitomeya > Ranitomeya variabilis. The sequence continues at coordinate 318,348,948 of NC_135232.1, read as the reverse complement.
AAACGGAGGGCATAGGACTGTATGTCAATTGCCTGCATCAAGTCTGAGGTGAAGCAGTAACTTTAGAGACCGGGCCTTGATAGAATCAATAGAAAACAGGCTTGAACTGCCTATCGTACAGACATCTGTCTTAGGACAGGAGGCGACTTTGCAACTAAGCTGCAAGAGGCAGGGACCTCGCCAACTAAAGTAGCGCAAGTAGGAAAGGCTTATGGACCTCACCTGGGAGAGGGATCTCCTATTGCCTTCAAGCTGGCCGGACCATAGCTACCCTGCACTTGGTACCCTGGACTGAGGACTGCTGTCATCAGTAAACCAGGCAAAGACTGCAAACCTGTGTCCTCGTTCTTTGCCACACCATTGGTGCCTTACACTTGTGAAGCCCTGGGGACCCCGCTTCACCTGTGGGAAGCGTCACCATCTTGCTGCATACCATCTCCCCAGAGGATCCCTTTAAGCAGCGTCGGTCCCTACTGACCGACCGAAAACCACAGGTGGCATCACGAACATAGACATTACAAATCCCCTTAAAGACTTTTCCCTTTAATTGGGCACCCAGGGCCACAGACTGGGTCGCAGCCACCGTGACATCCCCTTTAAGTACCGGACCCGGTACCAAGTACCTCACGGCCCAGGCGGGGCGTTCCACATAGCTCTGCTGCATGCACATAGATATATATAGCTCTGCAAGTACATATAGACATACACAAAGCTTTGCTACATGCATATATACAACAGCCATTTGAAGAAACTGAAAGAGCAGCACTCACCAATCCTTTTTAAAAAATGGGAAGTCCTTTATTTTTCATTCCACCAGGATATCCATAGGGTACACAGGAGAATACAGGGTGCAGAAAGATTGTGGATTACAGCCGTTTTGCGCCTGTCTGGCACTTCAAAGGTCCAGGTGTCATGCATATATGCATACACACTCAGCTCTGCTATATACAGTTGTGGCCAAAAGTATTGACACCCCAGCAATTCTGTCAGATAATACTCAGTTTCTTCCTGAAAATGATTGCCATCACAAATTCTTTAGTATTATTATGCACAACCTTTAGCCAAAATAACTGCGACCAACCGCTTCCGGTAACCATCAATGAGTTTCTTACAATGCTCTGCTGGAATTTTAGACCATTCTTCTTTGGCAAACTGTTCCAGGTCCCTAATATTTGAAGGATGCCTTCTCCAAACTGCCATTTTTAGATCTCTCCACAGGTGTTCTATGAGATTCAGGTCTGGACTCATTGCTGGCCACCTTAGAAGTCTCCAGTGCTTTCTCTCAAACCATTTTCTAGTGCTTTTTGAAATGTGTTTTGGGTCATTGTACTGCTGGAAGAACCATGACCTCTGAGGGAGACCCAGTTTTCTCACACTGGGCCCTACATTATGCTGCAAAATTTGTTGGTAGTCTTCAGACTTCATAATGCCATGCACATGGTCAAGAAGTCCAGTGCCAGAGGCAGCAAAGCAACCCCAAAACATCAGGGAACCTCCGCCATGTTTGACTGTAGGGACCGTGTTCTTTTCTTTGAATGCCTCTTTTTCTCTCCTGTAAACTCTATGTTGATGCCTTTGCCCAAAAAGCTCTACTTTTGTCTCATCTGACCAGAGAACATTCTTCCAAAACGTTTTAGGCTTTTTCAGGTATGTTTTGGCAAACTCCAGCCTGGCTTTTTTATGTCTCGGGGTAAGAAGTGGGGTCTTCCTGGGTCTCCTACCATACAGTCACTTTTCATTCAGACGCCGACGGATAGTACGGGTTGACACTGTTGTACCCTCGGACTGCAGGGCAGCTTGAACTTGTTTGGATGTCAGTCGAGGTTGTTTATCCAACATCAGCACAATCTTGCTTTGAAATCTCTTGACAATTTTTCTTTTCCGTCCACATCTAGGGAGGTTAGCCACAGTGCCATGGGCTTTAAACTTCTTGATGACACTGCGCACGGTAGACACAGGAACATTCAGGTCTTTGGAGATGGACTTGTAGCCTTGAGATTGCTCATGCTTCCTCACAATTTGGTTTCTCAAGTCCTCAGACAGTTCTTTGGTCTTCTTTCTTTTCTCCATGCTCAATGTGGTACACACAAGGACACAGGACAGAGGTTGAGTCAACTTTAATCCATGTCAACTGGCTGCAAGTGTTATTTAGTTATTGCCAACACCTGTTAGGTGCCACAGGTAAGTTACAGGTGCTGTTAATTACACAAATTAGAGAAGCATCACATGATTTTTCTGTGAGTATTCTGCAAGAGAGAATGAAATGGTGGACCCTCTAGACCGCGACGACGATCCCCTCATGGACAAGCTGACCAGATGGACCGCCCCCTATACAGGGAGAGTTAGGGTCAGGCCCGTGAAGGACTATCGCCATGGAAGCTGGAGGATCAAGACAAACAAAGAGACAAAATGGAGGCGAGGAGACACCGGAGTGGGGAGAAGGGCTGAGACACAGAACCGCAGAGGTATTAGAACTGCGGAAACACTGCAAGGCTGAGACACAGAGCTGTAAGGATACTGAAACTGCGGAGCCGTGGGATGAGTAAGACACAGGACTGCAGAGGTACTGAGACTGCAGGGTAACGAGGAGACACGAAGGTGCAGAAGGACAGGAACTGACGCTGGAAGAAACCAAAGAGGAAGAAGCAAGGTTAGGCACAGGAGAACACCAAGGTTAACATGCGGCCAAGAGCATTCGAAGACACAAATGATCACCAGGCAAGGAAGAGAGGATGGAAACAGATTAATATACCAGCATAATGCAGCACTTCCGGGTGACAGTCCTACAGGGTGAAAGAGAGGAAGAAGAAAAGCGGCGACAGGTAAGTTAGTAGTGCGCACGTGCAGAGCTGAACCTGGCATGCGCGTGCACCCAACGGACAGAGAGGAAGAAGCAGGAGAGGAGGACACGCGCCGGGACGCTGAGGACTGGTAAGTATAACAGGGGAAGGAGTGCGGCAGCGACAGCAGCGTGACATTTTCGAACAGTGCCAATACTTTTGTCCACCCCCTTTTTTATGTTTGGTGTGGAATTATATCCAATTTGGCTTTAGGGCAATTTTTTTTGTGTTTTTTCATTTAAGACAAATTAAATGAAGATAATAATAACAAAGAATTTGTGTTTGCAATCATTTTCAGGAAGAAACTGAGTATTATCTGACAGAATTGCAGGGGTGTCAATACTTTTGGCCACAACTGTATGTACATATAGACATACACACAGTTTTGCTACATACACATATAGACATACACAGCTCTGCTACATGCATATATAGACATACACACACACTATACATTACTACATCTTGCAGTTCCTGATCAGGACCTTGGAGGCTGCAGGAGTTGAGCAGTTGCAGGACTTTACACTTGACTAACCCAAGCACCTTCAGTGGATGTAATCAGTCTCATGACCTGAAAGGTCCTGCAGCTTTAGCTTTGGTTGGTAATCTTCCTCTCCTGCTCTGCAATGTGCTCTGCGTGAGTCACTGATGTGACTGCTCTTCAAATCATCCTAATCATCATGGGACAGTATGAATTATCTTCACATGAGACAGGTGAGGGATATGGTTGTTTATAATTTTTCTTTTTTTTGCCAGTCGACATGGGCATCGGTGGATAAGAAGTAAGGTGAGTATCATGGTATCAGTACCAAAAGTCAACACATGAATACATGTTGAAGATATCATTACAAGCACCCCAATACACACAAATGACCCCAGTTTGTAAGCATTACAGTATGGAAGGAATAGAAGAAATTTGAAATAACAAAACGCTTTGCTATCTTCTTATAGCCTTCTCCTGCTTTGAGGATGTCCACCATTTTCATTTTCAGAGTGCTAGGCAGCTGCTTAGAAGAACCCATGGCTGCTGTTTTTGGCACAAGGTTAGATGAGGCTTTTTATAAAGCTGGAAAATTTGTGTTACCTGGCCTTTTCTAATGATGCTTGTAAATAAGCATAACCCTAACAGGCTAATTAAGGTCTGAAACCTTGTATCTAAGCACACAAATCTCCAGGGTTGGTGAAACTTTTGTATAGGCCCATTTTCCTTTTTGTAATTTTTAAAATGCAGCACGGCAAACACTACCTCTGATCTGCGGTAAAATCATTACCGCCGGTCAGACAGCTGCAGTTCCCATGCTGTCAATTACAGCGTGAGCCCGCAGCTCTGACCGGAGGTAGTAAAAAGTTTACCTCTGGTCATTGGTGTCGGCTGATGGGACTTCTGCTCCCAGGAGGCTACACCTTCTGCCGCTAATAACAGCTAGTTTACACACTTAAAGAAAAGCAGCCGCACTCCGACAATGTTATAATTTGCAAAGTAATTGTAGGTATTTATTACATATGTATGACAATACCACAGAAAGATGAGACACTGAATATTACGTTTCGACCCTTCCTGGGTCTTTGTCAAACCTTACTGAAAAGCAAGCACATAAAATTACAGTGTTGTACATAAATACATGTGACAATATAATACAGTTGTATTTAAAGTCCGTATATACAAACAAACAAACAAATCCCTTATGTAACAGAGTCACAAAAAATATTTTGGAAAACAGCATCAAGTTAACCAATCAAAAGGTCACTATAATATATCATTAGTAAGTATAAAGTAGCTTGGAGGAATGGAGAACATAGGATCCAATTACAGAAAAACAGAGCAAAAGTAATTGTAAACAGCGTGAACATGCTGGAAGAGGAAAAAGACAAAATACTGACCTTGTAATTAATTGTGACTAGTAAAGAGATACTGAAGGATAAAGTCCCCGGTGGGGCTGTGGGAAAGACATGTAGCTTGAGTAAAAAGTATTGAATCCAGCAGGAGGTAAGGGTTAAAGCCTAGTACTGACTTCTTGTGTCGGCATATATGAAGTGTGGCACAAGTGGTGCCTGCTGTGCTGTCTAGACTTACCATTGGTGATGGTGTGCTATAAATAGCTCCTGTAGCAGGGGTAGGGATAATGGGAAGGGGAGAGCGTGCGCAGCGAAATTGAGACTTGAAACACTGGAAACAGCCACCTCAGAGATGACAGGGTTGGGAAGCATGAGCAGTGTGAGCGCACAGAACGAGGCTTGGAACACAAGAGGACTAATAACAGCGAGAGCAGGCGACGGCTTATGAGAGTAGCTATCAGACGGCGTCTGCACGCTAAATAAATAATTTTAAAAAAACGGCTTGAATTCCCCTGTATTTTTGATAACCAGCCAGGCAAAACGGATAGCTGCAGGTTGGAACCCTCAGCTGTCAGTGTTAGCAAGGCTGGTTATCAAGAATAGAGAGGTCACCACCATTCTTGACAATCTGTCAAGCTAAAGCAGACAACTGGGGACTGGTATTCTCAGGCTGGTAAGGCCATGGATATTGTCCCCCCCAGTCTAAAAATAGCAGCCCACCAATTCTGGCACTTTGCCTGGATTTCCCCACTTGCCCTGTGGCGGTGGCAAGGGGGGTTCATATTTGTGGGGTCGATGTTACCTTTGTATTGTCTAGTTACATCAAGCCCATGGCTCAGTAATACAGAGGCATCTATAAGAAGCCATTACATTATTAGTCCTTTAGTTGTATTGTAAATAAACACACAGCAAGTGTAAAGTCTTTTATTTGAGATAAAAAAAACACACTTTCCATTTTTATTTAAAAATAACAAACATAGTTATACTCACCTAATGCCCATTGCATTGAAGCCATCGTCTCCTGTAATAGAACAAAAATAAAAAACAACAATTTCCCTCACCTGTCCATCGTTCTGTCCAACACCGTAATTCATGTCTTGGGATAAATAGTTTTCAGCCTGTACAGTACCAAAATGCGACTGTGCAGGCTGAGAACCAATGATGAATAAGCTGCTGCAAGAGGTTACCACCGGTCACTGAGGCTGCGTTTCCAGCCGGGCACCATAATTTGCGGTGAGATTACCGCTAGCACAGTGAGAAAAAGTTTCATGGTGTAGAGGTGAGTTCACCGCAGAAATTTCTCCCAGTGAACTGCGGTGAACTCACTTTCTTACAATACAATGCAACTGTGCTGCCCCAGCAGGGCCGCTGCAGTCACGTTACTGGTGCATGGCGGTTCCGAGTGCTGGTATGGTCTGGCTGGGAGCATGTGCAGCGCCCCAGGGTCCTGGTCATTGCAGTGGTATTGCTTTCCTCTCGGGGAGAGTGATGCTTTGTTTGGAGGCAAAGAAGGATAACTGCATCCAGGTATCACAAACATGCAACACATTTCACACTCCAGGCCACCAGGGGGAGCTTCTGCTCCTATTTATTAGGTCACTTCCCACATAGGTAAAACTGGTTGCCTGTAGGGAAAGTTAGTTAGTTGCTTGCTGAGCTTGGCTCAGTTAGTTGGTCCCTAACAGGGGTGGGATCCTGTCAGTGAATGAAGGAGAAAGGACATGGAGCTGTGCATGCCCTCTGAGCTGCAGCTCCCAGAAAGAGACACACAGAAGGCAGGACTGTATTGCAGCGAGCGTGAAGGAAGTTGTAGCAAAGGAGAGGATACCAAAAGGGGACCAGCCCTGCACAGGCTGCCTCCTTCTGAGATACAGAATCCCAGTAGCCAGAACACCGAGGGAGTAAGGACCTTTATGCTTTGCTCCAGAGACCAGCAGGACAGCTAATTGCAAGTTACCTGTCTGCCCTACACTCAGGAGGCACGGTGGCAACCCATGGAGGCCGGGGCGTGCTAGAGACCCTATAAACAGCCTCAAGCCACCAGTCATACGGGTATTGTCCTATCCTATATGGGGGACAGAGAGAGAGAAACACCACATCTGTGAGACCCTTATGTGAAGCCTTAGGCAGTAAGGAAATACAACACTGCAGCGCAAGGGAAGGCTACTAATTTCCACCTGGACAAGAGAACTCTGGACTTGCCTCCAAACCGGCCGGACTCTGCCTGCCCTGTGATCTGGTGCCCTGGACTGTGGATGCTGAAGTCTTCAGTAAAGGTAAAGAGACTGCTAGCTCGTGTTCTCGTTCTTCACTGCACCATTCACCATACCATCTACACACTGGGAAGCCCTGGGGATACACTTCACCTGTGGGAAGGTATACCATCTAGCTGCCGTAACATCACCCCAGCGGACCCCTTTAAGCAGCATCTGTCACCCTGACTGAATACCACAGGTGGCGTCATGAACATTCCCCTTAAAGACCTTTCCCTTTTACACGGACGTCCCAGGGCCACGGGCCGGGTCAGCCACCGCGACATTCCCCTGTGAACTGCAGGACCCAGTACCGAGTACCCCACGGCCCCATGGGGGCGCTCCACATGCGCCAGTCTTTGTCAATTGTGCGGGTTAATAATAAAATAATAAAAGTTTGTGACACCAGTTGGGATGTTCTGCCTAGTACGGCCGGGCACTGATGAGGGTCCCTGCGAATTAGGTGTTGTTGGACAGCACCAGATGATTTACTCTTTCCCAACTAGGGCTGGCTCCCAGGGGAGTTGGAGCAGGGACGGACTGGGGCTCAAATTCAGTCCTGGCATTTGAAATCACACAGGCCCTTGCTGTCCCCATCCCAAAGCACCAGGTGGGATATATTACTAAGATTACCCTGCGTGGAGGAAAGCAAGATTTACTACAAGGCCAATATTTCTAAAGATACCTTCATCACAACTCTTAACAGTATGGGTGTCTTGGTCTTGAGAACACTGATTCTGTTAACAGCGCAGCAGACAACGGAGCCCAAGACCGGAGAGGCCCTTCTGGCATTTGCCGGAATTGCCAGATGGCCAGTCCGGCCCTGAGTTGGAGCAAGAATGATGCAGCAGAGATAAATCAGATTTAGGCAGGGTAATGATCAGTTGGTATCTTTTACTGCAGCTCTGCAAACAGTCCCACGAGCTTCCATACAATTTACATACAGGGTGTTGGTCAGACCTGCCTGGTGAGGGTTCAGATTCTCTGCTGTAAGGTTGTGTAGCCTTCCTGCTGTCAATTATACTTCTGGTAAATGATTCTTTGGATCCCCAGGGGTTCAAGATAAACAGATATTGGATGCTTGATCCCTTCCAGCGAGAAGGCAACGTGAATCCTGTCAGAACACTTACTTCTTCTTACAACAGTGTCCTTGATTCCATACAGTTGCTGAACTCCTGGGCAAAAGCTTTCTTCTGCTAGTTATATAAAGACTGAGCAGGCTCACAGTTTAGCGCAGACTCTGGAAGTCTCTTCACTCCAGGGACAAGTAGCCTGCCTTATGCAGCTGTCCTTGCAGAGAGCATGCTACTTCTCACTACATGCAGGATATCTATCATGCTAATGCTTCTTCCTTCAAACTACAACTACTCCAAACCCCCCCTCCCCTCTGAGGGATCATGCACACTTCCTGATTCAGGCAAAGGGGTCTAAGGGGTAACGTTTCTCCTTATGGAGAGTGACATACCAGCTGGCTTGTCAAGATAAGGAGGCTTATTCGCTGTGCAATGCTCCTCTGGGAAATTAAATATTCAAATTGCCTCTTCTGAGAAAAAGAGGACTAAACTCTATAGCGGCACCTGTTGGAAGTAGCGATCCTACAAGTCACAATCAACCCTTTAACGAGTCGTGCAATATGACTTAGGATAAAAGCCAAATCAGTATCTCAATTCGCAGACACGGTGTTTCGGTCTGTTGGCCCTCGCCAGTGCGAAGCATGAGAACTGATTTGGCTTGGTGAGAGGCTCTGGACTGGGGTCTAAGGGGTAACGTTTCTCCTTATGGAGAGTGACATACCAGCTGGCATGTCAAGGTAAGGAGGCTTATTCGCGGTGCAATGCTCTTCTGGGAAATTAAATATTCAAATTGCCTCTTCTGAGAAAAAGAGGACTTACTTCCAACAGGTGGCGCTATAGAGTTTAAGTCCTCTTTTTCTCAGAAGAGGCAATATGATTCAGGCAAAGACATACAATCTGCCAGTAAGGGATTGGGTAACAATGTGTGGATGCAGTTATAACAGAAACTTAGCCCTCACCATAGCTAGCAATACAGATAAATTATGTTACACAAGAAGGCATTTTTTTTAAAACATAGCAACATAGTAACATAGTTAGCAAGGCCGAAAGAAGACATTTGTCCTTCCAGTTCAGCCTATATTCCATCAGATTAAATCCCCAGATCTACGTCCTTCTAAAGAATCTAATAACTGTAAGATGCAATATTGTTAAGCTCCAGGAAGACATCCAGGCCTCTCTTGGACCTGTGACGCTACAGACACGGGTGCCACACAACTCCTCCTCTCTTAAGCCTGTTTCTTATAAATGACTTTTGGCTTTCAAGGTTTGTATTCCAATCATGTGTATCAACCCACCAAGTTTCAGTTATGCCTATAACATCATATCTCTCTTCCGGTGTTAGCAGCTCCAATTCTCCTTGTTTGTTTCCCATGCACTGTGCGTTTGTATAGTCACATTTTAGCTTGTAGTTGGTTTCTCTTGCATTTCAATTTTCATTCAGAATTTGTTGTCTTTGTTCTTTTATTTCCACTTCTAATAGCATGGTTCTCAAAAGAATTCATTAGCTGCATACTTTTTCTATATATCTTATCCCAAGCTTTCCTAGGGAGTGTAGCAAGACATCTACCTTAAATGTGTTTTCCTAAGATGCAAATCATCTCTAGCAAGGAGTCTATCATACTGGTAATTCACTCCATGGTCAAGAAACCCAAAACATTTCTGACTGCACCATTGATGTAGCCATTTGTTCACCTGTAGAATACTGTTCAATCTCCTTGTTCCATGTTCATCCACTGGGAGGATGGATGAAAAAATGTCCTGTGCTCTCAGTTCCTTCACTTTCTTGCTTAGGTTTTCAAAGTTTCTGCATATAGTTTCCAGGTCCATTTTTGCTGAGTCATTTGTTCTTACGAGTATTATCAGTACTTGTCTGTAGCCCTGAAGAGTCTTGATACCTTATCATACCCTATCAGATACAATTTTGATTTGGTCACTTGGAAGACAGCACACTTCCCGTGATGTGATGTTGGAAGATAGCAGCTTGTGTTTCTCTCAGTAAAGCTTTTAGTCCCTTCCAGAGATTTCTGATTGCTTACTGGAGTGTTCTTTGTGGGCAAATCACTTTTTTTTTACGTACATCTTCGTAGTTGTGTGTAGGTGGGCCAGGGTGGTAGTCATGGCTGAGAGTAATCCCTGTATCACTCCCTGGCCTCTCCTCACCAGTACAATAGTGCCTTTCCTTCGGCCTACCTACGTTCTGGGTCTCTGTGCCATCAGGTTCCTCTCTGGGCTGCTGAAGGCTCCTTGTCGTCGGTATCACACAAAGAGAGAGACAGTCCAGCTCAACTTTAACAACTGCTTTACTTCGCTCTTTACACAGCACATCCAAGCTATTTCCAGCATCCACATCAAGTTTCAGAACGGGCAATTCCTCTTCTGTCTCTGCCCTTTTCTCTCTTTTGCTAAGCTCGTTTCCAGGACAGACCGTACCTTTTGATCCTTCAGCTTCCTCTCTGCTCAGCCATACTCCATTTGGAAACTCCCTCAGCCATTTTGCCCAGGTTCTGAGGGCGTTAGCCCATGCAATAAGCTGCCACATGATGAGCGACCTGCTAGCCCAAGTGAGCTGCACTGGTGATCTGTCAGGAAGTCCCTCCTGCCTTATCCCCCGTGCCCCTCCTAAGTTTAACCATCTACTATGTACAATCCCATACTCTATGTGCCTCCATCTTGTGGCTGAACTAAGCACTGCACTTTACCTATAATAAGATATAATACACTATAATACACTGTGCAGCAGCAGCTATAATACTTTAAATAAATATAATTATCACCTATAAATAACATTCACAGTGCTATGCAACAATATGCATACAGTAATTAGAGATCACGGTTAATAGACCCACCAATGATCCTAGGATAATCTCAAGCGAAGACCTATAGAAAAAGGGAAGGGGTTCCCTAAAAGAACCAAGGACTGGGTACAAAAACGGGTCACCTCCTAATAGAAAACAAACAGAAGGCTGCAGAAACCTATAGAAAACAGAAACTAAGGCTAGCTGAACCAGAGGTACCAGCACTAATCAAATAACACACTCAGAACACAAAGCAAAGCACCAAGCTAGAGCTCAAGCAGATAAACACTGTTGTCCAGCAAGGACTGGGAGGCAGGTGCTGGTTAACAAAGAGTGAAACAAACACCTGAACCAAGACAATCCCAGCACCAGAGGAAAAAGACCAGCAGCCAGAACTCCACAAGAAAATGGCGGATAGTCACAAACTAAACAGATTCTAACTTCAAGTCCATGAGGCTTCAAAGGAAGTCAGCCCCCTTCCTTTAAATATGATACTACAATACTTAGTCCTGCTTTCCAGCAGAAGGGGCACAGCAAGAGCAACAAAAAAAGGGGAAACAAAAACAAAGAGTCCATGCTCTAAATGAAATCTCCTGGCTCACAGTCCTCCAGGTCAATAAGAACACTGTCCAATGCATACTATTATGTTTTTATGGTTATATATGCATTTTGATGACCATTGTGGTCAAGTTATCTTCCCCTTCCCTTGGGGAGTGATAAGGGCTTCCCCCTGCCCTTGAAGACGTGGAACAGTCCTCCATGAAGTGTCCCCGTGCAATGAGCACAACAGTGTGTACAAACAATTTGTGCTTTTTTTTTTTGTTGAATCACCGGCACTCGTCTCGTGCCGTTCTACCAGATCCATCTCGCTCCCGTGGATGGAGTGAAGGAGACTCTGCAGTGGCAGATGTCATAGGTTGCCAGGATATGGCAGAGGCCGGGCCATGCTGGGCAGTGGCCAGGGAACAGGGAGCTGACTGAGCCTGTTCCGGGCCTGCACACAGCTCTAAATCATTTTCTGACAGCAGACTTATGGCCATAGCATCATATCTGCAAGGGCCATCCTCTTCAATCCAGTCAGCCTGCCATGGGGACGGGTAGGGACCTTCCGACTGCGGATGGGGATGAGTCTGACCAAGGGTTGAAATGCTGCTGAGCGCGGGCCTGCTGCGCAGGGGCTTGCTCCCCGGGATTGGAGGCCGAGGGACCGGCGGGGCTGCTGGAGTGAGGGACTGAGGTACACTCACCAACTCCTGTTCTGACAGCTTGGTCACGCCCGTCCCGTGATCGTTGGATCCCTTCGCAGACACTGCTGTGCATTCCGGCTCCCGAGGTTGAAGTTCTGGCTTGGCCGTCACATCCGGCACGGGCTCCTCTGGGGCTGTCACTGTTTCTGGTCCTCGATGGCGTGGAAACACTGGTTCTGGATGAAGAGGTTCCGTCTCCTGATGCTGATGTTCTGGCTCCAGCAGCCACCGGCAGCTGTCCTTCGCAGATACAGGGAACCGGTCAGGCGACTTCCCTTAGTCCTCCGAGTGGGGTCTTCTCTTCTAGTCTCCATTTTCATTCAACGCAGCCTATGCTACCGCAGCTGTAAATGGAATTTTCTTCTGAACCCCACCCGTTCCAAGGTGGGGTCGCTTTTGACTGCTCCACCCATTTCTTTGCGATCTGTGGAAAGAAGCCAGGTCTCCTTTCCGAGTACGCCCACCATGGGCAGGCCAGGAGGTGTCACCAGACAGCTCTTCGCACCATCTCAGCATCAGAAAGCCCATGAAGGGTGGAATCACAGTTATCGCTTTGCTTTTTGGCATCATTTTCCACCATCTTCGTGGCTGCCATCTTTGTCACCATTACAGTGTCAGTCACATTGAAAGTATTGGTCAAGTCCAGCATATCAATCACATTTAAAGTGCCAGTCTCTCCTCTCCTTGCAATTTCTTTACCTTGCAAGGTGTCAGCAGACACAGCGGAGATACTTGTCACTTTTCTCAAATTTTCAGTCTCATCTTCTCTTGTCACATCAACGTCATCTCTCACAGCATTCCCACGCTGCACGATTTCGGCATCCTGACGACTACACCAAGTATGAGGGTGGGCCAGGGCGGTTGTATCACACCCTGGTCTCTCCTCACAGTACAATAGTGCCTTTCCTTCGGCCTACCTATGTTCTGGGTCTCTGTGCCATCAGGTTCCTCTCTGGGCTGCTGAAGGCTCCTTGTCGTCGGTATCACACAAAGACAGAGACAGTCCAGCTCAACTTTAACAACAACTCCTTTACCGTATATACTCGAGTATAAGCCGACCCGAGTATAAGCCGACCCCCCTAATTTTGCCACAAAAAACTGGGAAAACTTATTGACTCGAGTATAAGCCTAGGGTGGAAAATGCAGCAGGTACCGGTGAATTTCAAAATTAGAAATAGATACTCCATACCATTCATTATGGCCCCATAGATGCTCCACATAAAGCTGTGCCATATATAATGCTCTGCACCGTTGCCCCATAGCTGTGCCATATATATAATGCTCTGCACCTGCACCGTTGCCCCATAGCTGTGCCATATATATAATGCTCTGCACCGTTGCCCCATAGCTGTGCCATATATATAATGCTCTGCACCGTTGCCCCATAGCTGTGCCATATAGTGCTCTGCACCGTTGCCCCATAGCTGTGCCATATAGTGCTCTGCACCGTTGCCCCATAGCTCTGCCATATAGTGCTCTGCACCGTTGCCCCATAGCTGTGCCATATAGTGCTCTGCACCGTTGCCCCATAGCTCTGCCATATAGTGCTCTGCACCGTTGCCCCATAGCTCTGCCATATAGTGCTCTGCACCGTTGCCCCATAGCTCTGCCATATAGTGCTCTGCACCGTTGCCCCATAGCTGTGCCATATAGTGCTCTGCACCGTTGCCTCATAGCTGTGCCATATATGCTCTGCACCATTGCCCCATAGCTGTGCCATATAGTACTCTGCACCGTTGCCCCATAGCTGTGCCATATAGTGCTCTGCACTGTTGCCCCATAGCTGTGCCATATATGCTCTGCACCATTGCCCCATAGCTGTGCCATATATGCTCTGCACCATTGCCCCATAGCTGTGCCATATAGTGCTCTGCACCGTTGCCACATAGCTGTGCCATATAGTGCTCTGCACTGTTGCCCCATAGCTGTGCCATATAGTGCGCTGCACCGTTGCCCCATAGCTGTGCCATATAGTGCTCTGCACCACTGCCCCATAGCTGTGCCATATATACAATGCTCTGCACCGTTGCCCCATAGCTGTGCCATATATATAGTGCTCTGCACCATTGCCCCATAGCTGTGCCATATAGTACTCTGCACCGTTGCCCCATAGCTCTGCCATATAGTGCTCTGCACTATTGCCCCATAGCTGTGCCATATAGTACTCTGCACCGTTGCCCCATAGCTGTGCCATATAGTGCTCTGCACCGTTGCCCCATAGCTCTGCCATATAGTGCTCTGCACCGTTGCCCCATAGCTCTGCCATATAGTGCTCTGCACCATTGCCCCATAGATGCTCCACATAAATCTGTGCTGCTGCTGCTGCAATAAAAAAAACCAAAACACGTACTCACCTGTCTTGCTTGCAGCTCCTCGGCGCCATCTTCCCGGCGTCTCTCCACACTGACTGATCAGGCAGAGGGCGCCGCGCACACTATATGCGTCATCGCGCCCTCTGACCTGCACAGTCAGTGCAGAGAGACGCCGGGAAGATGGCGCGACGCCCGGCGTGTGGAACGCGGACAGGTGAATATGCGATACTTACCTGCTCCCGGCGTCCCGCTCCTTCCCCCTGCCTGTCTTCGGTGCCACAGCCTCTTTCTCTATCAGCGGTCACCGGCACCGCTTCATTAGAGAAATGAATAGGCGGCTCCACCCCTATGGGAGGTGGAGCAGCCTATTCATTTCTCTAATGAGCGGTCCCACGTGACCGCTAAACAGGGGAAGAGCTGCGGCACCCGGAGACCGTGGGACGGGCAGGGGGAGCGCCAGGAGCCCCGGAAGCAGGTAAGTATATGACAGTGCTCACCCGCCGACCCCACCACCGATCATGACTCGAGTATAAGCCGAGAGGGGCACTTTCAGCCCAAAAATTTGGGCTGAAAATCTCGGCTTATACTCGAGTATATACGGTAATTGGTTCTTTACAAAGCACATCCAAGTTATTTCCAGCATCCACATCAAGTTTCACAACAGGTAATTCATCTTCTGTCCCTGCCCTTTTCTCTCTCTTTATTATTATTATTATTATTATTATTATTAATAATTTACATAGAAGCATTAATTCCATGTTGCTGCACATTAGAAGGGGGTACATCAAAATACAAATATCACTCATAGTGAACAAACTAACAATGGCAGACTGGTACAGAGGGAAGAGGACCCTGCCCTTGTGGGTTTACATTCTACAGGATTATGGAGAAGGAGACAGTAGGTCAGGGGTTGCAGTAGTTTCTATGGTGTTGAGATGGCCATGTGGTCATTACAGGTTGTAAGCTTTATTGAAGAGATGGGTTTTCAGGTTCCGTTTGAAGAATACAAATGTGGTGGATAACCGGACATGTTGGGGCACAGAATTCCAGAATTGATGATGATGAGGGATATTCGGGAGAAGTCTTGAAGGCGATTGGGTGAGGATCAAATAAGCGTGGAGGAGAGAAGGAGGTCTTGGGAGGACTGGAGACTACGTGAGGGAAGATATTGAGAGATTAGTTCAGAAATATACGGGGAGGAGAAAGGTTATGGATGGTGTTGTGAAATTGGATTCTGGGCTCCCCCGGTGGCCACTTGTGGAATTGTACTTGTGTGCATCATCCCCTCTGTTCACCTGCTCCTATCAGGATGTGGGAGTCGCTATATAACCTTGCTCCTCTGTCAGTTTCATGCCGGTCAACAATGTAATCAGAAGCCTTTCTGTGCATGTTCCTGCTACTAGACAACTCCCAGCTAAGTTGGACTTTTGTCCTGGTGTGTTTTTGCATTTTGTTCCTGTTCACAGCTGCTGTTTCGTTACTGTGTCTGGAAAGCTCTTGTGAGCGGAAATTGCCACTCTGGTGTTATGAGTTAATGCTAGAGTCTTAAAGTAATTTCTGGATGGTGTTTTGATAGGGTTTTCTGCTGACCATGAAAGTGCCCTTTCTGTCTTCTTGCTATCTAGTAAGCGGACCTCGATTTTTGCTAAACCTATTTTCATACTACGTTTGTCATTTCATCTAAAATCACCGCCAATATATGTGGGGGCCTCTGTCTGCCTTTTGGGAAAATTTCTCTAGAGGTGAGCCAGGACTGTCTTTTCCTCTGCTAGGATTAGGTAGTTCTCCGGCTGGCGCTGGGCATCTAGGGATAAAAAAAACGTAGGCATGCTACCCGGCCACTTCTAGTTGTGCGGCAGGTTTAGTTCATGGTCAGTATAGTTTCCATCTTCCAAGAGCTAGTTCTCATATATGCTGGGCTATGTTCTCTCGCCATTGAGAATCATGACAGTTTGACCGGCCAAAAAAAAGGGTTAAATTACTGGCTGAGAAAGGAGAGAAAAAAGAAGTCTGCTACAATTTTTTTTTTTTTTTTTTCCTCTAGTTCTGAGTGTGCTCTTAATTGAATCACTTGCTAGTCTGCCTATACTGCAGCCTTCCTCTCTTTCTCTCCTTCTAATCCTTGAATGGCTCTGTGTTCACCTGTTTCAAATGGATCTTCAGAGTGTAGCTACAGGTTTGAATAATCTCGCCACAAAGGTACAAAATTTGCAAGATTTTGTTGTTCATGCACCTATGTCTGAGCCTAGAATTCCTTTGCCTGAATTCTTCTCGGGGAATAGATCTCACTTTCAAAATTTTAAAAATAATTGCAAATTGTTTTTGTCCCTGAAGTCTCGCTCTGCCGGAGACCCTGCACAGCAGGTCAGGATTGTAATTTCCTTGCTCCGGGGCGACCCTCAAGACTGGGCTTTTGCATTGGCACCAGGGGATCCTGCGTTGCTCAATGTGGATGCGTTTTTTCTGGCCTTGGGGTTGCTTTATGAGGAACCTCATTTAGAGCTTCAGGCGGAAAAGGCCTTGATGTCCTTGTCTCAGGGGCAAGATGAAGCTGAAATATACTGCCAAAAATTCCGCAAATGGTCTGTGCTTACTCAGTGGAATGAGTGCGCCCTGGCGGCGATTTTCAGAGAAGGTCTCTCTGATGCCATTAAGGATGTTATGGTGGGGTTCCCTGTGCCTGCGAGTCTGAATGAGTCCATGACGATGGCTATTCAGATCGATAGGCGTCTGCGGGAGCGCAAACCTGTGCACCATTTGGCGGTGTCTACTGAGAAAACGCCAGAAAATATGCAATGTGATAGAATTCTGTCCAGAAGCGAGCGGCAGAATTTTAGACGAAAAAATGGGTTGTGCTTCTATTGTGGTGATTCAACTCATGTTATATCAGCATGCTTTAAGCGTACTAAGAAGCCTGACAAGTCTGTTTCAATTAGCACTTTACAGTCTAAGTTTATTCTATCTGTGACCCTGATTTGTTCTTTGTCATCTATTACCGCGGACGCCTATGCCGACTCTGGCGCTGCTTTGAGTCTTATGGATTGGTCCTTTGCCAAACGCTGTGGGTATGATTTGGAGCCATTGGAGGCTCCGATACCTCTGAAAGGGATTGACTCCACCCCATTGGCTAGTAATAAACCACAATACTGGACACAAGTGACTATGCGTGTTAATCCGGATCACCAGGAGGTTATTCGCTTTCTGGTGCTGTATAATCTACATGATGTTTTGGTGCTGGGATTGCCATGGCTGCAATCTCATAACCCAGTCCTCGACTGGAGAGCTATGTCTGTGTTAAGCTGGGGATGTAAAGGAACTCATGGGGACGTACCTTTGGTTTCCATTTCATCATCTATTCCCTCTGAGATTCCTGAATTCTTGTCTGACTTTCGTGACGTTTTTGAAGAACCCAAGGTTGGTTCACTACCTCCGCACCGGGAGTGCGATTGTGCCATAGACTTGATCCCGGGTAGTAAATACCCTAAGGGTCGTTTATTTAATCTGTCTGTGCCTGAACACGCGGCTATGCGAGAATATATAAAGGAGTCCTTGGAAAAGGGACATATTCGTCCTTCGTCATCTCCCTTAGGAGCCGGTTTTTTCTTTGTGTCTAAGAAAGACGGCTCTTTGAGGCCGTGTATTGATTATCGACTTTTGAATAAAATCACGGTTAAATATCAATATCCGTTACCACTGCTTACTGATTTGTTTGCTCGTATAAAGGGGGCCAAGTGGTTCTCTAAGATTGATCTCCGTGGGGCGTATAATTTGGTGCGAATCAAGCAGGGGGATGAGTGGAAAACCGCATTTAATACGCCCGAGGGCCATTTTGAGTATTTGGTGATGCCTTTTGGTCTTTCAAATGCCCCTTCAGTCTTCCAGTCCTTTATGCATGACATTTTCCGCGATTATTTGGATAAATTTATGATTGTGTATCTGGATGATATTCTGATTTTTTCGGATGACTGGGACTCTCATGTCCAGCAGGTCAGGAGGGTTTTTCAGGTTTTGCGGTCTAATTCCTTGTGTGTGAAGGGTTCTAAGTGTGTTTTTGGGGTTCAAAAGATTTCCTTCTTGGGATACATTTTTTCCCCCTCTTCCATCGAGATGGATCCTGTCAAGGTTCAGGCTATTGGTGATTGGACGCAACCCTCTTCTCTTAAGAGTCTTCAGAAATTTTTGGGCTTTGCTAACTTTTATCGTCGATTTATTGCTGGTTTTTCTGATGTTGTAAAACCATTGACTGATTTGACTAAGAAGGGTGCTGATGTTGCTGATTGGTCCCCTGATGCTGTGGAGGCCTTTCGGGAGCTCAAGCGCCGCTTTTCTTCCGCCCCAGTGTTGCGTCAGCCTGATGTTGCTCTTCCTTTTCAGGTTGAGGTCGACGCTTCTGAAATCGGAGCTGGGGCGGTGTTGTCGCAGAGAAGTTCCGACTGCTCCGTGATGAGACCTTGTGCTTTTTTTTCCCGTAAATTTTCGCCCGCCGAGCGGAATTATGATATTGGGAATCGGGAGCTTTTGGCCATGAAGTGGGCTTTTGAGGAGTGGCGTCACTGGCTTGAGGGGGCCAGACATCAGGTGGTGGTATTGACTGACCACAAAAATTTAATTTACCTTGAGTCTGCCAGGCGCCTGAATCCTAGACAGGCGCGCTGGTCGTTGTTTTTCTCTCGGTTTAATTTTGTGGTGTCTTACCTACCGGGTTCTAAGAATGTTAAGGCGGATGCCCTTTCTAGGAGTTTTGAGCCTGACTCCCCTGGTAATTCTGAGCCCACAGGTATCCTTAAAGATGGAGTGATATTGTCTGCCGTTTCTCCAGACCTGCGGCGGGCCTTGCAGGAGTTTCAGGCGGATAGACCTGATCGTTGCCCACCTGGTAGACTGTTTGTTCCTGATGATTGGACCAGTAGAGTCATCTCTGAGGTTCATTCTTCTGCGTTGGCAGGTCATCCTGGAATCTTTGGTACCAGGGATTTGGTGGCAAGGTCCTTCTGGTGGCCTTCCCTGTCACGAGATGTGCGAGGCTTTGTGCAGTCTTGTGACGTTTGTGCTCGGGCCAAGCCTTGTTGTTCTCGGGCTAGTGGATTGTTGTTACCCTTGCCTATCCCGAAGAGGCCTTGGACGCACATCTCGATGGATTTTATTTCGGATCTGCCTGTTTCTCATAAGATGTCTGTCATCTGGGTGGTGTGTGACCGTTTCTCTAAGATGGTCCATCTGGTTCCCTTGCCTAAGTTGCCTTCTTCTTCCGAGTTGGTTCCTCTGTTTTTTCAAAATGTTGTTCGTTTGCATGGTATTCCGGAGAATATCGTTTCTGACAGAGGGACCCAATTCGTGTCTAGATTTTGGCGGGCATTCTGTGCTAGGATGGGCATAGATTTGTCTTTTTCGTCTGCTTTCCATCCTCAGACTAATGGCCAGACCGAGCGGACTAATCAGACCTTGGAGACATATTTGAGGTGTTTTGTGTCTGCGGATCAGGATGATTGGGTTGCTTTTTTGCCTTTGGCGGAGTTCGCCCTCAATAATCGGGCCAGCTCTGCCACCTTGGTGTCCCCGTTTTTCTGTAATTCGGGGTTTCATCCTCGATTTTCCTCCGGTCAAGTGGAATCTTCGGATTGTCCTGGAGTGGATGCTGTGGTGGAGAGGTTGCATCAGATTTGGGGGCAGGTGGTGGACAATTTGAAGTTGTCCCAGGAGAAGACTCAGCTTTTTGCCAACCGCCGTCGTCGTGTTGGTCCTCGGCTTTGTGTTGGGGACTTGGTGTGGTTGTCTTCTCGTTTTGTCCCTATGAGGGTTTCTTCTCCTAAGTTTAAGCCTCGGTTCATCGGCCCGTACAAGATATTGGAGATTCTTAACCCTGTGTCATTCCGTTTGGACCTCCCTGCATCCTTTTCGATTCATAATGTTTTTCATCGGTCATTGTTGCGCAGGTATGAGGTACCGGCTGTGCCTTCCGTTGAGCCTCCTGCTCCGGTGTTGGTTGAGGGTGAGTTGGAGTACGTTGTGGAAAAGATCTTGGACTCTCGTGTTTCCAGACGGAAACTCCAGTATCTGGTCAAATGGAAGGGATACGGTCAGGAGGATAATTCTTGGGTCACTGCCTCTGATGTTCATGCCTCCGATCTTGTCCGTGCCTTTCATAGGGCTCATCCTGATCGCCCTGGTGGTTCTGGTGAGGGTTCGGTGCCCCCTCCTTGAGGGGGGGGTACTGTTGTGAAATTGGATTCTGGGCTCCCCCGGTGGCCACTTGTGGAATTGTACTTGTGTGCATCATCCCCTCTGTTCACCTGCTCCTATCAGGATGTGGGAGTCGCTATATAACCTTGCTCCTCTGTCAGTTTCATGCCGGTCAACAATGTAATCAGAAGCCTTTCTGTGCATGTTCCTGCTACTAGACAACTCCCAGCTAAGTTGGACTTTTGTCCTGGTGTGTTTTTGCATTTTGTTCCTGTTCACAGCTGCTGTTTCGTTACTGTGTCTGGAAAGCTCTTGTGAGCGGAAATTGCCACTCTGGTGTTATGAGTTAATGCTAGAGTCTTAAAGTAATTTCTGGATGGTGTTTTGATAGGGTTTTCTGCTGACCATGAAAGTGCCCTTTCTGTCTTCTTGCTATCTAGTAAGCGGACCTCGATTTTTGCTAAACCTATTTTCATACTACGTTTGTCATTTCATCTAAAATCACCGCCAATATATGTGGGGGCCTCTGTCTGCCTTTTGGGAAAATTTCTCTAGAGGTGAGCCAGGACTGTCTTTTCCTCTGCTAGGATTAGGTAGTTCTCCGGCTGGCGCTGGGCATCTAGGGATAAAAAAAACGTAGGCATGCTACCCGGCCACTTCTAGTTGTGCGGCAGGTTTAGTTCATGGTCAGTATAGTTTCCATCTTCCAAGAGCTAGTTCTCATATATGCTGGGCTATGTTCTCTCGCCATTGAGAATCATGACAGGATGGCTTTGTAGGTCAGTGTTAGTAGTTTAAACTGGATACGCTTGGAAATTGAGAGCCAGTGAAGGGATTTGCAAAGAGGGGAAGCAGGAGTTTAGTGAGGAGAGAGAATAATTAGTTGGGCAGCAGAGTTAAGGATGGCTGGAGGGGTGTGAGAGCGTTAGAAGGTAGGCCGCAAAGGAGGAAGTTGCAGTAATCGAGGCAGGAGATGATTAGGGCTTGCACAAGCATTTTGGTAGAGTGAGGGTTGAGGAAAGGACGGATTCTGGAAATATTTTTGAGCTGGAGGCATCAGGAGGTGGCGAGAGCTTGGATGTGCGGATTGAAGGACAGGGAAGAGTCAAGGGTTACTCTGAGGCAGTGGATTACCGGGACAGGGGAAATTGTGAATTCATTTATTCATTATTATGAATTCATTATTCATTTCTCTGTGTCGCTAAGCCTGCTTCCGGGACGGACCGTACCTTTCGATACCGTACTCCGTTTGGGGACGCCCTCAGCCATTTCACCCTGGTTCTGAGGGCATTAGCCCACGCAATTAGATGCCACATGATGAGCGACCTGCCCGTACTGCTTAGCCTTCTCTAGCAATTGCAGTCCCACTAATACTGCACCGCTAGCACTGTTGCTGTTGCTTCTCCTGATGTGGTCCAGACCAGAGATGCTATATGACTGGGCCCTATTCTTCTTTAACGTTGCATGGCACAGTGTTGCCCATGCTGGCTAGCCCAAGTGAGCTGCACAGGGCCCTGGCCCTACCTGAGATCTGTCAGGAAGTCCCTCCTGCCTTATCCACAGTGCCCCTCCTATGTTTAACCATCTACTATGTACAATCCCATACTCTATGTGCCTCCATCTTGTGGCTGAACTAAACACTGCACTTTCCCTATAATAAGACAATATACACTGTGCAACAGCAGCTATAATACTTTAAATACGAGGTGAATACACGTATCACCTATAAATAACTTTCACAGTGCTATACAACAATATGCATACAGTAATTAGAGATCATGGTTAACCAGGATGCACTTAGGCTGGTTTCACACTTACGTTTTGATCTGCAGAGTTTTTTAAAAAAACGCAGGTGGTGAAAAAACGCATGTAAACGCATGCAAACGCTGCGTTTTTTAGACGCATGCGTTTTTGCATGCAGAAAAAAACGCGGCGTTTTGACGCATTTACATGCGTTTTTTCCTGCGTTTGCATTTTTGAAATGCATGCTGAGAAGTGTGTGACAGCTGCCAATCATCAAAATCAACTAGAAAACCCATTATTAATAGAATTACATAGGGTTAGGGTTAGGGTTAGGGTTAGGATCCCTAGGGTTAGGGTTAGGGGTAGCTTTTTATTAGAAGAATGTCCTGGTCACCAGGTCATTGATAAGCCACCCCCCACCATCAAGGTGATAAAGGGATCCAAACCCTAACCCTAACCCTACCCCTACCCCTACCCCTAACCCTACCCCTAACCCTACCCCTAACCCTAACCATAACCCTAGGGATCCTAACCCTAACCCTAACCCTAAGGGTTAGGATCCAAACCCTAACCCTAAGGGTTAGGGTTAGGATCCCAAGAGTTAGGGTTAGGGTTAGGATCCCTAGTAACCCAAGGGTTAGGGTTAGGGTTAGGGTTTTCTTGTTTTTTTTGTGTTTTCTTGTGTTTTTCTATAGAAACGCATGCGTTTAAAAACACATGCAAACGCATGTGCTTAAAAACGCATGCGTTTACATAGACAGCAATATATTTTTTTGCCGCGAATAAACGCATGCGGTTTTTTGCGGCAAAAAAACGCCACTAGAAATTAGGCTACATTCACATTTGCGTTGTGCGCCGCAGCGTCGGCGACGCAACGCAAACGCATACAAAACCGCAACAAAACGCACGCTAAAACGCTGCGTTTTGCGACGCATGCGTCCTTTTTGGCCGAAAGTTGGACGCAAAAAAAATGCAACTTGTTGCGTTCTCTGCGCCCAACGCTTGCGGCCATGCGTCGCAAAACGCAGCACAACGCATGTCCATGCGCCCCCATGTTAAATATAGGGGCGCATGATGCATGCGGCGACGCTGCAGCGCCCGACGCTGCGGCGCACAACGCAAATGTGAACGGAGCCTTACTACAGTTTGCATTTCTGCAACTAAACGCACGCATCAAAAAACGCATGCGTTGCCAAAAACGTGTCAAAACGCATGCGTTTTTAATGTTAAGTATAAAAAAAAACCGCATGCGTTGCCAAAAACGCGTCAAAACGCATGCGTTTTTAATGTTAAGTATAGAAAAAAGCATGTGTTTTTTAGCGCTAAAACGCTCCAGATCAAAACGCAAGTGTGAAACCAGCCTAAGGCTACGTTCACATTAGCGTTGTGCGACGCAGCGTTGTGCGACGCAGCGTCGGGCGCCGCTGCGTCGCCTCATGCGTCATGCACCCCTATATTTAACATGGAGGTGCATGGACATGCGTTGCATTTGCGTTTTGTGACGCATGCGTCGCTGCGGCGCACGCGTCAGGGCTCACAGGACGCAGCAAGTTGCATTTTTTGTGCGTCCAAAATCAAGCAAAAAAAGGACGCATGCGTCACAAAACGCTGCGTTGTGCATGCGTTCACATTTGCGTTGTGCGTTGAGTCGCTGACGCTGCGGCGCACAACGCAAATGTGAACGTTGCCTAAAAGGGGTGAAGGCGCACATCAGTCTTTGAAACCCCTTACAGTTGTCCTGTGTTAGAGTCTGGTAGCGTTTCTTCAGTGGCATGGATGCCTCCTCATCCTCCTGCTTCTTTGGGTTACATACATCCATTTCTCTTCTTCTGCAGGTACATTAAAAAGTGCTTTTGTTCGAATATGGATTGTGTGTTTATATTTTAGGGAGGGCCACTGATCAGGCTTTACTTTTCCGGGCTGACAAATTAATTCTGAGTCTGTGATTTTTTTATTAAATTGTTAGATAGTATTTTTAGAGTCCATTTCAATCTTTCTTTGTAAACCACATAGGAATAAGATTTTATGAGTGCTGCAAAATAAATTAATTTCACATGAATGCATATGGGATTTGCTATGTATCCCCAAGTTCACTCTTCTGGTTTAATTAGATCTACAGAGGCAAAGCAAAGATAAGATATAAGATGAGAGTTAAATGAGAATCCTCTCTCGGGTTTGCTTGTGTACTACACCATCTCTATGTCAGTGACTGAATCAGCATAAGGTAAACCTCCAATTTTTGTACATTATAGAACCACTTTAATTTTTACATTCTATATAAAGAATAACTCATCAATATTATATGCCTTCAGAACCAATTTAAGGGAAATCTGTCACCACTTCAGTATTTGGGAAAATGAAAAATTAAATACTTTGGGAAAATCTCAATAGTAGAAAAAAGAAAAAAGCACAAAAGTCCTGCCTCCTATGGTACATTGCTTGTATCGCATCTATCTCCAAACCAAATCACCAAGTAATGGATTAATGTGAAAATACGAGGTATTATAGTAATTTATCACTGAAAGAAAGAGAACATACTTACCAATATCTGATCACGAGACCAGTGTACTGCAAAATGCTGACAGGCCTCAATGATGTAAATCAGAGGTTAGGCTACGTTCACATTTGCGTTGTGCGCCGCAGCGTAGGCGCCGCAACGCACAACGCAAACAAAAACGCAGCAAAACGCATGCACAATGCTGCGTTTTGCGCCGCATGCGTCCTTTTTTTCATTGATTTTGGACGCAGCAAAAATGCAACTTGCTGCGTCCTCTGGGCCCGAAAGCGGGCGCCGCAGGGACGCATGCGGCGCAAAACGCAAGTGCGACGCATGTCCATGCGCCCCCATGTTAAATATAGGGGCGCATGACGCATGCGGCGATGCTGCGGCGCCCGACGCTGCGGCGCAGACCGCAAATGTGAACGTAGCCTAACACAGGTGTAAAATACTGATGAGCAGCCACTCACGTACCTGGACCTATCATTCATGTGAAGGGGAGATACTTAGCATTATAAATGCACACAGCTAAGACTGGCATAAGGTTCCAGTCACACTGATATGTGTAGTGAACCATGCCACCTTATAGCCTGTCGGTCACAACCCATACTATTAGATCAGGCAGTGTGTCCAGCACTATGTACGGTAAGTGCACCCCACAACAGTAGATACAATATTTTCTCCCCACCCAAACTACATAGTGAGGTGCACTTACATAGTGCTGGGCAGCTTGCCAGATTAAATATTATGGATGTCACTAATAGGTTGTAAGCTGGCATGATGCACTACATGTATCAGTGTGACTGGCACCTTATAGAACCCTTATCTGTATCCATTTATAACAAGCAACCCCTTTCTTCCCACATCATTATTATTGTCTTTCCTTTCTTTTTTCTTTCTTTCTTTCTTTCTTTCTTTCTTTCTTTCTTTCTTTTTCTCTCTCTTCCCAAAAATTTGGAGACTGACATAAATTGCAGATTTCAGAAAGGTTGCTGCTTCTCTGTTTTTAGATCTTTTAATCAGACGTTTCGATGTTTACTGAAGTACAATTATAAACTTTTCATAACTTTTAAAACTTTTATTGAGAATTACATAAAGTTTATGTAATGACTCAATATTTACAGTTTTGACTCCTATTCTTCCAGACTCCTGAAATTCACCCTGGCATACTGGATATTTTGGTACTGCCACTTTTTATTTTACCATACATTTTGTATTACACTATAATTAATTTTTGACAATATTATAACCTCAATTATTCAACATTTGAAAGAAAAATATGAGGGAAGGCCACAGGATAGCCAGAACTTGTGCAGTTGTCAAATTGAATTAATAAAACAGATGGCAAAAACAGATATGCTGAGATAAATGTCAACATTTAAAAACACACACACATATACATATATATATCCTAGTTTTACATATATTCTACTTGTCTAACAAAATTAAACCACTTTCCCAAATTGTTGTAATAAGAAAAAAGACTAGCGAGGTACTGTATATGTCTAAAGAGTCACCATCTCCTACAGGGTGCTCTATTGTGGTGTGCATTGATATTAAGAAAAATAGACAGTCACAGGTAAATGTCGGGATTTTGGGGGAGTTTCTTTTTTTTTTTTTAAAGAACAATTACTTCCCTATTCGTAGAATATTAGGTCAGTCATTTGGGATAGGTAAGCACACTGCCCACCCAAGAGTGACACTGATTTTAGTTTTTTTTTTTCTTTTTAAAAATATTGTGCTGGCTTGCTACTGCTTTCAGTGTATAAAAAAAAAAGAGCAAAAAAATTTGGGGCACTTTGAATAACCAGAACAACCATGAAAAAACTCAAGCAAAAATAAAATAACAGCCTTTACTAATTGTTCAAAAATACATAAATGATAAAATAAACTTAGATCGGAAGAAGAGTATAAAAAGATATCACTTCTGCCTAGGACCCAGGTAATAAAACACTAAATATATTATGCACTGAAGTTTAGAATATACGTATAAACAGAAGGCCAAGTGGACCAAAGTCCATCCATAATGTAGATGAGAGTAAGTATACGTGACAGTAATGTCTTAAAGTAACAAAATAATATAAATGGGACACATAACAATAAATAAATAAAATAATAATAGCCTCTAAAGATCTGGGAGAAAAGGGAACAGAACCCCAACAAGCATTTTGCATTAGTTTCTTCCAGGGGGGCCCATTCCTCTCAGGTTTTTACAAGCTGCTATTGCTTCTTTATTTATTACTAGCTGTACTACCCGGCATCGCCCGGGTTAATAACTGCTGTTAGCAAAATAGAATGTGTTATCAAAAATTTATTCTGCACACAAAAACCACAAAACAAATAGATAGAAATGTAATTATTAAAAGGCAAAAACTAAGCTAATAGAAGCATTTTACAACATATATTTCAACACCAGAGATATTCCACACAGATTTAACTAAATTGGCCAAGTAATGTGAAGTAATCTTCTACTACTTATTCGAGAGCCTTTTGATAAACGACATTCTTAGTTTTTCCTTCAGGTGCAAAGACAAACAGATTTTTGGCTGTTCCAACTCTTGAACAGGCCACATAAAGTTGACCATGAGAAAAGCATGGAGATTGTAAATCGATTCCAACTACTTTCAAGGACTGTCCCTGAGCCTTGTTGATGGACATAGCAAATGCCAGTTGAACAGGAAACTGGAGGCGTTTAAAATCAAAAGGCAAATCAGATGGAATGAGAGGAATTGTTGGAATGAAAACATCTTCTCCTGTGGCACATCCTGTCAAAATGGTTGTCTCAATTACATGTGGAAACAGGTTCTTAATCAAGAGTCTTGTTCCATTACACAGCTTTGGTGGATCCAAATTTCTCAATAGCAGAATAGGTGCTCCAGGTTTTAGAAAGAGGTTGTGAGGAGGAAGTCCTTGTGGCTCCAAGGAGTTGAGGAACTCAGTTGGATAAAATAATGCTTGAGCAGGGTCTATTACTGTATCTACTGATTTGTAGGTTGTGGACACACCTGGAAGGAGAATTAGAATTTGAAGATTGATCTTGTTGATGCTGTCATTTTTGGGAGCTAGAATAGCCCTTTCACACAGCCAGCCAGAATTTTTGAAGTGGAGTTGAATGTTTGGAAAAACCTTTGCTTTCAACTCCTCAATGGAAGTCACAATGCAGCAAAAGTTGCTTGGGAAGGTGATCTGTCCAGTGGTTGAGTTTACTGGTGCCTTGCCATCTCCAATAGTCAACAGCTGGCTCGAAAACAGTCCAGCAGAAACATCGCCTGTCATGTAGACCCTCATGTTTGTGTTCAGTGACATTTTCTTTACTTTTCTCCAAAGGTACGATGCTTTGAGACAGGCATTGAGTTCGTCCGCAGGGGTTGATCTTGGAATAACAGGTAGTGTTTGGCGGAAGTCACCTGCCAAAACAACAACTACTCCTCCCATGATATATTTGTTGCTACGCAGGGCTTGTAGCAGTCCGTCCACTGCTTCCAGAGCCCTTTTGTGTGACATGGTGCATTCATTCCAAATGATGGCACTGCATTTTTGAAGCAATTTGGCCAGTCCTGATCCCTTAGCAATATTACACACAGGGCTGTCACTATAAGACAGGTTAAGTGGTAGTTTGAATGTCGAATGTGCTGTCCTGCCACCTTTTAAAAGCGTAGCTACAATTCCAGAAGATGCCACTGCAAGTGCAATCTTTTTTTGTTGTCGAAATTTTGCCAAGAGCAAGTTGATTACAAATGTCTTTCCTGTTCCACCTGGAGCATCAAGGAAGACAATCCCACCTTTGTTGGTTTCACTGAAATGTAAAATGTAGTTATAGGCGTCCCTTTGATCTGGTACCAATATTAGCTCGTTCTAAGACACAAATGCTGTCAGTTCATCAATATTGTAGTTTGTTTCTATGAAAATCTCCCTACACATTTGGATGCCTTCAGGATTTCTTATTGGAGCAGGCAAACCAAGCAACTGTAAGGCTTTTCCTGACATTGCTATGCACTGATCTTCAATGAGCATTAAAGTTTAATTGAACATTTCCTCAGTGAAGTTGATGAGTTGCTGAGGATTTTCCCTTCTAATCTGCATGATGATGTCCTCACTTAGATCAGTTTTGTATTTTGTCCAAATCTCAAGAGGATTTGAAATGCTACAGGTTGTTAGAATAATAGCAAAGAGGTGTCTTAGTCGCTTTGAGGTTTGTGTGGCTGCTGCTTCACTGAGGGTCATGTCCCATGGTCCATTATTTTCCAGAAGTCCTTTTCTTTGGGAAGCTTCCCTGAATGTTTCACACACATGGCCTCCGACGGTCTTCAGGTCAGAAAATGATGTAGGGTCTTTGACAACATGAAGTAACATGCGCAGGTAGAAGCACTCTGCATTTGACGGATGAACAGTGTAGACGCGACCAAGCGTATCAGTTGCTTTCACCCCTGGATAGCCTTCAATATCAAGCCCACATTTCCTCTGTTCCGGTGTTTTTCTGGAGGCATTCCAAGTGTAGTACTTTGGTAAATCACAGTAGAGAATTGTTTTTGCAAAAGGGTCTTGTTGACACAGCTCAAAAAATGCCAAGAGGGTGGTCTTAGGTGGTGTTAGGAGCTGCTGCTGCAAGTTTGCTGGGTTAAAATAAATTCTCTGTCCATTTTCCAAGTGCACACTCAGATGCACAACTTGTGGGTAGCGCTCATGAATGGAGAATCCTAGTATTCTCCAAACAGCTTCATTGCTGCTTATGTACCTGCCCATCTGGAATGCCTCCACTTCATCAATAATAGGTCCATTTTTCTGGAGTTCAAAAACTGCTTGATCACTTCCTTTGTGGACATATTTGCAGATATACTTGATTGATTTCACAGAGTGGCAAGATTCGACATTTATGTGGGCCTGGAAGATTTTTGAGAGCAAAGGGTTGTAAGGCACTACCCACCTGTTGTCAATTTTTATCTCTTGGAGTGATGATCCAACACGCATTTTGAGCTTTGCTGTGAAACCACCATGGCTATCTTCTTTGGTAGACTGGATATCCATCTTGTTCTGTTTGGGTTTCTTGGACCAGGGATCGTGGGTAATGCTTTGAACACCTGCCACCAATCATACAGGGAGAATTTTTGTTGAGACTCCCACATGGACCATGGACCATGTTTTTTGTGATGGTGTCAAACAGCAATGGGTCAATCTGAAGGTCTGGCAATTCAGCACTGATGATATTGTCAATTTCGGTAGGCTGTATTTTATGCTTCAGCCAGATCAAGATGTGGGTGTGAGGAAGGCCTCTTATTTGCCATTCAACTGAATACATCCAGCACTGCGTCTCACCATAAATATGTGATTTTGTGATGAGATTAGTCATTTTTGAAAGTTTCTGTTTGAAAACCCAAGAAATAAGGTCATGGCGATTCACTGTTTCTTGGCCCGGCAACAGGTGCCCTCCAATTTCCTCCCAGGCAGGATTGCAAGTAAAGGTGATGAAAAGATCTGGACGGCCATACTTTCTCACATAAGTCATTGCATCCGGTGTGTATTCATGCATGTGTCGTGGGCTTCCAGTGACAGTTGATGGAAGAATAATCATTTTCCACAACTCTTTTGGATCAGCATCATTTGCAACAGCATCTCTAAGGTGAATATATTCCTCTGCCCTGAGCTTCTTTTGATTTAGTCGGATTTATAAAAGACGTTCACTCTCAATCTTTGCATACATGTCAACAATAAATTGGTGGAAGAAGGTGTTTGCATTTCAAGAAGTGATTTTCCTCTGCAAATCTTGTCATGATCCTATATGCATAGAAGTCCATGGCAGACACTTTTTTTCCTGAAGGGTTGCCTGTTGTAGGATCTGTCTGAGGTATTCCAAAGTGATAGCCATCCTGTCCCTGCCAAAAGATGATTGGATATTGCAGTGCATCATAGGACCTGTGAGTTTCTGCTACTCGTTGCAAACTATTGTTCCTTTTCTGAAGCACAATGTCACGGCTTTGAAAATCATTACCTACAATCAAGATGGCTACCTCATCAAATGTGGATGCATTGAAACGTTGCTGATGCTCACTGTGTGGTGTTTTGTCAGCTCGAATGACAACCTTGTAATCGTCATTTGGCATGCATTCAAGTGCAGTCTTGAAAAGTTGAACATATGGATTGTTGGAGTGAAGGAACTGATGCAAAATAGTGACAATATCAAAGTGAGTGTTAGGAATTAAAGAGCATCTCCGCTGAGCCTCTGTTTCTGCATTTCCCATGAAGAAGAGTTGAAGAAATTGAGGTTCTTCTCCTTGTAATGGAAGCAGTGAGCTAATTGAGTGGTAAACCTGTCCTTGAACTTTAAATGTCGGCATAAATCCTGTTGTAAACATTTCTTTTGTTGCACCAAATGATGTCATTTGGAAGCAGGAGTTGTACTTCCTGACGTTGTCCAAGAAATGCTTTGATATTGTACTGGTACCCGTCATCAGAGACTTTAGGGGATCTGGTGGTGACAGGAGAGGTGGAAGTTTTATCTTTCCATTTGCACAGCATAAACCTGGCGGTTCATCTTTCCATTTTAGGGCACTGCTGTACATGCAGACCACATCTATTTTTCCTATCTGAACTTCAGGATTATCCTGATAGTTTATGTCTGACTGGAAACAAAAGGCAGCATGTTTCAAATCTCCAACCATTTCCTGTGCCCTGGTGGAAGAAATAGCAATTCTCTTAGCGGCAAGTCGGCGTTCTCTCTTCTGAGATGACTCATTGGCCCTTGAGGAAGCAGCTCTTCATCTCTTATCTGCAAGCCTCGCTTCCCTCTCCTCATAAAGTTCATTGGCTCTTGAGGAAGCAGCTCTTGTTTTCATGTCTGCAAGTCTCGCTTCCCTCTCCTCAGAAAATTCATTGGCTCTTGAGGAATCAGTTCTTGTTCTCTTGCCTGCAAGCCTCGCTTCCCTTGCCTCAGAAAGTTCATTGGCTCTTGAGGAAGCAGCTCTTGTTTTCATGTCTGCAAGCCTTGCTTCCCTCTCCTCAGAAAATTCATTGGCTCTTGAGGAAGCAGTTCTTGTTCTCTTGTCTGCAAGCCTCGCTTCCCTCTCCTCAGAAAGTTCATTAGTTCTTGAGGAAGCAGCTCTTGTTTTCATGTCTTCAAGCCTCGCTTCCCTCTCCTCAGAAAATTCATTGGCTCTTGAGGAAGCAGTTCTTGTTCTCTTGTCTGCAAGCCTCGCTTCCTTCTCCTCAGAAAGTTCATTGGCTCTTGAGGAAGCAGCTCTTGTTTTCAAGTCTGCAAGCCTTGCTTCCCTCTCCTCAGAAAGTTCATTGGCTCTTGAGGAAGCAGCTCTTATTCTCTTGTCTGCAAGCTTCGCTTTCCTCTGCTCAGAAAGTTCATTGGCTCTTGAGGAAGCAGCTGCTGTTCTCGTGTGTGTCAGCCTTGTTTCTCGGTCTTCATATTTTTCATTGGCCCGTAATGCAGCTTTTCTTTTCGCATCAGCTGACATTCGTGCCATGGAATTCCTTTTCTTATGAGGCATTATTGTGGTAAAAATAGTCTGTAACTGGCAGTTTCTATATCCTCTCACATAGAGGTAATGTGACTGACATCAGCCTTTCCACCAACACACCCTAACTGACATGCTATTACCTCACACAAGCTTTGTTATACTGAGAATGTCCTGCCTATATTAACCAATCAGAGCTCAGATTAATTAACTGTAGCAAAGTAGAAGCTGAGCTGTGATTGGTTGCTATTGGCAGCCTGATAAATCCCAGCCAACAGGAAGCCCTCCCCCCTGGCTGTATATATTAGCTCACACATACACATAATAGACAGGTCATGTGACTGACAGCTGTCGTATTTCCTATATCGTACATTTGTTGCTCTTGTAGTTTGTCTGCTTATTAATCAGATTTTTATTTTTGAAGGATAATACCAGACTTGTGTGTGTTTTAGGGCGAGTTTCATGTGTCAATTTGTTTGAGTTGAGTTGCGTGTGGTGACATGCATGTAGCGACTTTTGTGAGATGAGTTTTGTGTGGCGACATACGTGTAGCAACTTTTGTGAGATGAGTTTTGTGTGGTGACATGCGTGTAGCAACTTTTTGTGTCGAGTTGCATGTGACAGGTTAGTGTGTTTTGCGCGTCGAGTTTTATGTGTGGTGCGTTTTGAGTATGTGCAAGTTTTGTGTGAGGCAACTTTTGCATGTGTTGCAACTTTTGTGCATGTGGCAATTTTTCCGCGTGTGCAAGTTTTGTGTGTGGCGAGTTTTCCATGAGGTGAGTTTTGCACGTGTGGCGAGTTTTGCATGAGCCTAGTTTTGCATGTGGTGAGTTTTGCATGTGGCGAATTTTGCGCATGGCGAGTTTTGAGTGGTGACTATTGTGTTTCGACTTTTATGTGGCGAGGTTGGTGTATGTGTGGTGAAATGTGTGCTGAGGATGGCATATGTGTTCAAGCACGTGGTAGTGTGTGGCGCATTTTGTGTGTGTGTTCATATCCCCATGTGTGGTGAGTATCCCATGTCTTGGCCCCACCTTAGCAACTGTACGGTATATACTCTTTGGCGCCATCGCTCTTGTTCTTTAAGTCCCCCTTGTTCACATCTGGCAGCTGTCAATTTGCCTCCAACACTTTTCCTTTCACATTTTCCCCATTATGTAGATAGGGGCAAAATTGTTTCGTGAATTAGAACGCGCGGGGTTAAAATTTCACCTCACAACATAGCCTATGACGCTCTCGGGGTCCAGACGTGTGACTGTGCAAAATTTTGTGGCTGTAGCTGCGACAGTGCAGGTGCCAATCCCGGTCATACACACATACACACACACATTCAGCTTTATATATTAGATATTCCTGTAAGTCATCTCCCCTGTATATAGTATATACCTGTATGTCTTCTCCCCTGTATATAGTATATACCTGTATGTCATCTCCCCTGTATATAGTATATAACTGTATGTCATCTCCTCCTGTATATAGTATATAAGTGTATGTCATCTCCTCCTGTATATAATATATAGCTGTATATCATCTCCCCTGTATATAGTATATACCTGTATGCCATCTCCTCCTGGTTGTCAATTTGCCTCCAACACTTTTCCTTTCACTTTTTCCCCATTATGTAGATAAGGGCAAAATTGTTTGGTGAATTGAAACGCGTGGGGATAAAATTTTGCCTCACAACATAGCCTATGACGCTCTCGGGGTCCAGATGTGTGACTGCAAAATTTTGTGGCTGTAGCTGCGACGGTGCAGATGCCAATCCCGGACATACACACATACACACACACATTCAGCTTTATATATTAGATGTGCCCTATTTATATTTTTTCATCACTATACTATATGACATTACTATCACATATACTTACTCTCATCCACATTATGGATGAACTTTGGTCCACTTGGCCTGCTGTTTATACGTATATTCTAAACTTCAGTGCACAATTTATTTATTGTGCTGATTACCTGGTTCCTGGGCTAAAGGGATATATGTGTCCTATACTCCATGGTTTTCATTTATCTACTATATAATTGTCTAAGGGTCACTTCCGTCTTTCTGTCCTTCTGTCTGTCTGTCTGTAACGGAAATCCCAAGTCGCTGATTGGTCGTGGCAAAACAGCCACGACCAATCAGCGATGGGTACAGTCCGGCGGCAAAATGGCCGCTCCTTACTCCCTGCAGTCAGTGCCCACTCCATATCCCCTCCAGTCAGTGCTCTCACGAGACCGCTACGTCATCATCTCGCGAGACCGCAATGCACTCTTGGGATCGGAGCGCGCGAGGAGCATCGGTAAATGCTTCGCCTGCATCAGGGGGCCAACGGAAGGTGAGTATATAACTATTTTTTATTTTAATACTTTTTTTTCAACAGGGATATGATGCCCACATTGCTATATACTACGTGGGCTGTGCAATATACTACATGGGCTGTGCAATATACTATGTGGGCTGTGCAATGTACTACATGGGCTGTGCAATATACTATGTGGGCTGTGCTATATACTATGTGGGCTGTGCAATACACTACGTGGGCTGTGCAATGTACTACGTGGGCTGTGCAACGTACTACGTGGGCTACGCTGGGCTGTGCAATGTACTACGTGGGCTGTGCAATGTACTACGTGGGCTGTGCAATATACTACGTGGGCTGTGCAATATATTACGTGGGCTGTGCAATGTACTACATGGCCTGTGCAATGTACTACGTGGGCTGTGCAATGTACTACGTGGGCTGTGCAATGTACTACTTGGGCTGTGCAATATACTACGTGGGCTGTGCAATGTACTACGTGGGCTGTGCAATCTACTATGTGGGCTGTGCTATATACTACGTGGCTGTGCAATATACTACGTGGCTGTGCAATATACTACGTGGGCTGTGCTATATACTATGTGGGCTGTTATACACTACGTGGGCTGTTATATACTACGTGGCCTGCGTTATACACTCCGTGGGCTGTGTTATACACTATGTGGGCTGTGTTATACACTACGTGGGGTGTGTTATACACTACGTGGGCTGTGTTATATACTGCGTGCATGGGCTGTTATATACTATGTGAATAGTCTTATATGCTACGTGGGCTGTGTTATACACTACATGGGCTGTGTTATACACTACGTGGGCTGTGTTATACACTATGAGGGCTGTGTTATACACTACGTGGGCTGTGTTATATACTGCGTGCGTGGGCTGTTATATAGTACGTGAGCTGTGTTATATGCTACGTGGGCTGTTATAAACTAAGTGGCTGTGGTATATGCTATGTGGGCTGTTATACACTCCATGGGCTGTGCTATATACTACGTGGCTGTGCTATATACTCCGTGGGCTGTGCTATATACTCTGTGGGCTGTGCTATATACTCCATGGGCTGTGCTATATACTCTGTGGGCTGTGCTATATTGTTATGACCCCAATGGCAGAGGGTCTCTGCAATAAATACCAAGTCTGCAAACACAAAAAACCAGCTCATAGGGCAGTGGTAACTGGGCTGACCGTATATCTAATCCTAGCACCACAAATAGCAGCAGCCGGGGAACGTGCCTACGTTGGTTCTAGACGTCTCGCGCCAGCCGGAGAACTAACTAACCCTAGAAGGGAAAAGATAGACCTTTCTTGCCTCCAGAGAAAAGACCCCAAAAGTTGGATACAAGCCCCCAACAAATAATAACGGTGAGGTAAGAAGAAAAGACAAACGTAAGAATGAACTAGGTATTTAGCAAAGAGAGGCCCACTGACTAATAGCAGAATATAGTAAGATGACTTATACGGTCAGCAAAAACCCTATCAAAAATATCCACGCTGGATATTCAAGAACCCCCGAACCATCTAACGGCCCGGGGGGAGAATACCAGCCCCTTAGAGCTTCCAGCAAAATCAGGAATCACATTTAGTACAAGCTGGACAAAAAATAAGAGCAATACAAATAACCAAAAAACAAGGAAGCAGGACTTAGCTTAATTTTGCATGAACCAGGACCAGCAGACAGGAGCAAACAGAAAGAACTGATTACAACGATGCCAGGCACCAGACTAAGAATTCAGGAAGTTCATATAGCAACACCCCTGGACTAACGACCCAGGTGGGTGCCAAACTAGGGAAAGACAAACTCAGAGTCATACCACTAGTGACCACAAGAGGGAGCCAAAAAAGTCTAATTCACAACAGTACCCCCCCTTTAAGGAGGGGTCACCGAACCCTCACCAAGACCACCAGGGCGATCAGGATGAGCAGCGTGAAAGGCACGAACTAAATCGGCCGCATGCACATCAGAGGCAACCACCCAGGAATTATCCTCCTGACCATAGCCCTTCTACTTGACCAGATACTGAAGCCTCCGTCTGGAGAGACGAGAATCCAAGATTTTCTCCACCACGTACTCCAACTCGCCCTCAACCAACACCGGAGCAGGAGGCTCAACAGAGGGAACCACAGGTACAATGTACCGCCGCAACAAAGACCTATGGAACACGTTGTGAATGGCAAACGACACCGGAAGATCCAAGCGAAAGGACACAGGATTAAGGATTTCCAATATCTTGTAAGGACCGATGAAGCGAGGCTTGAATTTAGGAGAGGAGACCTTCATAGGAACAAATCGAGAAGACAGCCATACCAAATCCCCAACACGAAGTCGGGGACCCACACCGCGGCGGCGGTTGGAAAAACGCTGAGCCTTCTCCTGTGACAACTTCAAGTTGTCCACCACATGATTCCAAATCTGCTGCAACCTATCCACCACAGAATCTACCCCAGGACAGTCAGAAGGCTCCACATGTCCCGAGGAAAAACGAGGATGGAAACCAGAGTTGCAGAAAAATGGCGAGACCAAAGTAGCGGAACTAGCCCGATTATTAAGGGCAAACTCGGCCAACGGCAAGAAGGTCACCCAATCATCCTGATCCGCAGAAACAAAACACCTCAAATAAGCCTCCAAAGTTTGATTAGTTCGCTCCGTTTGTCCATTAGTCTGAGGATGAAAGGCAGACGAAAACGACAAATCAATGCCCATCTTAGCACAAAAGGATCGCCAGAACCTGGAAACAAACTGGGATCCTCTGTCAGACACGATATTCTCAGGAATGCCGTGTAAACGAACCACATTCTGAAAGAACAAAGGAACGAGATCGGAAGAGAAAGGCAGCTTAGGCAAAGATACCAAATGGACCATCTTGGAAAAGCGATCACATACCACCCAGATGACAGACATGCCCTGAGACACCGGAAGATCTGAAATGAAATCCATGGAAATGTGTGTCCAAGGCCTCTTCGGGACAGGCAAGGGCAAGAGCAACCCGCTGGCATGAGAACAGCAAGGCTTAGCTCGAGCACAAGTCCCACAGGACTGCACAAATGACCGCACATCCCGCGACAAGGAAGGTCACCAAAAGGACCTAGCCACCAAATCTCTGGTGCCAAAAATTCCCGGATGCCCTGCCAACACCGAGGAATGAACCTCGGAAATGACTCTGCTGGTCCATTTAACAGGAACAAACAGTCTGTCAGGTGGACAAGAGTCAGGTCTACCAGCCTGAAATCTCTGCAACACACGTCGCAAATCCGGAGAAATGGCTGACAAGATTACTCCCTCTTTAAGAATACCAACAGGTTCTGCGACTCCAGGAGAGTCAGGCACAAAGCTCCTTGAAAGAGCATCAGCCTTCACATTCTTTGAACCTGGTAAATACGAGACCACAAAGTCAAAACGGGAGAAAAACAATGACCAACGGGCCTGTCTAGGATTCAGGCGTTTAGCAGACTCGAGATACATCAGATTTTTGTGATCAGTCAAGACCACCACACGATGCTTAGCACCCTCGAGCCAATGACGCCACTCCTCAAATGCCCACTTCATGGCCAGCAACTCCCGATTGCCAACATCATAATTCCGCTCAGCAGGCGAAAACTTCCTAGAGAAAAAAGCACATGGTCTCATTACAGAGCAACCAGGGCCTCTCTGCGACAAAACGGCCCCTGCCCCAATCTCAGAAGCATCCAATTCAACCTGAAAGGGAAGTGAGACATCAGGCTGGCACAAAACAGGCGCTGAAGTAAACCGGCGCTTCAACTCTTGGAAAGCCTCCACGGCTGCAGGAGCCCAGTTAGCAACATCAGAACCTTTCTTGGTCATATCCGTCAAAGGTTTAACAACGCTAGAAAAATTAGCGATAAAACGACGGTAGAAGTTAGCAAAGCCCAAGAACTTCTGAAGACTCTTAACTGACGTGGGTTGAGTCCAATCATGAATAGCTCGGACCTTGACTGGGTCCATCTCCACCGCAGAAGGGGAGAAAATAAAACCCAAAAAGGGAACCTTCTGTACTCCAAAGAGACACTTTGAGCCCTTAACAAACAAAGCATTCTCACGCAAAACCTGAAACACCATCCTGACCTGCTCTACATGCGAGTCCCAATCATCAGAAAAAACCAGAATATCATCCAGATAAACAATCATAAATTTATCCAGATACTTCCGGAAAATATCATGCATAAAGGACTGAAACACTGACGGAGCATTAGAGAGCCCAAAAGGCATCACCAAGTACTCAAAATGACCTTCGGGCGTATTAAATGCAGTTTTCCATTCATCTCCTTGCTTAATGCGCACAAGGTTGTACGCACCACGAAGATCTATCTTGGTGAACCACTTGGCACCTTTAATCCGGGCAAACAAGTCCGACAACAGAGGCAAAGGATACTGAAATTTAACAGTGATTTTATTCAGAAGCCGATAGTCAATACAAGGTCTCAAAGATCCGTCCTTCTTGGCCACAAAAAAGAATCCCGCACCAACAGGGGAAGAGGATGGACGGATATGCCCCTTCTCCAGAGATTCCTTGATATACGAACGCATTGCGGTATGCTCAGGTACAGACAGATTAAATAATCTTCCCTTAGGAAATTTACTACCCGGAATCAAATCTATAGCGCAGTCACAGTCCCTATGAGGAGGAAGAGCACTGGACCTGGACTCGCTGAATACATCCTGATAATCAGACAAATACTTAGGAACTTCCGAAGGAGTAGAGGAAGCAATAGACACCGGTGGGGAATCACCATGAATTCCCTGACAGCCCCAACTTGACACAGACATTGCCTTCCAATCCAAGACTGGATTATGGGTCTGTAACCATGGCAGACCCAAAACGACCAAATCATGCATTTTATGCAGAACAAGAAAACGAATCACCTCCCGATGTTCAGGAGTCATGCACATGGTTACCTGTGTCCAAAACTGTGGTTTATTTTCCGCCAATGGCGTAGCATCAATACCTCTAAGAGGGATAGGATTTACCAATGGCTCAAGAACAAAACCACAGCGCTTGGCAAACGACAGATCCATAAGATTCAGGGCAGCACCTGAATCCACAAACGCCATAACAGGGTAGGAAGTCAATGAGCAAATTAAAGTCACAGACAAAATAAATTTAGGTTGCAAATTACCAATGGCGACAGGGATAACAACCCTTGTAAGGCGTTTAGAGCATGCTGATATAACATGTGTAGAATCACCACAGTAAAAACACAACCCATTCTGCCGTCTATGATTTTTCCGTTCATTTCTAGTCTGAATTCTATCACATTGCATTAAATCAGGTGTTTGTTCAGACAACACCACCAGAGGATTAGCAGTTTTGCGCTCCCGCAAACGCCGGACAATTTGAATAGCCAGCGCCATGGAATCATTCAGACTTGTAGGAATGGAGAAACCCACCATCACATTCTTAATGGCTTCAGAAAGGCCATTTCTGAAATTTGCGGCCAGAGCACACTCATTCCACTGAGTAAGCACGGACCATTTCTGAAATTTTTGGCAATACACTTCAGCTTCATCCTGGCCCTGAGAAATAGCCAGCAAGGCTTTTTCTGCCTGAATTTCAAGATTGGGTTCCTCGTAAAGCAATCCGAGCGCCAGAAAAAACGCATCGATATTCGCCAATGCCGGATCTCCTGGCGCTAGCGAGAAAGCCCAATCCTGAGGGTCGCCCCGCAAGAAAGAGATAACAATTTTAACTTGCTGAGCTGAGTCTCCAGACGAACGGGGTCTCAGAGAAAGAAACAATTTACAATTATTCCTGAAATTCCTAAACTTAAATCGATCTCCAGAGAACAGTTCAGGAATAGGTATTTTAGGTTCAGACATAGGACTACTGGTAACAAAATCTTGTATGCCCTGCACACAAGCAGCAAGCTGATCCACACTTGTAATCAGAGTCTGGACATTCATGTCTGCAGCAAGCTTAAGCCACTCAGAGGTAAAGGGGAGGAAGAAAGAGAGGAAAAAAAAAACAAAACTCAGAATTTCCTTTCTTATTATCCCACTTCTGCAATGCATTAAACATTCAACTTAGGCCTGGCATACTGTTATGACCCCAATGGCAGAGGGTCTCTGCAATAAATACCAAGTCTGCAAACACAAAAAACCAGCTCATAGGGCAGTGGTAACTGGGCTGACCGTATATCTAATCCTAGCACCACAAATAGCAGCAGCCGGGGAACGTGCCTACGTTGGTTCTAGACGTCTCGCGCCAGCCGGAGAACTAACTAACCCTAGAAGGGAAAAGATAGACCTTTCTTGCCTCCAGAGAAAAGACCCCAAAAGTTGGATACAAGCCCCCAACAAATAATAACGGTGAGGTAAGAAGAAAAGACAAACGTAAGAATGAACTAGGTATTTAGCAAAGAGAGGCCCACTGACTAATAGCAGAATATAGTAAGATGACTTATACGGTCAGCAAAAACCCTATCAAAAATATCCACGCTGGATATTCAAGAACCCCCGAACCGTCTAACGGCCCGGGGGGAGAATACCAGCCCCCTAGAGCTTCCAGCAAAATCAGGAATCACATTTAATACAAGCTGGACAAAAAATAAGAGCAATACAAATAACCAAAAAACAAGGAAGCAGGACTTAGCTTAATTTTGCATGAACCAGGACCAGCAGAGAGGAGCAAACAGAAAGAAATGATTACAACGATGCCAGGCACCAGACTAAGAATTCAGGAAGTTCATATAGCAACACCCCTGGACTAACGACCCAGGTGGGTGCCAAACTAGGGAAAGACAAACTCAGAGTCATACCACTAGTGACCACAAGAGGGAGCCAAAAAAGTCTAATTCACAACACTATATACTACGTGGCTGTGCTATATACTACATGGCTGTGATATTTACTACGTGGGCTGTTATATACTACGTGGCCGGCCGCTAACAATCAGCGACAGGCGCAGTACGGCCGCGAATTGACGTGGGATTTGAACCACGCTTCGCTAATTGGTCGCGGCCGGCCGAATCCTGTGTATAAATTGCATTATACTAACATCTTCATAAATAAACTACATATATATTCTAGAATAACCGATGTGTTAGAATCAGGCTACAATCTAGTTTTATTATATATGTGTTTTTGTACGATTAATAGAGGTTATTGTTTTATCTTTACCTGGGCTTTTCTGCTTCTATTTTCATTTGGATGTTCTGCTTTCAGTGTATGAAGAAAGAATATGTAAAGTGTAATTCAAATGCAGGAGGACAAATACCAGGTACAAGATATCACTGATCACTGCCTGGTACTGCTGCTGCAGGCAACTCCTCTCTTTCCTACTATCAATGGAATATCTGTTTTATTCACAAAATACTACACTTACGGTATATTATATTTGTCACTGTTGCAGTTGTTCAACACATTGCGAATGCCATATGTGCACCCCCAGGCCAGACACCCCACATTACCCAGCCACTCCAGTTTGGTGGGTTAGTAAGTGGTTGTTTTATTAGTATTTTGCACCTGTGCAGCCCCCGCCTTTATCATGGGGATCTGCTGCTGCATTTTAGTCTGGACTTGGTATGGTTCCTTCTTCTTTCTTTCAGTCATGTTTTGTTTTAGTTCACTTAAACCCTCACATGCACCTTTGATTCACAGCTTTTAGCCTACACAGTGGATAGCCAGAAAGATCAGTGTTAGGGGGTGGGTAAATCTAGAGCTCATGACTATCAAACAATACATACGAGAAGCTTAATATCGAGATGTCATCCAGAGCTACAGCAAAATCCCAGCGTCATAACTTTAGAATCGATGTCTCTGTCCTTACTTTACGTTACTCTTAGATGGGTAGCAAAAACCTGGTAGTAGTTGATCTTCTTTATACGAATGACTGCAATGGGAAATATGTGGCCAAGTTTCCACAAGAAAAGTGTTCTTAATAGAGATGGTATCTAAACTATAATGCTGTTCTTTTTACAGATGGATGAAAACTCTGTCTTTTACTGGAATAAAACAGAAGTCACATTCTTCATTCTTGTGGGATTTCCTGGCACTTATGATATGCAGCTGTTTTATTTTTCTGTCTTCTTGGTCCTTTACATCCTAACAGTGCTGGCTAATGTTCTCATAATCACAGTGGTCAGCCTAAATACTCATCTTCATATCCCTATGTATTTCTTCCTTAGTAACTTTGCAGTACTGGATACCTGGTGTTCCACCGCTGTTATTCCTAAAACACTTAGCTATCTGATCACACAAAACAAGATCATTTCACATTCTGGTTGTCTCACCCAACTTTGTTTTGTTTTCTCTGTAGGCCCTACAGAATTCTTTTTACTAACTGTTATGGCTTATGACCGATATCTTGCAATCTGTTTCCCTTTACAATATGCAACAATGATGAACAGTCAGATTTGCCTTTACTTAGCCATTGGCTCCTGGATGAGTGGCTTCTTTACTGGTTGGACATTGACAATCCCAACGGCCTTGCTGAACTTCTGTGGAGCCAATCTCATTGATCATTTCTTCTGTGATTTTATTCCTCTGGTAAAACTTTCCTGTTCTGACACATCAATAAGTGAAACAGTTTTCTTTTCATTCGCTTGGGTAGTTGTGCTTTCCTCATTGATATTCATAACTATCTCCTATTCTTACATAATTAAAACTATACTCCAAATTTCATCCAGTTATGGCCGCCAGAAAGCCTTCTCCACATGTGCAGCCCACCTTACAGTGGTCATAATATTCTATGGAACTGTTATCTTCATGTATATACGCCCAGCAGCCTCATACTTCTCAGACAAAGACAAAATCATATCTTTGTTTTACTCTGTTATTACTCCACTTCTAAATCCCCTTATATACAGTCTTAGAAACAAAGAATTCAAGAAGGCCATGAAGAGGACACAGCAAAAGTTATGTAAATCTATTAACAATGTATGCCTTGATTAAAAAATACATTGATCACATTTTTAATGAAAACAGTGCTGGGAATGGCCTAAATCACAATGGGAGAGGACATCTATAATGTAGGCTCTTGCCAGAAATCTGTCTATTCTCCTGCTTAGAGACTTTCAAGCACTGGATAATTCTCACCTACAATTATTGATATCTGCCAAGACAGCTGTGATACTACTTTGGCTGGAATTGAAGATGCTAGTAAAATCAATGCAAGCAAAGGAGAAGTAGAGGCCAAAGATGGTAGTCGAGCCTTTGCCATGCTGGCTCATTCAATGAGA
The DNA here is from genome assembly GCF_051348905.1 of Ranitomeya variabilis. NCBI lineage: Eukaryota > Metazoa > Chordata > Amphibia > Anura > Dendrobatidae > Ranitomeya > Ranitomeya variabilis. Next base: position 318,305,203 of record NC_135232.1, on the reverse strand, counting down.
CTTAATGAATGGGCTATAAATGTATAAAATTTGCCAAGGGAGTGAAAATGATGACTAAGGAGGAAGATGCAGTTGACTTCATGAAAACCGGATCTAGAATGTATTCAGTAAAGACACCCTGACTTTATTTTCTGCAGTGGAGAGAGCACACAGAGTCCCTACATACCCTCTGACAGTCAGCGCTCTACCAAGGTCAGAAACTCTGTCACTACAAAGATTTTGATAAAATACCCAAAAAGGCAAGAAATATATCAGCATCAGTTATAATGGAATCTAATTTGTCCATCATTTCTTTGCAAAGACAAAAAAGAGAGTGCAATATGTAGATATAAAACATTGTTTACTCAAAAGCCAGGTACCATATGCTATTTTGAACTTGGATAGATTACAATAGAGGTCTTGGTTCTTTTAATTCTTCTGATGCATCTAAGGAAGCTATGTCTTATGCAGGTTAAATGAATCTGAAACTACTACCAAAAAAGATATATTTTTCACAACCTTTTAGGAAGCCATTTCTTTTTCACTTTTCCAAACAGCACGTATTTTGTAGCTCTTGTGAAAATGGCTATTTTTTGTATAGCTTGTTTGAGTATGTTCACAAAATGAAACCCAATCAAATTGTTTTTATGATGAAGTGTTTTTGTTATTGTTTTGTTAACATTTCCTATAGGGGTTTTTTAACAATTGTTGGCATTTTCTATATGTTTTTTTGGGGGTGTTTTTTAAGGATTCATTAACTTTTTGTGACGGAAATGCTTATGAAATGCACAAATAAATGCTTTGGTGTCTTCTAGGCATTTTTTAGGCTATCTGAATTCTATTGTAATGAATGGATGGTCTCCAAGTGGAAAATGCTTGAAAAATGTTCTGCTCACTTCTTTAAAGTATCGACATACCCTGAAAAACCATTACAGCAAACCTGTTGTTTTGCAAAAAAACATTTTGTTTCCAAACAAAAACATGTTAAAACCTTGTTAAAAAGCTATAGCCTCTTCTTTTTGTTTCTATTCTTCAGAGTAAATTTTCTAAAAAGCCATGACTTCTTCCATCTACACTACTTTTCTATAAAAAACATCTCAGCAGTCATATGACATTATTATATTTTAAAAAGTCTGTCACTCATTGCCTTTTGTTATTAAGCAATTAGTTATTTATTTGATCACCTTTTATAGCGCCATTAATTCCACAGCACTTTGCATCACTGTCAAAATTGGGGCTCACAATCTACAATCCCTATCAGTGTGTCTTTGAAGTATGGGAGGAAAACCGGAGAACCTGGAGGAAACCCACACAAACACGGGGAGAACATACAAACTCCTTGCCGATGTTGTCCTTATTATTTGAACCCGAACCGCAAAAGAACATTGCTAACCACTGAACTACCATGCTGCCAATAAGTTGCTACTGGTTACCATCTGTTTACCCATAGCGATATACAGTGGCACAAGTAGAGTCTGATCGGCTCTGGTGCAAGATCTGATGCCCACCCCATCCTGGTATATATATTTTTTTACAGAAAATATTCAGACCCAAAAGTGCCGGAGAGATGCGGCGCAGGACCCGTACAGTGTCGCAGCAGGAAGTAGAGGAGCCAAGGTGAGTTTCGTGGGACCGGAACCAGAACTGGGTGGCAGTAACATGATAGTTGAGTTTGTGGAACTTTCTGCCATCTCCCTACTGCATCTCTGGAGCTCAGCCACAGTGATCTTGGGGTTCTTCTTTACCTCTCTCAGCAAGGCTCTTCTCCCACGATTGCTCAGTTTGGCTGAATGGCCAGGTCTAGGAAGACTTCTGGTGGTCCAAAACATCTTCCATTTAAGGATTATGGAGGCCAATGTGGTCTTAGGAACCTTGAGTACTGCAGAAATTCTATTGCAACCTTGGCCAGATCTGTGCCTTGCCACAATTCTGTCTCTGAGCTCCTTGGCCAGTTCCTTTGACCTCATGATTCTTATTTGGTCTCACATGCACTGTGAGCTGTGAGGTCTTATATAGACAGGTGTGTGCCTTTCCAAATCAAGTCCTACCAGTTTAATTAAACACAGCTGCACTCCAATGAAGGAGTAGTACCATGTCAAGGAGGATCACAAGGAAATGGACAGCATGTGTCTGAGCAAAGGGTCTGAAAACTTATATATATGTGTATGTATATATACAGTATATATATATGTGTGTGTATATATATATATATATATATATATATATATATACACACACACATGTATGTTCTCCATCATGGTATATATAACCCTCATCCTGGGGTACCGTCTAAATGAGTCAACATTAGGGATGAACAAACAAGCTCAAACTGAGAAAAAGTGTTTAAAAATTTTGTAGGGTTACATTTCTCAGCCATATAGTATCACGTGGTCTGGGCGTACATTCCTGTGATCTATAAAACTAAAAAAAAGCATTAAAACATTTGCAGGCATACATTTCTCGTCCATGCAGTTTCACGTGTTCTGTGGTACATTTCTGTGATAAATGACACTCAAAAAAAGCATTAAAAAATTTAGATGGATTACATTTCTCACCCATAAACTATTATGTGGTCTGGGGTAAATTTCTGTGATATTATCTAACACTACAAAAAGCTTTAAAAAAATTGGTTAGATTATAGTTCTCATCCATACATTATTCTGTGGTCTGGGGTACATTTCCTATGATCTATCAAACTTAAAAAAATTTTTTTGCAAGCTTAAACTTTTCAGTCTTGCAGTATTACATGGTCTGAGGTACATTTCTGTGATAAATACCACTCCAAAAAAAGCATTTAAAAAAAAATTCTGGGTTAAATTTCTTACCCGTACAGTATTACGTGCTTTGTGGTACATTTCTGTGGTATATAACACTCCAAAAAAGCATTAAAACATTTTTCAGGATTGAAGTCGATTGTCATCCATACACCTTTGCTTTCTCTCTGTTACATTCCGGTGGTATTAAACTTCCAAAAACAACTTTGACTGCTGCAGGTGACCAATTTTTTTCTTTTATTAAAAATAAACTTGATTGAAAAAGACTGTAATAATTATAGGGGATAATTCAGGAGACTCTTTGCGTGGAACAAGACAACAGGGCACAGTTTTATAAGTGGTAAAGTTTATATTATCACACAGTGATTCAAACAGGTGCAGAGAGAAACTCAAGTCCACAACACTTGGTGCGAATAATAAACGCAGCTTAGCAGTCAATAGGAAACTTCAGAGGTAGATGCAAACAAACAGAAAGTCTATGAAGCACAGTTATTCTTGAGGAAACTTGACACGAATAGATCCTTGACTTAGTCCAGACACAGACAGATAAGCTTATAAGGCAGTTCAAATCATATCTTAGCTCAACCAGGGAGGCCTGGTTAATAGTCTCAGTTTATTGCAGAGCAGCACAGCTTACATGTCCAGCAAATGAAGATGGAAGTAACATGAGCAGCAGATGAAGGAGGATTACTGAACACTGGTGTATGCAGCAGGAACTCAGAGCAGAGTGGCAGGATCTCCAACACAGGTTCACAGGAGCAGGTGCAGGTGCAAGGCCAGGGAGTAATCAGGAGCTGGATGGAAAGCAGAATAATCTAGCACAGACTGAAGGCCGGGGTGGAGTTTTATAGCAGGAAGACAAGTGCACATGAGACCAAAGACGCCATGTTGGAAAAGGGCAGTAATGCACAAAAGGTAAAAAATGTTCAGAGTCCTGACATTACTCCCTCCTTAGAAGTGGCCTCAGGACGATCCTGGACCTGGTTTCTCAGGGAATCTCTGATGAAAACGAGAAATCTTCTGTTGGGCATTGATGTTTTCCACAGGTTCCCAAGAGTCTTCCTCAGGGGGATATCCCTGCCATCTTATTAGATATTGGAGCTGATTCCTGCGAATCCTGGAATCAATAATTTCCTCCACCACAAATTGTTCTTGCCCATCAATCAACACAGGCTGCGGAGGTGGCACAACTAGTGTTGAGCGATACCTTCCGATATCGGAAAGTATCGGTATCGGAAAGTATCGGCCGATACCGTCAAAGTATCGGATCTCGCCGATTCCGATACCCGATACCAATGCAAGTCAATGGGACGAAAATATCGGAATTAAAATAAACCCTTTCTTTCCTTTTTGGTTCATTCTACATGAAGGAAAACAACTAAGAATAATGTAGGATGTATTGGGGGAGGTGGCGTAGACATTAAAGGCATAGAGGTTTAGCCCAATCAAATAGAATAGCAGGAATTTTAATTTTTTTTAAAGACGTTCGGAGTTACAAAGATATTGACTATTTTTTATTTTGTCAGATATTGATGTTTCACTACTTCCACGCCCTTCACCCTCTTTTTTACTTCTCCCACACTTTCTTCTTCATCATCATCAGCATCTTTGACATCAAGTTCTTCTTCACCTTATTCATCTTCTTCTTCATCTTCTACCTATAATTTTTTTTTGTTACATTGTTCATATTCTTTTTATTTAACTCTTATTCTTCTTCATATTCAAGTTCTTCATCATATTCTTATTTGTGACAGGCATTCCCGTAGTTGTTATCTATAAAAGTTTGAAGATTACACCTTCCGTTCTGCCTGTCACAAAAGAGTTACATTTGTCCGCGTTCAGTTTGGCCTGCAGCATCAGGCTTTATCCAGGGGCACCACGAGGAGGAACGGACTCACCCCCATACACTGCTTAGTCTTCTTCGGCTTATAATTTAGATAATATCTTTTGCTCTGATATTTAGTGTTATGCTTAATGTTCTTCTGCTCTTTGTTCTGCAGCCTCTTGTTCTTCTGCTTCTCGGTCTCCCATGTCGTCGTCGTCTCCAGGGTCGTAGTCTCCGGGGTCGACGTCATCGGGGTGGTCTTCAGGGTCATCGTCTCCAGGGTTGTCGTCATCTCAGTGGTTGTCGTCTCTGGTGTCGTCGTCATCTTAGGGGTGGTCTTCCGGGTCGTCGTCTTTAGGGTCTTGAACTTGGAAATGTAGCAGAAGGTACAAGAAGGCTGAGAAAATGCAGAGAAACAGCTGATGGAACTGGAACTCGGATGGCTACCCAAAGGTCCAAGAGCCAATAGAACTACCGAGGACCAGCTGACATTACTGGAACCCGGTTACTAAGCAGGAGGTACCCGTGCCTGAAAGCACTACCAAGGACCACCTGACGTTGGTGGAACTCAGATACCCAGAAGGAGGCACCTAACCCAAAGGCTCTGCCCGGAACCAGCTGACGGTACTGGAACCAGGATGGGGAGCAGAAGGTACAAGAGCAAAAGACACTGCCGAGAACCAGCTGACGGTACAGGAACCCGGATGGGTAGCCGAAGGTCCAAGAGCCAATGGAACTACCAAGGACCAGCTGACGTTACTGGAACCCGGTTACTAAGCAGGAGGTACCCGTGCCTGAAAGCACTACCAAGGAGCACCTGACATTGGTGGAACTCGGATACCCAGAGGGAGGCACCTAAGCCAAAGGCTCTGCCCAGAACCAGCTGACGGTACTGGAACCAGGATGGGGAGCAGAAGGTACAAGAGCAAAAGACACTGCCGAGAACCAGCTGACGGTACTGTAACCCGGATGGGTAGCCGAAGGTCCAAGAGCCAATGGAACTACCGAGGACCAGCTGACGTTACTGGAACCCGGTAACTAAGCAGGAGGTACCCGTGCCTGAAAGCACTACCAAGGACACCTGACGTTGGTGGAACTCGGATATCCAGAGGGAGGCACCTAAGCCAAAGGCTCTGCCCGGAACCAGCTGACGGTACTGGAACCAGGATGGGGACCTATTCAAGCTTGTCTTCTTACAGCCCCAACTAGTGGGTTTGGAGCAAAGGGTCAGCAGGGGGAGCAGAGTGTAGGCCGAAGCCTGCACTGGAGGCATTTGGAGATCTGTTGTGTCTGCGTGGCATTTGCAGGACACGTTGCCAGCTACACAGCAGGGGAACAGCTGGCGGTGCTGAACCCCACTGACAGAGTGGCGGGTGTTTTGCTCTGTGCAGCCAGCACTTCCGGGCACCAACTGGCAGTGTTAGAGCCCAGAGACAGCAGGAGGAGAGGGAGCATAGTGTAGGCCGAATTGAACCAATTTTAAAGGTAACCTTTAACCCCCCCTCAGGTGTTACAAACTAGAAGAGCCACACCTTGGGCAGCAGTAATTCTGCCCAAGTCAAAGGTTGCTCTTTTAATTTTGTTCCTTGCACACGCTGAGTGAAACACGTACCACATTTAGGCTCTTATACAGTCAAAACTGTCTTGGAGGAGGGAGTTCCCTTCTTAATGAGATGCAGCACAGCTGGCAAAAATACCACCTTGGTGCTTGGCGCGGCCTCCTGAGCATCGCATTTTGCTGTACAGGAGTCTGCGCTGTTGCGTTATCCCTTGGCCATGCGCTGCCCGTCTTCTGACATCATTTCATGTTGGCTGGTGCGGTTCGCGATGCCCATGAATCCCAGCCCAGCAATGTCTTTACATTGTTAAAACACTGCGGGCTGGGATTCATGGCCTTGCGCAGTACAAATGTTTGCCTCTCACTCGGGTCCTTACACCTGCTTCAGACTGTGCGGCGTCAGCTGATCCCTTATTGCATGCCACGGCCATGAAGCCGCACAGTCTGAAGAAGGCGGAAGGAGATGAGTAACAGGCGAACATATGCACTGCTCATGCCCGTCAATCACACCCTCGCAGTCAAAATAAATAAGACACCGAGGGGCGTTGTGTGGGGCAGGGCGGCCACAGAGGCGCAGCCAGCCAAACAATGATGTCAGAAGAAGGGCTGCACTACCAAGGGGGTCGCTGCGTGTCATTACAAAGGAAAGTTACACCTCAGGGACGTTTTAATGGTCTTGGGGGACACATTTTATACGTGTTGAGTTCGACGTATGCAAGGAGAATAACTTAGTGAGCCACCTTGTACAAATGCAGCATTACTGCTGTACAAGGTGGCTGTTATACATACAAACGCCTGGGGGGGGGGACAGTTTCCCTTCTATTTCAGTTCTTGTGTCTGCGTGGCTTTTGCAGGACACGATGCCGGCTACACAGCAGGGGAACAGCTGGCGTTGCTGAACCCCACTGACACATTGGCAAGGTGTTTGGCTCTGTGCAGCCAGCACTTCTGGGCCCCAACTGGCGGTGTTAGAGCCCAGGGTCAGCAGGAGGAGTAGAGGGAGCATAGTGTAGTCCGAAGCCTGCACTGGAGGCAGCTTTGTGTCTGCGTGGCGTTTGCAGGACACGTTGCCAGCTACACAGCAGGGGAACAGCTGGCGGTGCTGAACCCCACTGACACATTGGCGGGTGTTTTTCTCTGTGCAGCTAGCACTTTCGGGTGCAAACTGGCGGTGTTAGAGCCCAGGGTCAGCAGGAAGAGCAGAGTGTAGGCCGAAGCCTGCACTGGAGCAAGTTGAAAGGGAACCTTTAACCCCCCCCCCCAAGGCGTTTGTAGCTGAAGGAGCCATCTTGTACAGCACTAATGCTGAAAAATCTAAACTTAGCTCTTTTAATTATGGTCCTTGCAAACGCTGAACTTGACACTTATGAAATGTGTCCCCTCACACCGTTAAACCGTCCGGTAGGTGGAACTTTCATTTGTCATGTGACGCAGCACAGCCGTCATTCTTACCCCCTTGGCGCCATGCGCCGCCTCCTCAGCGTTGTTTGAATCTGTCCCGGAGCCTGCGCTGTTATGTTAGCCCTTGGCCATGCACACATTTTGCGCTGCCCGTCTTCTGACATCATTTGGTGTCAGGCTGGCTGCGCCTGTGCGGCCGCGCTGGCCAAGATCCCGCCTCGCTGTGTCATCTAATGTAATCACTCTGCGGACCTGTGATCCATGGGCATGAGCAGTGCATATCCTCACCTCTCACTCCCCTCCCTACGGCTTCTTCAGACTGTGCGGCGTCACGGCCGTGGCATGCTATTAGGTATCAGCTGACGGCGCACGGTCTGAATAAGGCGTAGGGAGATGAGTGAGAGGCGGAGGTTAAGATATGCACTGCGCATGTCCATGGATCACAGGCCCGCAGTGGGATTAAATCAGAAGACACTACGAGGCGGGATCTCGTCCAGTGCGGCCGCACAGGCGCAGCCAGCCTGACACCAAATAATGTCAGAAGACGGGCAGCGCTAAATGTGCATGGCCAAGGGCTAACAGAACAGCGCAGGCTCCGGGACAGATTCAAACAATGCTGAGGAGGCGGCGCACGGCGCCAAGGGGGTAAGAATGATGGCTGTGCTGCGTCACATGACAAATGAAAGTTCCACCTACCGGACGGTTTAACGGTGTGAGGGGACACATTTCATAAGTGTTAGGTTCAGCATGTGCAAGGAGCACCACGAAAAGAGGCACTTTTTCCTTTTGCATCATTACTGCTGCACAAGGTGGCTCTTTCAGTAACAAACGCCTGGGGGGGGGACAGATTCCCTTAAATTTAAGTTGTTGTGCCTGCCTGGCGGTCGCATGACACGTTGCCGTATACACAGCAGGGGAGCAGCAGGCATTACTGAACCCCACTAACACATTGGCGAGGTGTTTGGCTCTGTGCGGACAGCACTTCCGGACAACAACTAGCGGTGTTGGAGCCCAGGGAAAGAAGGAGGAGGAGGTGGAGAAGAGAGGAGGGATTGCCACACACACAGCTGGGGAACAGCTGACGTTACTGAACCCCAATAACAGAGGAGCGACTGTTGACTGTGCGGACAGCACTTCCGGGCAACAACTAGAGGTGTTGGAGCCCAGGGACAGAAGGAGGAGGAGGTGGAGGAGAGAGGAGGGATTGCCACACACACAGCTGGGGAACAGCTGACGTTACTGAACCCCAATAACAGAGGAGCGACTGTTGACTGTGCGGACAGCACTTCCAGGCAACAACTAGCGGTGTTGGAGCCCAGGGACAGAAGGAGGAGGAGGTGGAGGAGAGAGGAGGGATTGCCACACACACAGCTGGGGAACAGCTGACGTTACTGAACCCCAATAACAGAGGAGCGACTGTTGACTGTGCGGACAGCACTTCCAGGCAACAACTAGCAGTGTTGGAGCCCAGGGACAGAAGGAGGAGGAGGTGGAGGAGAGAGGAGGGATTGCCACACACACAGCTGTGGAACAGCTGACGTTACTGAACCCCAATAACAGAGGAGTGACTGTTGACTGTGCGGACAGCACTTCCAGGCAACAACTAGCGGTGTTGGAGCCCAGTGACAGAAGGAGGAGGAGGTGGAGGAGAGAGGAGGGATTGCCACACACACAGCTGGGGAACAGCTGACGTTACTGAACCCCAATAACAGAGGAGCGACTGTTGACTGTGCGGACAGCACTTCCAGGCAACAACTAGCGGTGTTGGAGCCCAGGGACAGCAGGAGGAGCAGATAGGAGGTATTGCAGCACACACAGCAGGGGAGCAGCTGACGTTACTGAACCCCAATAACACGGCAGCAAGTGTTGACTGTGCGGACAGCACTTCCAGGCACCAACTAGCAGTGTTGGAGCCCAGGGACAGCAGGAGAAGCAGAGGAACACAGTGTAGGCCGAAGCCTGATTGGAGAAAGTCGAAAGGGAACCTTTAACCCCCCCCAAGGCGTTTGTAGCTGAAAGAGCCAGCTTGTGCAGCACAAAGGATGCAAAAGGAAAAGGTGGCTCTTTTCATTATGCTCCTTGCAAACACAGAACTAAACACTTATAAAATGTGTCCCCTGATACCGTGAGACCGTCCCGGAGGTGGGACTTTCCTTCGTAATATGACACAGCACAGCCGTCATTCCTACCCCCTTGGCGCTGTGCCCCGGCTCCTCAGCGTTGTTTAATTCCGTCCCGAAGCCTGCGCTGTTATGTTATCCCTTGGCCAGGCGCACTTAGCGCTGCCCATCTTCTGACATCATTTGGTGTCAGTCTGGCTGCGCCTGTGCGTCCAAGCTGGCCGAGATCCCGCCTCGCAGTGTTGTCTAATGTAATCCCACCGCGGGCCTGGGATCCGTGGCCATGCGCAGAGCATATCCTCGCCTCTCACTCCCCTCCCTCCGGCTTCTTCAGACTGTGCGGTGTCACGGCCGTGGCATGCTATTAGGGATCAGCTGACGGCACACAGTCTGAAGAAGGCGAAGGGAGATGAGTGAGAGGCGGAGGTGAAGATATGCACTGCGCATGCCCATGGATCCCAGGCCCGCAGTGTGATTAAATCAGAAGACACTGCGAGGCGGGATCTCGGCCAGCGCGGACGCACAGGCGCAGTCAGGTTGACACCAAATGATGTCAGAAGAGGGGCAGCGCTAAGTGTGCCTGGCCAAGGGATAACATAACAGCGCAGGCTTCGGGACAGAATCAAACAACGCTGAGGAGCCGGTGCACGGTGCCAAGGGGGTAGGAATGACGGCTGTGCTGCGTCACATTACGAAGGAAAGTCCCACCTACGGGACGGTTTTACGGCATCAGTGGACACATTTTATAAGTGTTAAGTTCTGCGTGTGCAAGGAGCTAAACAAAAATAGCTACCTTTTCCTTGTGCAGCATTACTGCTGCACAAGGAGGCTCTTTCAGTAACAAACGCCTGGGGGGGGACAGGTTCCCTTACATTTCAGTTGTTGTGTCAGCGTGGCGGTCGCAGGACACATTGCCGGCTACACAGCTGGGGATCAGCTGACGTTACTGACACCCAATAACACTGGGTCGTATGTTTTGACTGTGCAGACGGCACTTCTGAGCCTCAACTGGCGGTGTTGGAGCCCAGGAATTAAAGTTCAGGTGGTAGAAAGATGAACACAACAGGAGACCTGGATACTGTAGACAGTCACCTAATTATTTAATCAGGAAGAGGAGTGGCAAATTCCTGCGAGATCCAAGCCTGGTTCATTTTCAGGAAAGTAAGCCGGTCAACGTTATCGGAGGATAGTCGCATGGGACGGTCAGTTAGTACACCACCTGCAGCACTAAAGACGCGTTCCGATAATACACTAGCCGCAGGGCAAGCCAGCACCTCCAATGCATACTGGCTTAGCTCTGGCCATGTATCCAGCTTTGAGACCCAAAACTTGAAAGGGGAAGAGCCGTCTGGGAGTACAGCAAGAGGGCAAGACATGTAGTCTGTCACCATCTGACGGAACCGTTGCCTCCTGCTGACTGGAGCCATCTGTGATGGTGTAGACTTTTGTGGTGGGCACACAAAACTGTGCCACAGTTGGGCCATACTGGTATTGCCTTGGGCAGAGGCACTGCTTCTGCTCCCTCTTTGTGCAGAGCCTCCTCCACTGCCTTGACGCACTGAGCTGCTTTGTACTGCACTAGCAGCACTTCTCTCAGTTGGACTGGAGAAGATGATGGAATTCACCAGTGTGTCTTGGTACTCCCGCATTTTTCGCTCCCGGTTCAACGGTGTGATGAGGCTTTCTACGTTGTCCCAGTAGCGAGGATCGAGGAGGGTGAACACCCAATAATCAGACATGTTGAGAATGTGGGCGATGCAGCGGTCATTTCTCAGGCACTGCAGCATGTAATCCACCATGTGCTGCAGACTGCCAACTGGCCAAGAAACGCTGTCCCCTGCTTGAGGCGTGATCTCTGCCCGCTCGTCATCACCCCACCCTCGCTGTACACACTGACTACTGGACAATTGTGTAACTCCCTCCTCTGGACGGATGTCTTCCTCCTCCATTGACTCCTCCTCATCCTCCTCACAAAGTGTCCCCTGCCTACGCGTTTGTGAGGAACCACGTGGCGCTGACTGTCCAGAAGATGATGGAAATGGTGAATCCTCACCCTCCACCTCTTCCACAACATCATCCCTTAGCGCTTGCAATGATTTTTCAAGCAGGCAGATAAGGGGGACAGTCATGCTGACTAGTGCATCATCTGCACTCGCCATCCGCATGGAATAATCGAAGGGCCGCAAAACCTGTCAGACGTCCTTCATAGTGGCCCACTCTGTGGTTGTGAAGTCTGAACGGCGCGGAGTGCGACTTCTTTGCGCCTGATGCAGCTGGTACTCCATTACTGCTTGCTGCTGCTCACACAACCGCTCCAACATATGTAACGTGGAATTCCACCTGGTAGGTAGGTCACATATGATGCGATGTTCCGGAAGGCAGAATCGGCGCTGCAGAGACGCAATGCGCGATTTTGCCGTGCTGGAACGCCGCAAGTAAGCACACTCTAGGCGGGCCTTGTGCAGCTGTGCATCAAGATCCAGATAGTCCCTCAAAAAACTCTGCATGACCAAATTGAGCACATGTGCTAGACATGGGATGTGAGTGAGGTTGCCGAGGCCCAGAGCTGCCACCAGATTTCAGCCATTATCACACACTACCATGCCTGGCTGGAGATTCGCTGCCACAAACCACACATCGCTCTCCTGCTTGATGGCATTCCAGAGCTCCTGCGCTGTGTGGCTTCGATTCCCCAAAGAAATTAATTTCAAGACGGCCTGTTGACGTTTGGCCATGGCTGTGCTCATGTCGGTCGTAACAGGTAAACATTCACGGGTCCATGTGGAGGTGGACTGTGACGGCTCCTGCAGCGACGATTCTGAGGAACTTGTGTAAGAGGAGGAGTCAATGCGTACAGACTGGATTCCTGCAATCCTTGGAGTGGGCAGGACACATCCTGCGCCACTCGCACGATCTGTACCCGGCTCAACAACATTAACCCAATGGGCAGTGAGGGAAAGGTATCGCCCCTGTCCATGTTGACTGGTCCATGCATCGGTGGTGAGGTGGACCTTGCTACTGACGGCGTTCAGTAGCGCGTGTTTTATGTGTCCCTCCACATGCTTGTGCAGGGCAGGGACGGCTTGCCTGCTGAAATAAAAGCGGCTGGGCACATTGTACTGTGGGACTGCCAATGACATCAAGTCACGGAAGCTGTCAGTCTCCACCAGCCTGAATGACAGCATTTCCAGTGACAGAAGTTTGGCAATGCCTGCAGTCAGAGCCTGTGCTCGTGGGTGGTTTGCCGAGAAAGGCCGCCTTTTCTCCCATGCCTGTACTACCGATGGCTGTAGACTGGCCTGGGAGTGTGAGGATAACTGGGAACGTGGTGCTGCGGGTGGAATTACAGTGGGTCTCTGGACAACAGTGCCAGAGGTTCTTCCACGGCGATCCTGGGAGGAAGCCGAACCAGCTGCGTGTGAGCTGGAGGAAGAGGCAACACGAGCTGAAGAGGTGGTAGCTGCCGCTGTTGGTTGGCCTAGCTCTTCAGTGTGTTTTTGTAACTCCGCCGTGTACCTGTTCCGCACATGTTTCCACATGTTGGAGGTATTGAGGTTGCTGACATTTTTCCCTCTTTTGACTTTGTGATGACACACCTTGCATTTGACATAGCAAATGTCATCTGCAACTGTGTCAAAAAAGGACCAGGCACTGCAAGTCTTGGGAGTGCCCTTTCTGGCTTTTGGAAGAGACACGCTCCTAACGGGTGCCAAAGTGGAGGCTACAGGATCCGCAGTCTTCCCCCTCCCTCTCCCTCTTTGGCCCATTCGGGGAATCTCTTCCTCAGAGCTGCTCCCACCACCTTCCTGTCCCTCACGCCAAGATGGGTCAAGGACCTCATCATCTACACTACCCTCTGCCACCAACTGTTCCTCCTGGGTAGTCTCAGCAGCAGAGCACGCACCATAAAGTGGCACCTGAGTGTCATCAGCGGATGCGTCCTGCGATGTGGTGACCGGAGGCACTGGCCCACCCGCCTCTTCAGACTCAGAGAGAAAAAGCTGTTGGGCATCACTGCACACTGCCTCTTCTTCCATTTCTCCAATGCTGCTTGGCTGGCCCCCTGTTTCCAAGCCAAGAGATTCAGAGAACAGAAGTAGAGACGGCTCCTGTCCTGGGATCTCTGTCTGCCTGGGCAATTTGGCAGGTGGTGAAGAGACAGATGGGTGCTCTCCAGTGCTCTGTGTCTGAGAGGATGTGGCACTAATTGAAGTCGATGCGTTAGCTGCCATCCATCCGACAACGGCTTCAATTTGGTCTTCACGCAGCAGCGGTGTAGTGCGCTCTACGACAAAGCTGCGCATGAAGGACTGTTCCCTGCTGAAACTGGGTGATGATGAGTCACCGGTGCCCGCAGCAGGCACAGAATCCCCACGTCCTCTCCCTGCTCTGCGCCCACGCGCCTTACTCCTTGCCTTCTTCATCTTGGTTAACTGATAAAGATAAGCCGAAAAGTACTAACGGCTTTGTGTGCTTATTCCTGAACAGCTCCTAACAGGTATAAGAAACACTAATTTTCTAAAGTGTGGACTAGACTTTAATATGAGCTAATGTGGCAACTGTAAAGTGGTGTGTTTGGTGAACTTTATTATTTATTTATTTTGTGGGGGCTGAACTGACTACAGGGCGAGCTGCAGTCACACGGAGACCGTGCAGACAGCCGTAAACGGCGCTGCAAGGCCCCAAAACACTCCTCTACGTTATCCTATGTAGTGTTTTTCCACAATTTAGCTGGATACGGGTGGAAAGACACTAATAGGAATTTTTTGAAAAAATGTGCAGCAGCCTGCACTACTTAAAGAAAAGGAAAATGGATTTTACGGTATGACGCAGTGACGCACCCTGAGCTGGATACAACCGGCTATGGCTGCACACAGACTACAGGGCGAGCTGCAGTCACACGGATACCGTGCAGACAGCCGTAAACGGCGCTGCAAGACCCAAAAACACTCCTCTACGTTATCCTATGTAGTGTTTTTCCACAATTTAGCTGGATACGGGTGGAAAGACACTAATAGGAATTTTTTGAAAAAATGTGCAGCAGCCTGCACTACTTAAAGAAAAGGAAAATGGATTTTACAGTATGACGCAGTGACGCACCCTGAGCTGGATACAACCAGCTATGGCTGCACACAGACTACAGGGCGAGCTGCAGTCACACGGAGACCGTGCAGACAGCCGTAAACGGCGCTGCAAGGCCCCAAAACACTCCTCTACATTATCCTATGTAGTGTTTTTCCACAATTTAGCTGGATACGGGTAAAAAGACACTAATAGGAATTTTTTGAAAAAATGTGCAGCAGCCTGCACTACTTAAAGAAAAGGAAAATGGATTTTACGGTATGACGCAGTGACTCACCCTGAGCTGGATACAACCGGCTATGGCTGCACACAGACTACAGGGCGAGCTGCAGTCACACGGAGACCGTGCAGCCGTAAACGGCGCTGCAAGGCCCAAAAACACTCCTCTACGTTATCCTATCTAGTGTTTTTCCACAATTTAGCTGGATACGGGTGGAAAGACACTAATAGGAATTTTTTGAAAAAATGTGCAGCAGCCTGCACTACTTGAAAAAAAAAAAAAAGAAAATAGAACAGTATGAGGCAGTGAACCACCCTCCCTGAACTTAATGCAACCAGCTATGGCCTATGGCTGCACACAGACTAGAGAGTGGGCTGCACACACACACACACACAGAGACCTTGCAGATCGCTGTGAAAACAGCGCTGCAAGGCAAAAGCAAGGTGATTAGTAGGTGAACACAGCGGTTGCTAAATTAGCCTTGGAAAAGAACAATGAAGCAAATTGCTATCTCAACTGGCCCTCAGTCAGCACACAGCGTCCTGTCACTAACTGAATTCACAGCAGAGTGAGCGCAAAATGGCGCCAGCGACTTTTAAACTGCAGCATGACATCATTTCAGCAGCCAATCACAGCCTTGCCAGTAGTTACATGCCCACCATGCTGAACAGGATGTGCCCACACTCAGAATCATTCCTCATTGGCTGAATTCGTGCAGTTTGAATCCTGGGAACTTCCGATTCCGGCATCCGATATGCGGCAAGTATCGGATCTCGGTATCGGAATTCCGATACCGCAAGTATCGGCCGATACCCGATACTTGCGGTATCGGAATGCTCAACACTAGGCACAACACGTCCCTGGAAGGTATTAGGAGATACAGGCTTTAGTAAAGATACATGAAAAACTGGGTGTACCTTCATTGTCCTAGGTAGCTTCAGCCGGCAGGCCACAGAGCTCACAATACCGTTGATCTTGAAAGGGCCAATGAATTTCTGTCAAAGTTTTTGTGAAGGAACGTTTAACTTCAGATTCTTAGTTGCTAACCACACGGAATCTCCTACCTTGAACATGGGTGCAGGTTTACGGAATCTATCAGCCGATCTCTTATAACTTTCTTGAGCCGCGGTCTGGGATTCCTTCAGAACCTCCAGATTTTGTCTCATCGCAGTCAGCCTTTCCTCCACTGCTGGAACCGGAGAATTAATTGGAGACCTAGGTAAAATACACGGATGATAACCCAGATTGGCAAAGAAAGGTGTAAATTTAGTGGAGGCGCTCTGAAAATTATTATATGAAAATTCGGCTAACGGCAACAACTCCAACCAATCATCCTAGAGATGGCTGACATAGCATCTTAGATATTGTTCCGGCGTCTGGTTGGTACGCTCAGTCTGACCATTTGTCTGGGGATGGTAAGCAGAAGAGAGACAGACATTAATATTGAGTGCAGAGCAAAACCCCTTCCAGAATCGTGAAGTGAACTGTACTCCACGGTCAGAGATGATCTCATCCGGCACCCCATGCAACCGAAAGACATTCTGTATAACCAAGTTCACTGTATCTTTAGCTGAGGGGAGGCCGGTGCACGGAAAAAAATGAGCAGCTTTAGTCAGGCGATCAACTACCACCATGATTGTATTCATGCCCCCCCGATGTAGGCAGCTCCACAATAAAATCCATTGATATAGACCCCCAAGGGCGGGATGGAACAGGTAATGGTTGTAGAAGACCCGTAGGTGCCACATGAGGAGTCTTGTAATGGGCACATACCTCGCAAGAGAGAACATAGTCCTTGGTATCCTTCAGGCAAGTTGGCCACCAGAAGAATCGGCTCAGGAACTCTTGTGTCTTCTGTACCCCCCTGTGACCAGCCAACTTGAGTCATGTACCAACTTGAGGATCTGCAGACGGACGACCTCCGGGACGTAGATACGTCGATCTCTGAACCACATGCCACCCTTAAAGACAAGATTAATATCCACAGGTGGGTTGGCCAGAAATACATCACCTTCATAGGCCTCCCTGCACTCCTTCCACACAGTCCTGATCGTGGATAACTCTGATGAAATTGGCATCAGATAGAATGGTCTTGGACGGAGCTCCAGGTACGGAATCCGCAGCATGGATTCGGGATAAAGCATCAGCCTTCCCATTACGAGAACCTGGACGGTACGAGATAACAAAGTTAAATTGATTTAAGAATAAGTTCCAACGAGCCTGACGAGGAGAAAGACATCTAGCGGATCTAAGGAACTCTAGATTGCGATGGTCAGTTAGCACTATGATCTGTTGTGCAGCTCCTTGCCGATGATGCCTCCATTCTTTGAAAGCTGCAATAATAGCCAGCAATTCCTTGTCTCCCACGTCATAATTCTTCTCTGCTGAGGTTAGTCTACGGGAAAAGAAAGCACAAGGATGTAGCAGACCCTTCTCTCCAGTTCTTTGGGAGAGAATAGCCCCCAAAGCATTATCAGAAGCGTCCACCTCCACAATGAAAGGATGTGTTGGATCTGGGTGTATCAACAGTGGTGCTGATGTGAAACAGATCTTCAGCCGATCAAAAGTTTCTTGAGCCTGTGATGACCACTTAAAGGGCTTTTCCTTCTTTGTCAAGGAAGTAATGGGACGAACAATATCAGAAAAATTTCAAATAAAGAGTCTGTAGAAATTTGCAAAACCAATAAAACGTTGGACCTCCTTAACGTTCTTGGGTGCCGGCCAGTCAAGGATAACCTGAATCTTACCAGATTCCATGTTCAGCCCCTGGGGAGAGATGATATAACCCAAGAACTGTATCTCAGAACGATGGAACTCGCATTTCTCTGGCTTGATATACAGTTGGTTCTCTTTCAGATGTCTTAAAACAGTTTTGACATGTTCTTCATGTTCCTGTAGAGAGTCAGAAAAGATTAGTAAATCGTCCAAATAGATCACCACAAACTGGTCCAACAAATCTCTGAAGATATCATAAACAAGGTATTGAAATGCTGCAGGGGCGTTACAAAGCCCGAAGGGCATCACAAGAGATTCAAAGTGTCCATACCGGCATCTGAATGCTGTCTTCCACTCATCCCCTGGTCGAATACGCACCAAATTATAAGCCCCACGAAGATCCAGCTTAGAGAACACCTTACCATGGCGGACTCTTTCCAGTGATTCAGGAATCAGAGGCAAAGGGTAACGGTTTCGTACGGTTACCTTATTGAGTTCCCGATAGTCAACACAGGGTCTCAGGGTCCCAACCTTCTTCTTTACAAAAAAAATGGGTGCCCCTGCTGGTGAGGAAGAAGGACGTATGAAGCCTTTGGCCAGATTTTCATCAATATACTCCTTTAAGGCTTGAAGCTCAGGTGCCGCCAAAGGGTATACGTGACCAAAAGGAATATCTGCCCCAGGAAGCAACTCAATGAAACAGTCATAATGCCTGTGTGGAGGAAGCTGTTCTGCATTCTTCTTGTCACAGAGGTCAGAGAACTCTTTATATGCTGGAGGTAAAGAAAATACCTGTATATGTGGTTTCGTAGCCGTGGACTCAGGGACAGCTTCTGTTAATGCTGAGTTGCTCCTTGTTGGAAAGATAATCTCCTGTGTCTCCCAGTTGATAATTGGGTTCTGAGAACGCAACCAAGGAATGCCTAAAATCACAGGAAAATGAGGAGAAGAAATTAGCAAGAAAGAAAGTTGCTCCTGATGATTAGGCTCCAACAAAATTTCAAGGGGTACAGTCTCCTGATCCACAGGCCCAGAGATTAAAGGTGACCCATCCACTGTTTCCATGGTAATTGGAGAGGCTCTTTGCTGAATTTTAATACCATGTTCCTTGGCAAATGCGATATCCATGAAATTGCCACCTGCACTAGAGTCAATCATAGCTGAACTGGAAATCCACTGTCCTGAACACAGGATCTTAATAGGGAGAGAACAGTGAGAGTTCTTTTCCTTCAGCTCCTTGGGGGGTGAAGTCATAGAAAGTGAATGGAATACAACGTTTAAAGGCAGGCTACATTCAGAGATGTCAGATTCATCATCAAAGTTGTCATGCTCCCCTATTGCTGCTAGCACCTTGTTAGGCCATCTAGGACACTTAGGACAATTGATCAAGAAGTGGTCAGACTGGCCGCAGTAGAAACATAGATGCTCCCGGCGCTCATTGATCTCGCGTCTCTGAACGGAATCAATTTGCATGGGCTCCTCCTCCACTTCCCGAGATGTTTTACCTGCAGGCTCTTTGGAAGGAAAGGAAAAGTTAGAAATACGGTTATATGCAGCAAATTTCTCCTGCCTACGCTCAGTAAGGCGAATGTCTATGTGCACACAATGCTGTATAAATGTCTCTAGTTCTTGTGGTGACTCCAAGCGAGCTAGTTCATCTTTTATAATACTAGACAGACCCCTTTTAAAAATAGGCAATTGTGCATAACTGTCCCAATTGGTATCTACCGCCAATCTCCTGAATTCAGTGGCATACTCAATAACAGAACCTTTAGCCTGGCGTAAAGACAACAAAGCAGATTCAGCGGTTGGATGGCGATTAGGGTCATCAAACATTAATGCCATAGCGGCCAAGAAATCATCCAAGTCATTTAACCGTGGGTCACGAGACTCAATCATCGGATTCGCCCAGGCGAGCGCTCATGAGTAGGGTTGAGCGAAACGGATCGGTCATTTTCAAAAGTCGCCGACTTTTGGCAAAGTCGGGTTTCATGAAACCCGATCCGATCCCAGCGTGGGATCGGCCATGCGGTACACGATCTTCGCGCAAAAAGTCGCGTTTCCTATGACGCTTAAAGCACCATTTCTCAGCCAATGAAGGTGCACGCAGAGTGTGGGCAGCATGATGACATAGGTCCTGGTCCCTACCATCTTAGAAAAGGGCATGGCAGTGATTGGCTTGCTTTCTGCGGCGTCACAGGGGCTATAAAGGGGCGTTCCCGCCGACCACCATCTTACTGCTGCTGATCTGAGCATAGGGAGAAGATGCTGCCGCTTCGTCAGAAACAGGGATAGCGTTAGGCAGGGTAAATTAACCCCAAAACCGCTTGTGCTGTAGCGATTTCCACTGTCCAACACCACCTTTTCTTTGCAGGGACAGTGGAGGCTAGATTTCTGTGCAACAGCTCTGTAGGTTATAAGGCTCCCTGATAGTTGCGTTGCTGTGTGTACGCCGCTGTACAAACCAACTGCTTTTTTCAAAGCACAAATCCTGTTGCTCCTTCCTTTCTGCACAGCTATCTTGTTCGTTTGTCCACACTTTTGACTTTTGTGTGCAGCAGTCCTTTTTATTGCTGCCTGCCATACTTTTCTGAGATTACTGTAGGGAGATAGTAATTGTAGTACAGTCCCTTTT
Source organism: Ranitomeya variabilis (assembly GCF_051348905.1). Classification (NCBI taxonomy): domain Eukaryota; kingdom Metazoa; phylum Chordata; class Amphibia; order Anura; family Dendrobatidae; genus Ranitomeya; species Ranitomeya variabilis. The sequence goes on along the minus strand of NC_135232.1, from coordinate 318,284,894 downwards.
TTTTTTTTTTTTTGTTATATCTCTTCAAGCCACTTTCTGCCACAGAAAATATACTCTAATACAGTGGCCCAGATTTATTCACTAGTCTCCTTCAAAAAAAAAAAAAAGGGGGCAGATTAAAATTGGCAAATCTGCATCAGTGCCAGTCCTGTCTGTGGCATCTGTCTTTCATTTTCTGCCACAGAAAACCTACTGTATAACAGTGGGCCTGATTTCTTCACAATTCTCCCATAAAAAATAAAACAAGTGGGAGATTAAGATTGGCAAATCTGCATCAGTGCCAGTCCTGTCTGTGGCATCTGCCTTTCATTTTCTGCCACAGAAAACCTACTGTATAACAGTGGGCCTGATTTCTTCACAATTCTCCCATAAAAAATAAAACAAGTGGGAGATTAAGATTGGCAAATCTGCATCAGTGCCAGTCCTGTGTGTGGCATCTGTCTTTCATTTTCTGCCACAGAAAACCTACTGTATAACAGTGGGCCTGATTTCTTCACAATTCTCCCAGAAAAAATAAAACAAGTGGGAGATTAAGATTGGCAAATCTGCATCAGTGCCAGTCCTGTGTGTGGCATCTGTCTTTCTTTTTCTGCCACAGAAAACCTATTGTATAACAGTGGGCCTGATTTCTTCACAATTCTCACAGAAAAAAAAAACAAGTGGGAGATTAAGATTGGCAAATCTGCATCAGTGCCAGTCCTGTGTGTGGCATCTGTCTTTCTTTTTCTGCCACAGAAAACCTACTGTATAACAGGGGGCCTGATTTCTTCACAATTCTCCCAGAAAAAATAAAACAAGTGGGAGATTAAGATTGGCAAATCTGCATCAGTGCCAGTCCTGTGTGTGGCATCTGTCTTTGTTTTACTGCCACAGAAAACCTACTGTATAACAGTGGGCCTGATTTCTTCACAATTCTCCCAGAAAAAATAAAACAAGTGGGAGATTAAGATTGGCAAATCTGCATCAGTGCCAGTCCTGTGTGTGGCATCTGTCTTTCTTTTTCTGCCACAGAAAACCTATTGTATAACAGTGGGCCTGATTTCTTCACAATTCTCCCAGAAATAAAAAACAAGTGGGAGATTAAGATTGGCAAATCTGCATCAGTGCCAGTCCTGTATGTGGCATCTGTCTTTCTTTTTCTGCCACAGAAAACCTACTGTGTAACAGTGGGCCTGATTTCTTCACAATTCTCCCAGAAAAAAATAAAACAAGTGGGAGATTAAGATTGGCAAATATGCATCAGTGCCAGTCCTGTGTGTGGCATCTGTCTTTCTTTTTCTGCCACAGAAAACCTACTGTATAACAGTGGGCCTGATTTCTTCACAATTCTCCCAGAAAAAAAAACAAGTGGGAGATTAAGATTGGCAAATCTGCATCAGTGCCAGTCCTGTGTGTGGCATCTGTCTTTCTTTTTCTGCCACAGAAAACCTATTGTATAACAGTGGGCCTGATTTCTTCACAATTCTCCCAGAAAAAAAAACAAGTGGGAGATTAAGATTGGCAAATCTGCATCAGTGCCAGTCCTGTGTGTGGCATCTGTCTTTCTTTTTCTGCCACAGAAAACCTACTGTGTAACAGTGGGCCTGATTTCTTCACAATTCTCCCAGAAAAAAATAAAACAAGTGGGAGATTAAGATTGGCAAATCTGCATCAGTGCCAGTCCTGTGTGTGGCATCTGTCTTTTTTTTCTGCCACAGAAAACCTACTGTATAACAGTGGGCCTGATTTCTTCACAATTCTCCCAGAAAAAAAAAACAAGTGGGAGATTAAGATTGGCAAATATGCATCAGTGCCAGTCCTGTGTGTGGCATCTGTCTTTCTTTTTCTGCCACAGAAAACCTACAGTATAACAGTGGGCCTGATTTCTTCACAATTCTCCCAGAAAAAAAAAAAGTGGGAGATTAAGATTGGCAAATCTGCATCAGTGCCAGTCCTGTGTGTGGCATCTGTCTTTGTTTTTCTGCCACAGAAAACCTACTGTATAACTGTGGGCCTGATTTCTTCACAATTCTCACAGAAAAAATAAAACAAGTGGGAGATTAAGATTGGCAAATCTGCATCAGTGCCAGTCCTGTGTGTGGCATCTGTTGTGAATTCCGCTCTTGGGCTCACCCGGGGGTTGTAAGTAGCACTTTTGTGAGTTCTGCTCTTGGGCTCCCTCCGGTGGTTTTGAGTGGTATGGCTGCTTCTTGGATTTAGCATCAGCAGCTGCTTCCACTGATCGTCTTTCTGGCTCGGCTATTTTAGTCTGGCCTTATCCCTCAATCAATGCCAGTTGTCAATTGTTCTTGCTTGGAGTCTCGGCTCTTTTGGATTTCCCTGACACTCTGACCTGTTCAGCAAAGATAAGTCCTTGCTTGTCCTTTTGCAGTCCTCTTGTTGTGGACTTATTGTTCAGCACATTTATGTTTTGCTCATTTGTCCAGCTTATCATTATGGATCTATTCAGCTAAGCTGGAAGCTCTGGGCAGCAGATTTTGCCCTCCACACCTTTAGTCAGGTGTGGAGATTTTTGCATTTCTCTGCGGTGGACTTTTTCTAGTTTTTATTACTGACCGCACAGTGTTCTGTCCTGTACTATCTATCTAGCTAGAAGTGGCCTCCTTTGCTGAATCTTGTTTCATTCTATGTATGTCATTTCCTTCTCCTCTCACAGTCATTATTTGTGGGGGTCTGTCTGTCCTTTGGGAATTTTCTCTGAGGCAAGATAGCTTTCCTATTTCTACCTTTAGGGGTAGCTAGTTCTCCGGCTGTGACGAGGTATCCAGGGAGTGACAGGAACATCCCACGGCTACTTCTAGTGTTGTGTTAAGATCAGGAACTGCGGTCAGTATAGTTACCACCTGCTCAGAGCTAGTCGCATGTCGCTCCTAAATCACCAGTCCATAACAGTACAACTGGCCAAAAATGAGTTGAATGCATCTCAAAAGAAGGAAAAGAAAAAGAGTTCTGAGTAGTGTTGAGCATTCCGATACTGCAAGTATCGGGTATCGGCCGATACTTGCTGTATCGGAATTCCGATACCGAGATCCGATATTTTTGTGATATCGGGTATCGGTATCGAAACAACATTAATGTAAAAATGTGTAAAAGAGAGAATTAAAATAAAAAATATTGCTATACTCACCTCTCCGACGCAGCCTGCACCTTACCGAGGGAAGCGGCAGCGTTCTTTGTTTAAAATTCGCGCTTTTCTTTCCTTTACGTGAGTCCCGGCTTGTGATTGGTTGCGTGCCGCCCATGTGACCGGGACGCAACCAATCACAGCAAGCCGTGACGTAATTTCAGGTCCTTCAGGATTTTAAAATTACGTTCCGGCGTTGTGATTGGTTGCGTCGCAGTCACATGGGAGACGCAACCAATCACAGCAAGCCGTGACGTAATTTCAGGTCCTTAAGGATTTTAAAATTACGTCCCGGCTTTGTGATTGGTTGCGTCGCAGTCACATGGGAGACGCAACCAATCACAAGCCGTGACGTCACGGGAGGCTGGACACGCGCGCATTTTAAAATGGGCGCGTGTCCAGCCTCCCGTGACGTCCCGGCTTGTGATTGGTTGCGCCGCGATCAACCAATCACAAGCCGGGAGGCTGGACACGCGCCCATTTTAAAATTTTAAAATGCGCGCGTGTCCAGCCTCCCGGCTTGTGATTGGTTGACCGCGGCGCAACCAATCACAAGCCGGGACGTCACGGGAGGCTGGACACGCGCCCATTTTAAAAAGCGCGCGTGTCCAGCCTCCCGTGACGTCACGGCTTGTGATTGGTTAATGGCGGCCATGTTGCCGGGACGCGGACCAATCACAGCAAGCCGTGACGTAATTTCATCACGGCTTGCTGTGATTGGTCCGCGTCCCGGCAACATGGCGCCGTGACCAATCATAAGCCGGGACGTCACTGGAGGCTGGACACGCGCGCTTTTTAAAATGGGCGCGTGTCCAGCCTCCCGTGACGTCCCGGCTTGTGATTGGTTAATGGCGGCCATGTTGCCGGGACGCGGACCAATCACAGCAAGCCGTGACGTAATTTCGTCACGGCTTGCTGTGATTGGTCCGCGTCCCGGCAACATGGCCGCCCTGACCAATCACAAGCCGGGACTTCACGTAACCAAGTAAAAGCGCGAATTTTAAACAAACAACGCTGCCGGTTCCCTCGCTGAGGTCCAGGCTGCGTCGGAGGGTGAGTATAGCGATATTTTTTATTTTAATTCTTTCTTTTACACATTTATATGGATCCCAGGGCCTGAAGGAGAGTTTCCTCTCCTTCAGACCCTGGGAACCATCAGGAATACCGTCCGATACTTGAGTCCCATTGACTTGTATTGGTATCGGGTATCGGTATCAGATTGGATCCGATACTTTGCCGGTATCGACCGATACTTTCCGATACCGATACTTTCAAGTATCGGACGGTATCGCTCAACACTAGTTCTGAGCCATTTTTTTTTTCTTTAGTCTGTTTTGTCTTTTTCCTTCCTCTTAATCTCTGGGTGGTTCAGGATTTGGGCGCGGGCATGGATGTTCAGGGTTTGTTTTCTCGTGTGGATCAGCTTGCTGCAAGAGTACAGAGTATCCAAGATTATGTTGTTCAGACTCCGGCTTTAGAGCCTAAAATTCCTACTCCAGATTTGTTTTATGGGGATAGATCCAAGTTTTTGAACTTTAAAAATAACTGCAAATTGTTTTTTGCTCTGAAACCCCGTTCCTCTGGTGATCCCATTCAGCAAGTTAAAATAGTTATTTCTTTGCTGCGTGGTGACCCTCAGGACTGGGCATTCTCCCTTGAGTCAGGGGATCTGTCATGATTCTCAATGGCGAGAGAACATAGCCCAGCATATATGAGAACTAGCTCTTGGAAGATGGAAACTATACTGACCATGAACTAAACCTGCCGCACAACTAGAAGTGGCCGGGTAGCATGCCTACGTTTTTTATCCCTAGATGCCCAGCGCCAGCCGGAGAACTACCTAATCCTAGCAGAGGAAAAGACAGTCCTGGCTCACCTCTAGAGAAATTTCCCCAAAAGGCAGACAGAGGCCCCCACATATATTGGCGGTGATTTTAGATGAAATGACAAACGTAGTATGAAAATAGGTTTAGCAAAATCGAGGTCCGCTTACTAAATAGCAGGAAGACAGAAAGGGCACTTTCATGGTCAGCAGAAAACCCTATCAAAACACCATCCAGAAATTACTTTAAGACTCTAGCATTAACTCATAACACCAGAGTGGCAATTTCCGATCACAAGAGCTTTCCAGACACAGTAACGAAACAGCAGCTGTGAACAGGAACAAAATGCAAAAACACACAAGGACAAAAGTCCAACTTAGCTGGGAGTTGTCTGGTAGCAGGAACATGCACAGAAAGGCTTCTGATTACATTGCTGACCGGCATGAAACTGACAGAGGAGCAAGGTTATATAGCGACTCCCACATCCTGATAGGAGCAGGTGAACAGAGGGGATGATGCACACAAGTTAATTCCACAAGTGGCCACCGGGGGAGCCCAGAATCCAATTTCACAACAGTACCCCCCCCCTCAAGGAGGGGGCACCGAACCCTCACCAGAACCACCAGGGCGATCAGGATGAGCCCTATGAAAGGCACGGACAAGATCGGAGGCATGAACATCAGAGGCAGTGACCCAAGAATTATCCTCCTGACCGTATCCCTTCCATTTGACCAGATACTGGAGTTTCTGTCTGGAAACACGAGAGTCTAAGATCTTTTCCACAACGTACTCCAACTCACCCTCAACCAACACCGGAGCAGGAGGCTCAACGGAAGGCACAACCGGTACCTCATACCTGCGCAACAATGACCGATGAAAAACATTATGAATCGAAAAGGATGCAGGGAGGTCCAAACGGAAGGACACAGGGTTAAGAATCTCCAATATCTTGTACGGGCCGATGAACCGAGGCTTAAACTTAGGAGAAGAAACCCTCATAGGGACAAAACGAGAAGACAACCACACCAAGTCCCCAACACAAAGCCGAGGACCAACACGACGACGGCGGTTGGCAAAAAGCTGAGTCTTCTCCTGGGACAACTTCAAATTGTCCACCACCTGCCCCCAAATCTGATGCAACCTCTCCACCACAGCATCCACTCCAGGACAATCCGAAGATTCCACTTGACCGGAGGAAAATCGAGGATGAAACCCCGAATTACAGAAAAACGGGGACACCAAGGTGGCAGAGCTGGCCCGATTATTGAGGGCGAACTCCGCCAAAGGCAAAAAAGCAACCCAATCATCCTGATCCGCAGACACAAAACACCTCAAATATGTCTCCAAGGTCTGATTAGTCCGCTCGGTCTGGCCATTAGTCTGAGGATGGAAAGCAGACGAAAAAGACAAATCTATGCCCATCCTAGCACAGAATGCCCGCCAAAATCTAGACACGAATTGGGTCCCTCTGTCAGAAACGATATTCTCCGGAATACCATGCAAACGAACAACATTTTGAAAAAACAGAGGAACCAACTCGGAAGAAGAAGGCAACTTAGGCAAGGGAACCAGATGGACCATCTTAGAGAAACGGTCACACACCACCCAGATGACAGACATCTTCTGAGAAACAGGCAGATCCGAAATAAAATCCATCGAGATGTGCGTCCAAGGCCTCTTCGGGATAGGCAAGGGTAACAACAATCCACTAGCCCGAGAACAACAAGGCTTGGCCCGAGCACAAACGTCACAGGACTGCACAAAGCCTCGCACATCTCGTGACAGGGAAGGCCACCAGAAGGACCTTGCCACCAAATCCCTGGTACCAAAGATTCCAGGATGACCTGCCAATGCAGAAGAATGAACCTCAGAGATGACTCTACTGGTCCAATCATCAGGAACAAACAGTCTACCAGGTGGGCAACGATCAGGTCTATCCGCCTGAAACTCCTGCAAGGCCCGCCGCAGGTCTGGAGAAACGGCAGACAATATCACTCCATCTTTAAGGATACCTGTGGGCTCAGAATTACCAGGGGAGTCAGGCTCAAAACTCCTAGAAAGGGCATCCGCCTTAACATTCTTAGAACCCGGTAGGTACGACACCACAAAATTAAACCGAGAGAAAAACAACGACCAGCGCGCCTGTCTAGGATTCAGGCGCCTGGCAGACTCAAGGTAAATTAAATTTTTGTGGTCAGTCAATACCACCACCTGATGTCTGGCCCCCTCAAGCCAGTGACGCCACTCCTCAAAAGCCCACTTCATGGCCAAAAGCTCCCGATTCCCAATATCATAATTCCGCTCGGCGGGCGAAAATTTACGGGAAAAAAAAGCACAAGGTCTCATCACGGAGCAGTCAGAACTTCTCTGCGACAACACCGCCCCAGCTCCGATTTCAGAAGCGTCGACCTCAACCTGAAAAGGAAGAGCAACATCAGGCTGACGCAACACTGGGGCGGAAGAAAAGCGGCGCTTGAGCTCCCGAAAGGCCTCCACAGCATCAGGGGACCAATCAGCAACATCAGCACCCTTCTTAGTCAAATCAGTCAATGGTTTTACAACATCAGAAAAACCAGCAATAAATCGACGATAAAAGTTAGCAAAGCCCAAAAATTTCTGAAGAGTCTTAAGAGAAGAGGGTTGCGTCCAATCACCAATAGCCTGAACCTTGACAGGATCCATCTCGATGGAAGAGGGGGAAAAAATGTATCCCAAGAAGGAAATCTTTTGAACCCCAAAAACACACTTAGAACCCTTCACACACAAGGAATTAGACCGCAAAACCTGAAAAACCCTCCTGACCTGCTGGACATGAGAGTCCCAGTCATCCGAAAAAATCAGAATATCATCCAGATACACAATCATAAATTTATCCAAATAATCGCGGAAAATGTCATGCATAAAGGACTGGAAGACTGAAGGGGCATTTGAAAGACCAAAAGGCATCACCAAATACTCAAAATGGCCCTCGGGCGTATTAAATGCGGTTTTCCACTCATCCCCCTGCTTGATTCGCACCAAATTATACGCCCCACGGAGATCAATCTTAGAGAACCACTTGGCCCCCTTTATACGAGCAAACAAATCAGTAAGCAGTGGTAACGGATATTGATATTTAACCGTGATTTTATTCAAAAGTCGATAATCAATACACGGCCTCAAAGAGCCGTCTTTCTTAGACACAAAGAAAAAACCGGCTCCTAAGGGAGATGACGAAGGACGAATATGTCCCTTTTCCAAGGACTCCTTTATATATTCTCGCATAGCAGCGTGTTCAGGCACAGACAGATTAAATAAACGACCCTTAGGGTATTTACTACCCGGGATCAAGTCTATGGCACAATCGCACTCCCGGTGCGGAGGTAGTGAACCAAGCTTAGGTTCTTCAAAAACGTCACGAAAGTCAGACAAGAATTCAGGAATCTCAGAGGGAATAGATGATGAAATGGAAACCAAAGGTACGTCCCCATGAGTTCCTTTACATCCCCAGCTTAACACAGACATAGCTCTCCAGTCGAGGACTGGGTTATGAGATTGCAGCCATGGCAATCCCAGCACCAAAACATCATGCAGATTATACAGCACCAGAAAGCGAATAACCTCCTGGTGATCCGGATTAACACGCATAGTCACTTGTGTCCAGTATTGTGGTTTATTACTAGCCAATGGGGTGGAGTCAATCCCTTTCAGAGGTATCGGAGCCTCCAATGGCTCCAAATCATACCCACAGCGTTTGGCAAAGGACCAATCCATAAGACTCAAAGCAGCGCCAGAGTCGACATAGGCGTCCGCGGTAATAGATGACAAAGAACAAATCAGGGTCACAGATAGAATAAACTTAGACTGTAAAGTGCTAATTGAAACAGACTTGTCAGGCTTCTTAGTACGCTTAAAGCATGCTGATATAACATGAGTAGAATCACCACAATAGAAGCACAACCCATTTTTACGTCTAAAATTCTGCCGCTCGCTTCTGGACAGAATTCTATCACATTGCATATTTTCTGGCGTTTTCTCAGTAGACACCGCCAAATGGTGCACAGGTTTGCGCTCCCGCAGACGCCTATCGATCTGAATAGCCATCGTCATGGACTCATTCAGACCCGCAGGCACAGGGAACCCCACCATAACATCCTTAATGGCATCAGAGAGACCTTCTCTGAAAATCGCCGCCAGGGCGCACTCATTCCACTGAGTAAGCACAGACCATTTGCGGAATTTTTGGCAGTATATTTCAGCTTCATCTTGCCCCTGAGACAAGGACATCAAGGCCTTTTCCGCCTGAAGCTCTAAATGAGGTTCCTCATAAAGCAACCCCAAGGCCAGAAAAAACGCATCCACATTGAGCAACGCAGGATCCCCTGGTGCCAATGCAAAAAGCCCAGTCTTGAGGGTCGCCCCGGAGCAAGGAAATTACAATCCTGACCTGCTGTGCAGGGTCTCCGGCAGAGCGAGACTTCAGGGACAAAAACAATTTGCAATTATTTTTAAAATTTTGAAAGTGAGATCTATTCCCCGAGAAGAATTCAGGCAAAGGAATTCTAGGCTCAGACATAGGTGCATGAACAACAAAATCTTGCAAATTTTGTACCTTTGTGGCGAGATTATTCAAACCTGTAGCTACACTCTGAAGATCCATTTGAAACAGGTGAACACAGAGCCATTCAAGGATTAGAAGGAGAAAAATGGAGGAAGGCTGCAGTATAGGCAGACTAGCAAGTGATTCAATTAAGAGCACACTCAGAACTAGAGGGAAAAAAAAAAAAAAAAATTGTAGCAGACTTCTTTTTTCTCTCCTTTCTCAGCCAGTAATTTAACCCTTTTTTGGGCCGGTCAAACTGTCATGATTCTCAATGGCGAGAGAACATAGCCCAGCATATATGAGAACTAGCTCTTGGAAGATGGAAACTATACTGACCATGAACTAAACCTGCCGCACAACTAGAAGTGGCCGGGTAGCATGCCTACGTTTTTTATCCCTAGATGCCCAGCGCCAGCCGGAGAACTACCTAATCCTAGCAGAGGAAAAGACAGTCCTGGCTCACCTCTAGAGAAATTTCCCCAAAAGGCAGACAGAGGCCCCCACATATATTGGCGGTGATTTTAGATGAAATGACAAACGTAGTATGAAAATAGGTTTAGCAAAATCGAGGTCCGCTTACTAAATAGCAGGAAGACAGAAAGGGCACTTTCATGGTCAGCAGAAAACCCTATCAAAACACCATCCAGAAATTACTTTAAGACTCTAGCATTAACTCATAACACCAGAGTGGCAATTTCCGATCACAAGAGCTTTCCAGACACAGTAACGAAACAGCAGCTGTGAACAGGAACAAAATGCAAAAACACACAAGGACAAAAGTCCAACTTAGCTGGGAGTTGTCTGGTAGCAGGAACATGCACAGAAAGGCTTCTGATTACATTGCTGACCGGCATGAAACTGACAGAGGAGCAAGGTTATATAGCGACTCCCACATCCTGATAGGAGCAGGTGAACAGAGGGGATGATGCACACAAGTTAATTCCACAAGTGGCCACCGGGGGAGCCCAGAATCCAATTTCACAACAGGGATCCGGCATTGCTTAATGTAGATGCATTTTTTCAATCGCTCGGATTATTGTATGACGAACCTAACTCTGTGGATCATGCGGAAAAAACCTTCTTGGCCCTGTGTCAGGGTCAGGAAGCGGCAGAATTATACTGCCAGAAAGTTAGAAAATGGTCTGTGCTCACTAAATGGAATGAGGACGCTCTGGCAGCAATTTTCAGAAAGGGTCTTTCTGAAGCCCTTAAAGACATTAAGGTGGGGTTCCCCACGCCTGTTGGTTTGAGCGAATCTATGTCTCTAGCCATTCAGATTGATCAGCGCCTGCGCGAGCGCAAAGTGGTGCACCATATGGCAGCGTCCTCTGAACAGAGTCCTGAGCCTATGCAATGTGATAGGATTTTGACTAGAGCGCAACAGAGGGGATACAGACGTCAGAATGGGCTGTGTTTTTACTGTGGTGATTCTGCTCATGCTATTTCTGATTGCCCTAAGCGTATTAAGAGGGTAGCTAGATCTGTTAGCATCAGTACTGTACAGCCTAAATTTCTCCTGTCTGTGACCCTGATTGCTCATTGTCATCCTTTTCTGTCATGGCATTTGTGGATTCAGGCGCTGCCCTGAACTTAATGGACTTAGAATTCGCCAGGCGCTGTGGTTTTTCTTTGCAGCCTTTGCAGAGCCCTATTCCCCTGAGGGGTATTGATGCTACACCGTTGGCCAAGAATAAACCTCAGTATTGGACTCAGCTGACTATGTGCATGGCTCCAGCACATCAGGAAGATTGCCGTTTTCTGGTGTTGCATAATTTACATGATGTTGTTGTACTGGGTTTTCCATGGTTACAAGTACACAATCCAGTGCTGGATTGGAAATCTATGTCTGTGACTAGTTGGGGTTGTCAAGGGGTACATAGTGACGTTCCTTTGATGTCAATTTCCTCTTCCCCCTCTTCTGATGTTCCTGAATTTTTGTCAGATTTCCAGGATGTATTCGATGAGCCCAAGTCCAGTTCCCTTCCTCCACATAGGGACTGTGATTGTGCTATTAACTTGATTCCTGGCTGTAAGTTCCCTAAGGGCCGACTTTTCAATCTGTCTGTGCCAGAGCATGCTGCCATGCGGAGCTATGTTAAGGAGTCTTTGGAGAAGGGGCATATTCGGCCGTCTTCGTCACCATTGGGAGCAGGATTCTTTTTTGTTGCCAAGAAGGATGGCTCCTTGAGACCCTGTATTGATTATCGCCTTCTTAATAAGATCACGGTCAAATTCCAATACCCTTTACCTTTGCTTTCAGATTTGTTTGCTCAGATTAAGGGGGCTAGTTGGTTTACCAAGATTGACCTTCGAGGGGCATATAATCTTGTTCGTATTAAACAGGGTGACGAATGGAAAACTGCATTTAATACGCCCGAAGGCCATTTTGAATACCTTGTGATGCCTTTCGGGATTTCTAATGCTCCTTCTGTATTTCAGTCATTCATGCATGATATTTTCTGCAATTATCTTGATAAATTCTTGATTGTGTATTTGGATGATATTTTGATTTTTTCCGATGATTGGGAGTCTCATGTGAAGCAGGTCAGGATGGTATTCCAGATCCTTCGTGATAATGCCCTATTTGTGAAGGGGTCTAAGTGCCTATTTGGAGTTCAGAGGGTCTCTTTTTTGGGGTTTATTTTTTCTCCTTCGTCTATAGAAATGGATCCTGTTAAGGTCCAAGCCATTCATGACTGGATTCAGCCCACATCTGTGAAGAGCCTTCAGAAATTTTTGGGCTTTGCTAATTTTTATCGCCGTTTCATTGCCAACTTCTCCAGTGTGGTTAAACCCCTGACCGATTTGACGAAGAAAGGCGCTGATGTGACGAATTGGTCCTCTGCGGCTGTTGAGTCCTATCAGGAGCTTAAACGCCAATTTACTTCTGCCCCTGTGTTGCGTCAGCCTGATGTTTCTCTTCCTTTTCAGGTTGAGGTTGACACTTCTGAGATTGGGGCAGGGGCCGTTTTGTCACAGAGGAATTCTGATGGTTCCTTGATGAAACCATGTGCCTTCTTTTCCCGAAAGTTTTCGCCTGCGGAACGCAATTATGATGTCGGCAATCGGGAGTTGTTGGCTATGAAGTGGGCATTTGAGGAGTGGCGACATTGGCTTGAGGGAGCCAGGCACCGCGTTGTGATCTTGACCGATCATAAGAATCTGATTTACCTCGAGTCGGCCAAGTGGCTGAACCCTAGACAGGCTCGATGGTCCCTGTTTTTCTCCTGTTTCGATTTTGTGGTCTCATATCTTCTGGGATCTAAGAATGTTAAAGCGGATGCCCTCTCTAGGAGTTTTTTGCCTGATTCTCCTGGAGTTCTTGAGCCGGTTGGCATTCTTAGGGAAGGGGTGGTTCTTTCTGCCATCTCCCCTGATTTACGGCGGGTGCTTCGGGAATTTCAGGCTGATAAACCTGACCGCTGTCCTATGGGGAAGCTGTTTGTTCCTGATAGATGGACAAGTAAGGTAATTTCTGAGGTCCATTGTTCGGTGTTGGCCGGTCATCCTGGGATTTTTGGTACCAGAGATTTGGTTGTTAGGTCCTTTTGGTGGCCTTCCTTGTCGCGGGATGTGCGTTCTTTTGTGCAGTCCTGTGGGACTTGTGCCCGGGCTAAGCCTTGCTGTTCCCACGCTAGTGGGTTGCTTTTGCCTTTGCCTGTCCCTGAGAGGCCCTGGACACATATTTCCATGGATTTTATTTCGGATCTTCCTGTGTCCCAGAGGATGTCTGTTATCTGGGTGGTTTGTGACCGGTTCTCTAAAATGGTCCATTTGGTACCTTTGCCTAAATTGCCTTCCTCCTCTGATTTGGTTCCATTGTTTTTTCAGCATGTGGTTCGTTTGCATGGCATTCCGGAAAATATTGTGTCTGACAGAGGTTCCCAGTTTGTTTCCAGGTTTTGGTGGGCCTTTTGTGCTAGGATGGGCATTAATTTGTCTTTTTCTTCGGCGTTCCATCCTCAGACAAATGGCCAAACTGAGCGAACTAATCAAACCTTGGAAACCTATTTGAGATGCTTTGTGTCTGCTGATCAGGATGATTAGGTGGCTTTCTTGCCGTTGGCTGAGTTTGCCCTTAATAATCGGGCCAGTTCGGCTACTTTGGTTTCGCCTTTTTTTTGTAATTTTGGTTTCCATCCTCGTTTTTCTTCAGGGCAGGTTGTGCCTTCTGATTGTCCTGGTGTAGATTCTGTGATGGACAGGTCACAGCAGATTTGGACTCAGGTGGTAGGCAATTTGACGTTGTCTCAGGAAAAGGCTCAGCGTTTTGCTAACCGCCGTTGGTGTGTTGGTCCTCGGCTTCGGGTGGGGGATTTAGTCTGGTTATCTTCTCGTCGTGTTCCTATGAAGGTTTCTTCCCCTAAGTTCAAGCCTCGGTTTATTGGTCCTTATAAGATTTCTGAGATTATCAATCCATTGTCTTTCGTTTGGCCCTTCCAGCCTCTTTTGCCATCCACAATGTTTTCCATAGATCTTTGTTGTGGAGATATGTGGTACCCATTGTTCCCTCTGTTGATCCTCCTGCCCAGGTGTTGGTTGAGGGGGAGTTGGAATATGTGGTTGAGAAAATATTGGATTCTTGTTTTTCGAGGCGGAGGCTTCAGTATCTTGTCAAGTGGAAGGGTTATGGCCAGGAGGATAATTCTTGGGTGGTTGCCTCCGATGTTCATGCCGCCGATTTGGTTCGTGCTTTTCACTTGGCTCGTACTGATCGGCCTGGGGGCTCTGGTGAGGGTTCGGTGACCCCTCTTCAAGGGGGGGGTACTGTTGTGAATTCCGCTCTTGGGCTCACCCGGGGGTTGTAAGTAGCACTTTTGTGAGTTCTGCTCTTGGGCTCCCTCCGGTGGTTTTGAGTGGTATGGCTGCTTCTTGGATTTAGCATCAGCAGCTGCTTCCACTGATCGTCTTTCTGGCTCGGCTATTTTAATCTGGCCTTATCCCTCAATCAATGCCAGTTGTCAATTGTTCTTGCTTGGAGTCTCGGCTCTTTTGGATTTCCCTGACACTCTGACCTGTTCAGCAAAGATAAGTCCTTGCTTGTCCTTTTGCAGTCCTCTTGTTGTGGACTTATTGTTCAGCACATTTATGTTTTGCTCATTTGTCCAGCTTATCAGTATGGATCTATTCAGCTAAGCTGGAAGCTCTGGGCAGCAGATTTTGCCCTCCACACCTTTAGTCAGGTGTGGAAATTTATGCATTTCTCTGCGGTGGACTTTTTCTAGTTTTTATTACTGACCGCACAGTGTTCTGTCCTGTACTATCTATCTAGCTAGAAGTGGCCTCCTTTGCTGAATCTTGTTTCATTCTATGTATGTCATTTCCTTCTCCTCTCACAGTCATTATTTGTGGGGGGCTGTCTGTCCTTTGGGAATTTTCTCTGAGGCAAGATAGCTTTCCTGTTTCTACCTTTAGGGGTAGCTAGTTCTCCGGCTGTGACGAGGTGTCCAGGGAGTGACAGGGACATCCCACGGCTACTTCTAGTGTTGTGTTAAGATCAGGAACTGCGGTCAGTATAGTTACCACCTGCTCAGAGCTAGTTGCATGTCGCTCCTAAATCACCAGTCCATAACAGGCATCTGTCTTTCATTTTCTGCCACAGAAAACCTACTGTATAACAGTGGGCCTGATTTCTTCACAATTCTCCCAGAAAAAATAAAACAAGTGGGAGATTAAGATTGGGAAATCTGCATCAGTGCCAGTCCTGTGTGTGGCATCTGTCTTTCATTTTCTGCCACAGAAAACCTACAGTATAACAGTGGGCCTGATTAAATCACTGGTCTCCCATATCCCCCCAAAAAATTAAAATAAAGGGAGAATAATCTTGCCAAATCTGTGCATCTGTGCCAGTGCTGTCTGTGGTATCTGTCAGTCATTTTGTGCCACAGGAACTATACTGTGATATAGTGGGCCTGATTAAATTGCTTGTCTCCCATATAAAAAAAAGAGGGACATTTCTATTGCCAGTGTGTGCATCTGCGTCAGTCCTGTTAGTGTCATATCTGCCAGCCTCTTTCTGCCAATCAAATTGTGTAGTGTAATACAGTGGGCCTGATTTTTCCCTGCATTCTTCCACACACAAAGAGGGACATTTCTATTGCCAGTGTGTGCATCTGCGTCAGTCCTGTTAGTGCCATATCTGCCAGCCTCTTTCTGCCAATCAAACTGTGTAGTGTAATACAGTGGGCCTGATTTTTCCCTGCATTCTCCCACACATAAAGAGGGACATTTCTATTGCCAGTGTGTGCATCTGCGTCAGTCCTGTTAGTGCAATATCTGCCAGCCTCTTTCTACCAATCAAACAGTGTAGTGTAATACAGTGGGCCTGATTTTTTCCTGCATTCTCCCACACATATAAAAGGGAGATTTAAATTCACAACAAGTTCACGTACACCTTCTACCTGGTTTTACAGGACCACATAACGGTTGTTAGTTTGGTTACATTTTTCCAAGAATGAGGAAGTCTGGTGGAAGAGGTCGTGGCCGTGGGCGTTCATTGCCAGCTGGTAATGATGGTAGTGGTGGTGGTCGTGGAGTATCAGGTGGTCGTGGGAAAAGCAATATAGCCCCTAAGTCTCGAGTTGTTGAGCCAGCATCATCGTCTGGCTACACAAGGCCTCGAAGGCTCCCTTTTCTGGAAGTAGGAAAACCGCTTTTGAAGCCGGAGCAGGAGGAACAAGTATTGGCTTTCATTGCTGATTCTGCATCTAGCTCTTTCGCCTCCTCCTCGGAAAGTGCCAAATGTCAGAGCAGTGAGTCGTCAGTGGATGCTCCCGGTCAGGAACAAGTCGCTTCCTTGTGTCCTTCACCCAGAACAACAGTGAAGGATGTGTCAGGCGACACAACAGGTTACTCCATGGAGCTCTTTACACATACCGTGCCTGGGTTAGAAAGGGAAATTGTTAACAGGCCATGCCCATTACAAGATGAATCGGACATGGAGTGCACAGATGCACAGCCACAGCCAGAATATTATGCTGTTCCTTTGACTCAGATCAGAACATTGCCCTCGCAGTGTACTGATCCAGAATCTGACCCCGATGAGACTATGGAGCCCGGTCACGAACGCTATAGCAACGGCTTACACGGTGACCCAGAGGAAGGTGCACAGGACATAGAAGAGGAGGTCATAGATGACAACCCAGGAATTATCCTCCTGACCATAGCCCTTCCACTTAACCAAATACTGAAGCCTCCATCTAGAAATACGAGAATCCAAGATCTTCTCCACCACGTACTCCAATTCGCCCTCAACCAGCACCGGGGCAGGGGGCTCAACAGAAGGAACCACAGGCACCACATACCTCCGCAACAAAGACCTATGGAACACGTTATGAATGGCAAACGACGCTGGGAGGTCCAAACGAAATGACACCGGGTTAAGGATTTCCAAAATCTTATAAGGACCGATGAAGCGAGGCTTGAATTTAGGAGAGGAGACCTTCATAGGAACATACCGAGAAGACAGCCATACCAAATCCCGAAACACGAAGTCGGGGACCCACACCGCGACGGCGGTTGGCAAAGCACTGAGCCTTCTCCTGTGACAACTTCAAATTGTACACCACATGGTTCCAAATCTGCTGCAACCTATCCACCACAGAATCCACCCCAGGACAGTCAGAAGGCTCGACCTGACCCGAGGAAAAACGAGGATGAAAACCAGAATTGCAGAAAGAAGGCGAAACCAAAGTAGCAGAACTAGCCCGATTATTAAGGGCAAACTCGGCCAATGGCAAAAAAGTCACCCAATCATCCTGATCAGCAGAAACAAAACATCTCAAATAAGTTTCCAAGGTCTGATTAGTTCGCTCGGTTTGGCCATTCGTCTGAGGATGACAAATCAATGCCCATCTTAGCACAAAAGTTCCGCCAAAATCTGGACACAAACTGGGATCCTCTGTCAGACACAATATTTTCAGGGATGCCATGCAAGCGAACCACATTCTGAAAAAATAGAGGAACCAAATCGGAGGAGGAAGGCAACTTAGGCAAGGGCACCAAATGGACCATTTTGGAAAAACGATCACACACCACCCAGATGACAGACATTCTCTGAGAGACTGGAAGATCCGAAATAAAATCCATGGAAATGTGCGTCCAAGGCCTCTTCGGGACAGGCAAAGGCAAAAGCAAACCGCTGGCACGAGAACAGCAAGGCTTAGCCCGAGCACAAATCCCACAGGACTGCACAAAGGAACGCACATCCCGCGACTAGGAAGGCCACCAGAAGGACCTAGCCACCAAATCTCTTGTACCAAAAATCCCAGGATGGCCTGCCAACACCGAAGAATGAACCTCGGAAATAACTCTGCTGGTCCATCTATCTGGGACAAACAGCCTCTCTGGTGGGCAACGGTCAGGTCTATCCGCCTGAAATTTCTGCAGCACTCGTTGCAAATCTGGGGAAATGGCAGACAAAATCACTCTCTCTCTGAGGATACCAGCCGGCTCTGAAACTCCCGGAGAGTCAGGCACAAAACTCCTAGAAAGAGCATCAGCCTTCACGTTCTTCGAACCAGGCAGGTACGAGACCACGAAATCGAAACGGGAGAAAAACAACGACCAATGAGCCTGTCTAGGATTCAGCCGCTTGGCAGACTCGAGATAAATCAGATTTTTGTGATCAGTCAAGACCACCACACGATGCTTAGCTCCCTCGAGCCAATGTCGCCACTCCTCAAATGCCCACTTCATAGCCAACAACTCCCGATTACCAACATCATAATTCCGCTCGGCAGGTGAAAACTTTCTTGAAAAGAAAGCACAAGGCTTCATCACAGAGCAATCAGAGCTTCTCTGCGACAAAACAGCCTCTGCTCCAATCTCAGAAGCATCAACCTCGACCTGAAAAGGAAGAGAGACATCAGGCTGACACAAAACTGGAGCCGAAGAAAACCGGCGCTTCAGCTCCCGAAAGGCTTCCACGGCCGCAGGAGACCAATTAGTCACATCAGAACCCTTCTTGGTCAAATCCGTCAAGGGTTTAACCACGCCAGAAAAATTAGCATTGAAGCGACGGTAAAAATTAGCAAAACCCAAGAACTTCTGAAGACTCTTAACAGATGTAGGCTGAGTCCAGTCATGAATAGCCTGGACCTTGACTGGGTCCATCTCAATAGTAGAAGGAGAAAAAATAAAACCCAAAAAGGAAACCTTCTGTACTCCGAAGAGACATTTTGAGCCCTTCACAAATAAGGCATTAGCACGCAGGACCTGAAATACCATCCTGACCTGCTTCACATGGGACTCCCAGTCCTCAGAAAAGACCAAAATGTCATCCAGATACACAATCATAAATTTATCCAGATATTCTCGGAAGATGTCCTGCATGAAGGACTGGAACACAGAAGGAGCATTAGAGAGTCCAAAAGGCATCACCAAGTACTCAAAATGGCCTTCGGGCGTATTAAATGCTGTTTTCCATTCATCCCCCTGCTTAATACGCACAAGGTTATACGCACCACGAAGATCTATCTTGGTGAACCAACTGGACCCCTTAATCCGAGCAAACAGATCAGATAATAATGGCAAAGGATACTGAAATTTGACCGTGATTTTATTTAGAAGACGATAATCTATACAAGGTCTCAGAGAACCATCCTTCTTGGCCACAAAAAACAATCCTGCACCAAGAGGGGAGGAGGACGGGCGAATATGTCCCTTCTCTAAAGACTCCTTTATATAACTCCGCATTGCGGCATGTTCTGGTACAGAGAAATTAAAAAGTCGTCCCTTAGGGAACTTACTACCAGGAATCAAATTTATAGCACAATCACAATCCCTGTGAGGAGGCAGGGCACCGGATCTGGGCTCATCAAATACATCCTGGTAGTCCGACAAAAACTCAGGGACCTCAGAAGGAGTGGAAGAAGCAATTGACACCAAAGGAGCATCGCCATGAATCCCCTGGCAACCCCAACTTGAAACAGACATAGCTTTCTGTTATGACCCCAATGGCGAGGGTCTCAGAGGAACAAGTAAGTCTGCGAAGTACAAAAATCCAGCTCATAGGGCAGTGGTAACTGGGTTGACCATATATCTACTCCTAACGCCAACACTAGAAGTAGCCGGGGAACATGCCTACGTTGGTCGCTAGATGTCTCGCGCCAGCCGGAGGACTAACTACCCCTAGAAGAGGAAAACAAAGACCTCTCTTGCCTCCAGATAATAGACCCCAAAAGTTGGATACAAGCCCCCCACAAATAATAACGGTGAGGTAAGAGGAAATGACAAACACAGAGATGAACTAGGTTTAGCAAAGAGAGGCCCACTTACTAATAGCAGAATGTAGTAAGATAACTTATATGGTCAACGAAAACCCTATCAAAATTCCACACTGGAAATTCAAGAACCCCCGAACCGTCTAACGGCCCGGGGGGAGAACTCCAGCCTCCCTAGAGCTTCCAGCAAGGTTAGGATACAGATTATGTACAAGCTGGACAAAAATGCAAACAAAAACAAATAGCAAAAAGCAAGAAAGCAGACTTAGCTTAATCTAGCAGGAACCAGGATCAGTAGACAAGAGCACAACAGATTAGCTCTGATTACAACGTTGCCAGGCATTGAACTGAAGGTCCAGGGAGCTTATTGTTGTGGATTCTGTTTGTGGGCTCCCTCTGGTGGTTACTGCTGGTACTGGGTGACTTTGGTGGGTTGCGGCCTTTGGTTTCCACCTGTCCATCAGAGGCTGGGTGTTTCCTATTTTACCTGGCCTTTCTGTCATTCCCTTGCCGGCTATCAATGTATTCAGATGTGCTCTGTTTGGTTCCTGCCTACCTGCTCCCAGATCTTTCAGGATAAGCTAAGTGCTGATTTTCAGTTGTTGTTTTTTTTTGTCCAGCTTGCTTATTATGTCTCTATGCTAGCTGGTAGCTCTAGTGGACTGAGGTTCTCCCCATGTGCCATGAGTTGGCACATGGGTTCTTGTAATCTCAGGATGGTTTTTTTGATTAGGGTTTTTTGCTGACCGCTCAGACCCCTTTTGTATCGTTCTGCTTTCTAGTTTACAGCGGGCCTCAATTTGCTGAACCTATATATATCATCTCTATGTGTGTGCCTTCCTCTCATTTCACCGTCAATACATGTGGGGGGCAACTATACCTTTTGGGGTTCATTCCTCTGGAGGCAAGTGAGGTCTTTATTTTCTCTGCAGTACTAGTTAGCTCTTAGGCTGGTGCGTGGCGTCTAGAACCAACGTAGGCACGCTCCCTGGCTATCTCTAGTTGCGTTTGTCAGGCGTAGGGCAGCGGTCAGCCCAGGTTCCATCACCCTAGAGCTCGTCCGATATTTTGTATTACTTTGCTTGTCCCTTGCTATCCCTAGCCATTGGGATTCATGACAGTATAGCCGGCCCACAAAGTGTTAATTGTTTGGGCTGAAGCAGGAGAAAAAGAAGTGTTTAAGGGAAATTTGTTTATTTTTTTTTTTTCCCTTCAGAGTTTTGCTGCCTAGCCCTTAATTGCTGTCTAGCTGCTTCTTACCTCCTCTTAACCCTTGAATGGCTCTGATATTAGCTGTTTAACATGGATGTCCAGAGTTTGGCTTACCAGCCTGAGTAATCTCGCGGCAAAAGTTCAAAACATACAGGATTTTGTTGTTCACACTCCCATGTCTGAACCTAGAATTCCTATTCCAGAGTTCTTTTCTGGAGATAGATCTACCTTCCTGAATTTCAGGAACAATTGTAAATTGTTTCTTTCTTTAAAATCTCGCTCCTCTGGAGACCCTGCTCAACAGGTCAAGATTGTAATATCTTTCCTGCGAGGCGACCCTCAGAATTGGGCATTTGCATTGGCACCAGGGGATCCTGCATTGCTCAATGTGGATGCGTTTTTTCTGGCATTGGGATTGCTCTATGAGGAACCCAACCTGGAGATTCAGGCTGAAAAGGCTTTATTAGCCCTCTCTCAGGGGTATGATGAAGCGGAAATATATTGTCAAAAATTTCGGAAATGGTCGGTGCTTACTCAGTGGAATGAGTGCGCCCTGGCTGCAAACTTCAGAAATGGTCTTTCCGAGGCCATTAAGGATATTATGGTGGGGTTCCCTACGCCTACAGGTCTGAATGAGTCGATGGCTATGGCCATTCAGATTGATCGGCGTTTACGGGAGCGCAAACCCGTGCACCAGTTGGCGGTGTCTTTTGAACAGGCACCTGAGACTATGCAATGTGATAGAATTCAGTCCAGAAGTGAACGGCAAAATTATAGTCGGAAAAATGGATTGTGTTTTTATTGTGGTGATTCAGCTCATGTTATATCAGCATGCTCTAAACGCACAAAAAGGGTTGATAAATCTTTTGCCATTGGTACTCTGCAGCCTAAGTTCATTTTGTCTGTGACTCTGATTTTTTCACTGTCTTCCATTTCCGTCGATGCCTATGTGGATTCGGGCGCTGCCCTGAGTCTTATGGATTGGTCATTTGCTAAACGCTGCGGTTTTAGTCTGGAACCTCTGGAAGTTCCTATTCCTCTGAAGGGAATTGACTCTACACCATTGGCTATGAATAAACCGCAGTATTGGACACAAGTGACCATGCGCATGACTCCCGTTCATCAGGAGGTGATTCGCTTCCTTGTACTGTATAATTTACATGATGTACTAGTGCTTGGTCTGCCATGGTTACAAACTCATAATCCTGTCCTGGACTGGAAAACAATGTCTGTGTTAAGCTGGGGATGTCAGGGGGTTCATGATTATGCACCTCCGATTTCAATCGCTTCATCTACTCCTTCTGAGATCCCTGCGTTTTTGTCTGACTATAGGGATGTTTTTGAGGAGCCTAAGCTCAATTCGCTCCCTCCGCATAGAGATTGTGACTGTGCTATAGAATTGATTCCTGGCAGTAAGTTCCCTAAGGGTCGTTTATTTAATCTGTCACTGCCAGAGCATACTGCTATGCGGAATTATATTAAGGAGTCCTTGGAAAAGGGACATATTCGTCCATCTTCGTCCCCTCTGGGAGCAGGTTTTTTTTTCGTGGCAAAAAAGATGGTTCCCTGAGGCCTTGTATAGATTATCGCCTTCTGAATAAGATTACAGTCAAGTATCAGTATCCATTGCCATTATTGACTGATTTGTTTGCTCGCATTAAGGGGGCTAGGTGGTTCACTAAGATAGATCTTCGCGGTGCGTATAATCTGGTGCGGATAAAACAGGGTGATGAGTGGAAAACCGCATTTAATACGCCTGAGGGCCATTTTGAGTATTTGGTAATGCCTTTTGGACTCTCCAATGCTCCGTCAGTCTTTCAGTCCTTTATGCACAATATTTTCCGTGAATATCTGGATAAGTTTATGATTGTGTATTTGGATGATATTTTGGTGTTTTCTGATGACTGGGAGTCTCATGTTCTACAGGTCAGGAAGGTGTTTCAGGTTCTGCGGGCCAATTCTCTGTTTGTGAAGGGCTCAAAGTGTCTCTTCGGAGTCCAGAAGATTTCTTTTTTGGGGTACATTTTTTCTCCTTCTACTATTGAGATGGATCCCGTCAAGGTTCAGGCGATTTGTGACTGGACACAACCTACATCTGTTAAGAGCCTTCAGAAGTTCTTGGGGTTTGCTAATTTTTATCGTCGGTTCATTGCTAATTTTTCCAGTATTGTTAAACCTTTGACTGATTTGACTAAAAAGGGTGCTGATGTTGCTGATTGGTCTCCTGCGGCCGTGGAGGCCTTTCAGGAACTTAAGCGCCGGTTTTCTTCTGCTCCTGTGTTGTGTCAACCAGATGTTTCACTTCCTTTTCAGGTTGAGGTTGATGCTTCCGAGATTGGAGCGGGGGCGTTTTTGTCACAGAGAAGTTCTAATGGCTCGGTGATGAAGCCATGTGCATTCTTCTCTAGAAAATTCTCGCCCGCCGAGCGCAATTATGATGTGGGTAATCGGGAGCTTTTGGCCATGAAGTGGGCATTTGAGGAGTGGCGTCATTGGCTTGAGGGTGCTAAACATCGTGTGGTGGTCTTGACTGATCACAAGAATCTCATTTACCTTGAGTCTGCCAGGCGTTTGAATCCTAGACAGGCTCGTTGGTCGTTGTTTTTTTCTCGTTTCAATTTCGTGGTTTCATACCTGCCAGGTTCAAAGAATGTGAAGGCAGATGCTCTTTCCAGGAGTTTTGTGCCTGACTCTCCTGGAGACTCTGGGCCTACTGGTATCCTTAGGGATGGGGTAATATTGTCCGCCGTATCCCCAGACTTGCGACGTGCATTGCAGGAGTTTCAGGTGGATAAACCGGATCGTTGTCCACCAGAAAGACTGTTTGTTCCAGATGATTGGACCAGTAGAGTCATCTCCGAGGTCCATTCTTCTGTGTTGGCTGGTCATCCTGGAATATTTGGTACTAGAGACTTGGTGGCCAGGTCTTTTTGGTGGCCTTCCTTGTCTAGGGATGTGCGTACCTTTGTGCAGTCTTGTGAAGTGTGTGCTCGAGCTAAGCCTTGCTGTTCTCGGGCCAGTGGGTTGTTGTTATCCTTGCCCATCCCGAAGAGGCCTTGGACGCACATTTCCATGGATTTTATTTCTGATCTCCCGGTTTCACAGAAAATGTCCGTTATCTGGGTTGTGTGTGACCGCTTTTCTAAGATGGTTCATTTGGTGCCCTTGCCTAAGTTGCCTTCCTCCTCTGAGTTGGTCCCTTTATTTTTTCAGAACGTGGTTCGTTTGCATGGGATTCCGGAGAATATCGTTTCTGACAGGGGATCCCAGTTTGTGTCTAGATTTTGGCGGACGTTTTGTGCCAAGATGGGCATTGATTTGTCTTTCTCGTCTGCATTCCATCCTCAGACGAATGGCCAGACGGAGCGAACTAATCAGACCTTGGAAACTTATTTGAGGTGTTTTGTTTCTGCTGATCAAGATGACTGGGTTGCTTTTTTGCCACTGGCCGAATTTGCTCTTAATAATCGGGCTAGTTCTGCCACGTTGGTCTCTCCTTTTTTTTGTAATTCGGGGTTTCATCCTCGTTTTTCCTCTGGTCAGGTGGAGTCTTCGGATTGTCCTGGAGTGGACGTGGTGGTGGACAGGCTGCATCAGATTTGGAACCAGGTGGTGGACAATTTGAAGTTATCTCAGGAGAAGACTCAGCAGTTTGCTAATCGCCGTCGCCGCGTGGGTCCCCGACTTCTTGTTGGGGATTTGGTGTGGTTGTCTTCTCGTTTTGTCCCTATGAAGGTCTCTTCTCCTAAGTTCAAGCCTCGGTTCATCGGTCCTTATAGGATCTCGGAGATTCTTAACCCTGTATCTTTTCATTTGGATCTCCCAGCATCGTTTGCTATTCATAATGTGTTCCATCGGTCGTTGTTGTGGAGGTATGAGGTGCCCGTTGTTCCTTCGGTTGAGCCTCCTGCTCCGGTGCTGGTGGAGGGAGAATTGGAGTATGTTGTTGAGAAGATCTTGGATTCTCGTGTTTCCAGACGCAAACTCCAGTATTTGGTTAAGTGGAAGGGTTATGGTCAGGAGGATAATTCCTGGGTGGTCGCCTCCGATGTTCATGCGACTGATTTGGTCCGCGCCTTCCATAGAGCTCACCCTGATCGCCCTGGGGGTTCTCGTGAGGGTTCGGTGACCCCTCCTCAAGGGGGGGGTACTGTTGTGGATTCTGTTTGTGGGCTCCCTCTGGTGGTTACTGCTGGTACTGGGTGACTTTGGTGGGTTGCGGCCTTTGGTTTCCACCTGTCCATCAGAGGCTGGGTGTTTCCTATTTTACCTGGCCTTTCTGTCATTCCCTTGCCGGCTATCAATGTATTCAGATGTGCTCTGTTTGGTTCCTGCCTACCTGCTCCCAGATCTTTCAGGATAAGCTAAGTGCTGATTTTCAGTTGTTGGTTTTTTTGTCCAGCTTGCTTATTATGTCTCTATACTAGCTGGTAGCTCTAGTGGACTGAGGTTCTCCCCATGTGCCATGAGTTGGCACATGGGTTCTTGTAATCTCAGGATGGTTTTTTTGATTAGGGTTTTTTGCTGACCGCTCAGACCCCTTTTGTATCGTTCTGCTTTCTAGTTTACAGCGGGCCTCAATTTGCTGAACCTATATATATCATCTCTATGTGTGTGCCTTCCTCTCATTTCACCGTCAATACATGTGGGGGGCAACTATACCTTTTGGGGTTCATTCCTCTGGAGGCAAGTGAGGTCTTTATTTTCTCTGCAGTACTAGTTAGCTCTTAGGCTGGTGCGTGGCGTCTAGAACCAACGTAGGCACGCTCCCTGGCTATCTCTAGTTGCGTTTGTCAGGCGTAGGGCAGCGGTCAGCCCAGGTTCCATCACCCTAGAGCTCGTCCGATATTTTGTATTACTTTGCTTGTCTCTTGCTATCCCTAGCCATTGGGATTCATGACAGCTTATATAGCAACACCCCTGAACTAACGGCCCAGGTGAGCATACAAGGGATGACTGACATACCCAGAGTCAAATCACTAGTAACCACTAGAGGGAGCCAAAAAGCAAATTCACAACAGTACCCCCCCTTAGTGAGGGGTCACCGAACCCTCACCAAGACCACCAGGGCGATCAGGATGAGCGGCGTGAAAGGCACGAACCAAATCGGCCGCATGCACATCAGAGGCGACCACCCAGGAATTATCCTCCTGACCATAGCCCTTCCACTTGACCAGGTACTGAAGCAACCGCCTGGAGAGACAAGAATCTAAGATCTTCTCCACCACGTACTCCAACTCGCCCTCAACCAACACCGGAGCAGGAGGCTCCACAGAAGGGACCACAGGCACAACGTACCGCCGCAACAAGGACCTATGAAATACGTTGTGAATGGCAAACGACACCGGAAGATCCAGGCGAAAGGATACAGGATTAAGGATTTCCAATATCTTGTAAGGACCAATGAAGCGAGGCTTAAATTTGGGAGAGGAGACCTTCATAGGAACAAATCGAGAAGACAGCCATACCAAATCCCCAACGCGAAGTCGGGGACCCACACCGCGGCGGCGGTTGGCAAAACGCTGAGCCTTCTCCTGTCACAACTTCAAGTTGTCCACCACATGACTCCAGATCCGCTGCAACCTATCCACCACAGAATCCACCCCAGGACAGTCAGAAGGCTCCACATGTCCCGAGGAAAAACGAGGATGGAAACCAGAGTTGCAGAAAAATGGCGAAACCAAGGTGGCGGAACTAGCCCGATTATTAAGGGCAAATTCAGCCAACGGCAAGAAGGTCACCCAATCATCCTGATCAGAAGAGACAAAACACCTCAAATAAGCCTCCAGAGTCTGATTAGTTCGCTCCGTTTGTCCGTTAGTCTGGGGATGAAAAGCGGACGAAAACGACAAATCAATGCCCATCCTACCACAAAAGGATCGCCAGAACCTGGAAACAAACTGGGATCCTCTGTCCGACACAATATTCTCAGGAATGCCGTGCAAACGAACCACGTTCTGGAAGAACACAGGAACCAGATCAGAAGAGGAGGGCAGCTTAGGTAAAGGAACCAAATGGACCATCTTGGAGAAACGATCACATATCACCCAGATGACAGACATGCCCTGAGACACCGGAAGATCAGAAATGAAATCCATAGAGATGTGTGTCCAAGGTCTCTTCGGGACAGGCAAGGGCAAGAGCAACCCGCTGGCACGAGAACAGCAAGGCTTAGCTCGAGCACAAGTTCCACAGGACTGCACAAATGACCGCACATCCCTTGACAAGGAAGGCCACCAAAAGGACCTGGCCACCAGATCTCTGGTGCCAAAAATTCCCGGGTGCCCTGCCAACACTGAGGAATGAACCTCGGAAATGACTCTGCTGGTCCATTTAGCAGGCACAAACAATCTGTCAGATGGACAAGAGTCAGGCCTACCAGCCTGAAATCTCTGCAACACACGCCGCAGATCAGGAGAAATAGCTGACAAGATAACTCCTTCCTTAAAAATACCCACAGGTTCAGCGACTCCAGGAGCATCAGGCACAAAGCTCCTAGACAGAGCATCGGCCTTCACATTCTTAGAACCTGGTAAATACGAGACCACAAAGTCAAAACGGGAGAAAAACAATGACCAGCGGGCCTGTCTAGGATTCAGGCGTTTAGCAGACTCGAGATACATCAGATTTTTGTGATCAGTCAAGACCACCACACGATGCTTAGCACCCTCGAGCCAATGACGCCACTCCTCAAATGCCCACTTCATGGCCAACAACTCCCGATTGCCCACATCATAATTTCGCTCTGCCGGCGAAAACTTCCTGGAGAAAAAGGCACAAGGTCTCATAGTAGAGCAACCAGGGCCTCTCTGCGACAAAACGGCCCCTGCCCCAATCTCCAAAGCATCCACCTCCACCTGAAAGGGAAGTGAGGTGTCAGGTTGGCACAAAACAGGTGCCGAAGTAAACCGGCGTTTCAACTCCTGGAAAGCCTCCACGGCAGCAGGAGCCCAGTTAGCTACATCAGAGCCTTTCTTGGTCATATCCGTCAATGGTTTAACAACGCTAGAAAAATTTGCGATAAAACGACGGTAGAAGTTAGCAAAACCCAAGAACTTCTGAAGACTCTTAACTGACGAGGGTTGAGTCCAATCATGAATAGCTCGGACCTTGACTGGGTCCATCTCCACAGCAGAAGGGGAAAAAATGAACCCCAAAAAGGGAACCCTCTGTACACCAAAGAGACACTTTGAGCCTTTAACAAACAAAGAATTTTCACGCAAAATCTTAAAAACCATCCTGACCTGCTCCACATGCGAGTCCCAATCATCAGAAAAAACCAGAATATCATCCAGATAAACAATCAAAAATTTATCCAGATACTTCCGGAAAATGTCATGCATGAAGGACTGAAAAACTGAAGGTGCATTAGAGAGCCCAAATGGCATCACCAAGTACTCAAAATGACCTTCGGGCGTATTGAATGCGGTTTTCCATTCATCGCCTTGCTTAATGCGCACAAGGTTGTACGCACCACGAAGGTCTATCTTGGTGAACCACTTGGCACCTTTAATCCGGGCAAACAAGTCTGACAACAGCGGCAAAGGATACTGAAATTTGACAGTGATCTTGTTTAAAAGCCGATAGTCAATACAAGGCCTCAAAGATCCGTCCTTTTTGGCCACAAAAAAGAATCCCGCACCAAGAGGGGAAGAAGAAGGACGGATATGCCCCTTCTCAAGAGACTCCTTGATATATGAACGCATCGCAGTATGTTCAGGTACCGACAAATTAAACTGTCTCCCCTTAGGAAACTTACTGCCAGGAATCAAATCTATTGCACAGTCACATTCCCTATGAGGAGGCAGTGCACTGGACTTAGACTCGCTGAAGACATCCTGATAATCAGACAAATACGCCGGAACTTCCGAAGGCGTAGAAGAAGCAATAGACAAGGGCAGGGAATCTCCATGAATTCCATGGCAGCCCCAACTTGACACCGACATTGCCTTCCAGTCCAAGACTGGATTATGGGTCTGTAACCATGGCAAACCCAAAACAACCAAATCATGCATCTTATGCAGAACAAGAAAACGTATCACCTCCCGATGTTCGGGAGTCATGCACATGGTAACCTGTGTCCAAAACTGCGGTTTATTTTTTGCCAAAGACGTAGCATCAATACCCCCAAGAGGGATAGGATTTTCTAATGGCTCCAGAACAAAACCGCAGCGCTTGGCAAATGACAGATCCATCAGACTCAGGGCAGCACCTGAGTCTACAAACGCCATGACAGGATACGATGACAGTGAGCAAATCAAAGTTACAGATAGAATAAATTTAGGTTGCAAATTACCAATGGCGACAGGACTAACAACCCTAGTAAGACGTTTAGAGCATGCTGAGATAACATGTGTAGAATCACCACAGTAGTAACACAAGCCATTCTGGCGTCTATGAATTTTCCGCTCATTTCTAGTCAGGATTCTATCACATTGCATTAAATCAGGTGCCTGTTCAGACAACACCATGAGGGAATTTGCGGTTTTGCGCTCCCGCAACCGCCGGTCGATTTGAATTGCCAGGGCCATGGAATCATTCAGACCTGTGGGAATGGGAAAACCCACCATCACATTCTTAATGGCTTCAGAAAGGCCATTTCTGAAATTTGCAGCCAATGCACACTCGTTCCACTGGGTCAGCACGGACCATTTCCGAAATTTTTGGCAATACACTTCAGCCTCGTCCTGGCCCTGAGACATAGCCAGCAAGGCTTTTTCTGCCTGAATCTCAAGATTGGGTTCCTCATAAAGCAAACCGAGCGCCAGAAAAAACGCATCAATATCAGCCAATGCCGGATCTCCTGGCGCCAGCGAGAAGGCCCAATCCTGAGGGTCGCCCCGTAAAAAAGAAATAACAATTTTCACTTGCTGAGCGGAGTCTCCAGATGAACAGGGTCTCAGGGACAAAAACAATTTACAATTATTCCTGAAATTTCTAAATTTAAATCGGTCTCCGGAAAACAGTTCAGGAATCGGTATCTTAGGTTCTGACATAGGATTTCTGATAACATAATCTTGTATGCCCTGCACACGAGCAGTAAGCTGGTCCACACCTGTAATCAAGGTCTGGACATTCATGTCTGCAGCAAACACAAGCCACTCAGAGGTAAAGGGGAAAAGAAAAAAAAAATGAGAAAAAGAAAAAAAAAAAAAAACTCAGAATTTTCTTTCTTATAATCCCGCTTCTGCAATGCATTTAACATTTAATACTGGCCTGGCAAACTGTTATGACCCCAATGGCGAGGGTCTCAGAGGAACAAGTAAGTCTGCGAAGTACAAAAATCCAGCTCATAGGGCAGTGGTAACTGGGTTGACCATATATCTACTCCTAACGCCAACACTAGAAGTAGCCGGGGAACATGCCTACGTTGGTCGCTAGATGTCTCGCGCCAGCCGGAGGACTAACTACCCCTAGAAGAGGAAAACAAAGACCTCTCTTGCCTCCAGATAATAGACCCCAAAAGTTGGATACAAGCCCCCCACAAATAATAACGGTGAGGTAAGAGGAAATGACAAACACAGAGATGAACTAGGTTTAGCAAAGAGAGGCCCACTTACTAATAGCAGAATGTAGTAAGATAACTTATATGGTCAACGAAAACCCTATCAAAATTCCACATTGGAAATTCAAGAACCCCCGAACCGTCTAACGGCCCGGGGGGAGAACTCCAGCCTCCCTAGAGCTTCCAGCAAGGTTAGGATACAGATTATGTACAAGCTGGACAAAAATGCAAACAAAAACAAATAGCAAAAAGCAAGAAAGCAGACTTAGCTTAATCTAGCAGGAACCAGGATCAGTAGACAAGAGCACAACAGATTAGCTCTGATTACAACGTTGCCAGGCATTGAACTGAAGGTCCAGGGAGCTTATATAGCAACACCCCTGAACTAACGGCCCAGGTGAGGATACAAGGGATGACTGACATACCCAGAGTCAAATCACTAGTAACCACTAGAGGGAGCCAAAAAGCAAATTCACAACAGCTTTCCAATCCAGAACTGGATTATGAGCCTGCAACCATGGCAGACCCAAAACGACAACATCATGCAAATTATGCAGCACAAGAAAGCGAATCACCTCCTGATGTACAGGAGTCATGCACATGGTCACTTGAGTCCAATACTGAGGCTTATTCTCAGCCAATGGTGTAGCATCAATTCCCCTCAGTGGAATGGGGAATTCCAAAGGCTCCAGGACAAAACCACAGCACCTGGCAAACGACAAATCCATCAGGTTCAGGGCAGCACCTGAATCCACAAAAGCCATAACCGAATAGGAAGACAAAGAACAAATTAAGGTAACAGACAAAATGAATTTAGGCTGTATAGTACCAACGGTGACAGATTTAGCAATTTTTTTTACGCGCTTAGAGCATGCTGAGATAACATGAGTTGAATCACCACAGTAAAAGCACAACCCATTTTGACGTCTATGATCTTGCCGCTCAATTCTGGTCAGAATTCGGTCACATTGCATAGACTCAGGTCTCTGTTCAGAAAACACCGCCAGATGGTGCGCAGATTTGCGCTCTCGCAAACGCCGATCAATCTGAATGGCCAAAGCCATTGAGTCATTCAGACTTGCAGGCGTGGGGAACCCCACCATAACATTCTTAATGGCTTCAGAAA
The DNA here is from genome assembly GCF_051348905.1 of Ranitomeya variabilis. Taxonomy (NCBI): domain Eukaryota; kingdom Metazoa; phylum Chordata; class Amphibia; order Anura; family Dendrobatidae; genus Ranitomeya; species Ranitomeya variabilis. The sequence goes on along the minus strand of NC_135232.1, from coordinate 318,253,299 downwards.
GACCCTCTCTGAAATTTGCAGCCAGGGCACACTCATTCCATTGAGTAAGCACCGACCATTTCCGAAATTTTTGACAATACACCTCAGCTTCATCCTGGCCCTGAGAGAGAGCTAGCAAGGCCTTTTCTGCCTGGTTCTCAAGATTAGGTTCCTCATAAAGCAATCCAAGCGCCAGAAAAAACGCATCCACATTCAGCAATGCAAGATCTCCTGGCGCCAGGGAGAAAGCCCAATCTTGAGGGTCGCCACGTAACAGGGAGATAACAATTCTAACTTGCTGAGCGGAATCACCAGAGGAACGAGGTCTCAAAGAAAGAAATAATTTACAATTATTCTTAAAATTCAGAAACCTAGATCTATCTCCAGAAAACAACTCAGGAATAGGTACTTTTGGCTCAGACATAGGACTGTGAACAACAAAATCCTGAATGCTTTGCACCCTTGCAGCAAGACGATCCACACTAGAAGTCAGACTCTGAATATCCATCTCTGCAGCTGAACTCAAAGCCACCCAGAGATTAAGGGGATGAGAGAAGCTGGACAGACTGCAGCAAAGGGAGAGGAAAAAAAAAAAAATTGTACTCAGGACTTCTCTTATCCCACTTCTGCGATGCATTAAACACTTTTTGGCCTGCTGTACTGTTATGATCCTTAGTGGCTGAGGATCACAGAATAGACTAGCTAAGTTACTGAACATAGAACAAGCTCTAGGGAGGTGGTAACTGGACTGACCGCAATTCTGATCCTAACCAAACACACTAAAGGTAGCCGGTGAACGTGCCTAAATTCCTGGACGTCTCGACGCAGCCTGAGAAACTTGCTACCCCTATAGAGAAAGTAAGACCTCACTTGCCTCAGAGAAAAACCCCAAAGATATAGGAAGCCCCCAACAAATAATAACGGTGAGGTAAGGGGAAAATACAAACGTAGAAATGAAAACAGATTCAGCAAATGAGGCCCACTAATACTAGATAGCAGAAGACAGACAGGGAACTGTGCGGTCAGTAAAAAACCCTATACAAAATATCCACGCTGAGAATTCAAGAACCCCCACACCAACTAACGGTGTGAGGGGAGAAACTCAGCCCCCTAGAGCTACCAGCAAGCAAGAAAATCACATATTAGCAAGCTGGACAAGGACAAATAAATAACCAAGAAACATATTGAACACTGATGAGCAAAAAATAACCAAACAGAAACTTAGCTTCTCTTGGCGAGACTGATAACGAAGGGATTCAGGAGAGATCAAAATAGCACTGAATACATCGACAGCAGGCAACCACTGAAAGTCCAGGTGAGCTAAATAGGAAACCAGCTAACAGATAACGAGACAGCTGAACCAGCCTCAGACCTGCAGAATGACACAAAGAGCCACCAGAGGGAGCCCAAAGACAGCACTCACACAGTACCACTTGTGACCACAAGAGGGAGCCCAAAAACAGAGTTCACAACACCACCAGCATGTAAAAGACTGCATTGTCCATGCACTCAGGCAATCTGTGAGTAGAAAGGTGCACCTGACAACAGATGCATGGACCAGTATGCATGGCTAGGGGCATTACGTCTCCATCACGGCACACTGGGTTAATGTGGTGGATGCAGGGTCCACAGGGGACAGTAATATTGGGACAGTTCTGCCTAGCCCATGGTCTAGGAAACAGTTGGCTGTAGGCGTTCGTCACCCCTCCTCCTCCTCGTCCTCCAGCAGAAGCGAGAGCTCGTCCACAGACCGCAGTCGCACGACCATTCCATCCACAGCTGCCACTGTTGCACACGAGGTGTCTAATTATGGAACAGCTAGTGGCAAGCGTCAGCAGGCTGTATTGGCAATGAAGTGTTTGGGCGACAACAGACACACCGCGGAAGTTCTGTCCGAGTTCTTGCAGCAAGAAACTCAGTCATGGCTGGGCACTTCACATCTTGAGGCAGGCAAGGTAGTGAGTGATAACGGAAGGAATTTTATGGCTGCCATAGCCCTTTCACAACTGAAACACATTCCTTGCCTGGCTCACACCTTAAACCTGGTGGTGCAGTGCTTCCTGAAAAGTTATCCGGGGTTACCCGACCTGCTGCTGAAAGTGCCCAGACTTTGCTCTCACATCCGCCGTTCGCCCGTACACTCCAGCCGTATGCAGAACCATCAGCGGTCTTTGAACCTTCCCCAGCATCGCCTAATCATCGACGTTGCAACAAGGTGGAACTCCACACTGCACATGCTTCATAGACTGTGCGAACAGAGGCATGCTGTTATGTATTTGTGGGAGGATACACATACACGGGCAGGCAGTTGGATGGCAGACATGGAGTTGTCAGCTGTGCAGTGGTCAAAGCTCCAAGACCTGTGTCAAGTCCTTCAGTGTTTTGAGGAATACACACGGCTGGTTAGTGCAGACAACGCCGTAATAAGCATGAGCATCCCCCTAATGCGTCTGCTGATGCAAAGTTTGACGCACATAAAGGAGCAGGCGTCTGCAGCCAAGGACGAGGGAAGCCTTGATGACAGTCAGCCATTGTCTGCTCAGGGAAGTCTACAGGACGAGGTGGCGGGCGAAGAGGAGGAGGACGAGGAGGATGATGGGTATGAGTATTTTTTGGATGAGGAAGCTTCTTAGGGGGCAATAGAAACTGCTGGTGGTGCAAGGCCGGGTTCAGGTTTTTTGAGGGAGACAAGTGACGTTGATTTGCCAGAAAGTGCTCCTCAACCCAGCATATGCACTGACTTGACAACTGGAACATTGGCCCACATGGCGGATTATGCCTTGCGTATCCTCAAAAGGGACCCACGCATTATAAAAATGATGACCGATGACGATTACTGGTTGGCCTGCCTCCTTGATCCTCGCTATAAAGGCAAGCTGCAAAATATCATGCCACATGAGAACCTCGAACAAATATTGGCAACCAAACAAGCTACTCTTGTAGACCGTTTGATTCAGGCATTCCCAGCACACAGCGCCGGTGATGGTTCTCACGCGAGTTGCAGGGGGCAACAGGGCAGAGGTGTTAGAGGTGCACAAATCAGAAGTGGCGTAGGACAGAGGGGTTTTCTGACCAGGTTGTGGAGTGATTTCGCAATGACCGCAGACACGACAGGTACAGCAGCATCAATTCAAAGTGACAGGAGACAACATTTGTCCAGTATGGTTACTAACTATTTTTCCTCTATTACCGATGTTCTCCCTCAACCATCATTCCCCTTTGATTACTGGGCATCCAAAATAGACACCTGGCCTGAATTGGCCGAATATGCATTGCAGGAGCTTGCTTGCCCAGCAGCTAGTGTGCTATCAGAAAAAGTATTCAGTGCTGCTGGTCCAATACTGACCGAAAAAAGGACTCGTCTGGCTACCCAAAATGTTGATGATCTAACCTTCATTAAAATGAACCACTCATGGATTTCACATTTTTTTGCCCCACCTTTCCCGTCTGACACCTTGCTTTCCTGTGAAAAGGTCTTGCTTTGGGACTGGTGTTACTGACTGTTCCAATCTCTTAATCTGCAGCTGCTGTTTGTCCAGCATACGACATGTTTACACCTCCCTAAATGGCCTAACTCCCCCCACGGGGCCGTGGTCTCGCCACTTGGCGCAAGCACCCGTCAGAGTGCCGTTTGTCTGAAGAGGTGGGTGTGCCCACTTTTGGTCGACGGCACTGGCACTGGGTCCCTCATAGTACAATGAAGTGTCTCTGGCGGTGGTGGCGCGCACCCAACGTCAGACACACCGTTGTAACATGAGGGGCCCTGGGCTTGTACCGCCGGCCAGGAGAGAGTGTCCCCCCCCAGGTCAAACAGTGCTCTACCACTTGCAAAATTATCTGTCGCTGCTCCACCACTGTTTAGTCTATGCGCTGAAATCCTTCAATGGCTGGCACAGACAATAACAATTTGTTGACATGTATGATGCTAGTTAAAATAGTCAGGGGCCCTGTCCTACATTTACACCAGTAAATACTTTGCGCCAAATTACAATGTCTGAAAGTCAGCATAGGAGCACACCCCTGTACCTAAGTATGCCACCCTTTTTTTTTTTTTTGGTTTTTTTTTTTTTTTGGGATACGTTAACATCAATTTAGTTTTTGGGAGTACTTACTTTGTCAGACACTCCTTCCTATTGTCTTCCGCTGACCACACCAATGCTGCCTGTGTACCCCTGCCACATAATGGAAGCTGCATAGAGCCTATTTTAATATTTTAGGTCTAGGAAGTCTGTCTGCGGTCCCTCCTTCCAATTGTCCTCCGCTGACCACACCAATGCTGCCTGTGTACCCCTGTAGCCAAATTTAAGCTGCATAGAGCCTATTTTATTATTTTGGGCTTAGGAAGTCTGTCTGCGGTCCCTCCTTCCAATTGTCCTCCGCTGACCACACCAATGCTGCCTGTGTACCCCTGTAGCCAAATTTAAGCTGCATAGAGCCTATTTTATTATTTTGGGCCTAGGAAGTCTGTCTGCGGTCCCTCCTTCCAATTGTCCTCCGCTGACCACACCAATGCTGCCTGTGTACCCCTGTAGCCAAATTTAAGCTGCATAGAGCCTATTTTATTATTTTGGGCCTAGGAAGTCTGTCTGCGGTCCTTCCTTCCAATTGTCCTCCGCTGACCACACCAATGCTGCCTGTGTACCCCTGTAGCCAAATTTAAGCTGCATAGAGCCTATTTTATTATTTGGGGCCTAGGAAGTCTGTCTGCGGTCCCTCCTTCCAATTGTCCTCCACTGACCACACCAATGCTGCCTGTGTACCCCTGCCACATAATGGAAGCTGCATATAGCCTATTTTATTATTTTAGGCCTAGGAAGTCTGTCTGCGGTCCCTCCTTCCAATTGTCCTCCGTTGACCACACCAATGTTGCCTGTGTACCCCTGTAACCAATTTAAAACTGCATAGAGCCAACTTTTTTAGTTAACACATACTACCTTTGTCTGTCTGCGCCACTCAATCACGCTGTCCTCCACTGAAAAAGCTGAGCTTCAACCTTCAGGCTCTCATTAAGTAGTTGTTAATGTAACACTGCAGTTGCCCTACTACTTTGGTTGGGGCCTAGTAACGGTCCTCCACTGACCACACCAATGCTGCCTGTGTACCCCTGCCACATAATGGAAGCTGCATAGAGCTTATTTTATTATTTTAGGCCTAGGAAGTCTGTCTGCGGTCCCTCCTTCCAATTGTTCTCCGCTGACCGCACCAATGCTCCCTGTGTACCCCTGTAGCCAAATTTAAGCTGCATAGAGCCTATTTTATTATTTTGGGCCTAGGAAGTCTGTCTGCAGTCCCTCCTTCCAATTGTCCTCCGCTGACCACACCAATGCTGCCTGTGTACCCCTGCCACATAATGGAAGCTGCATATAGCCTATTTTATTATTTTAGGCCTAGGAAGTCTGTCTGCGGTCCCTCCTTCCAATTGTCCTCCGCTGACCACACCAATGCTGCCTGTGTACCACTGTAGCCAAATTTAAGCTGCATAGAGCCTATTTTATTATTTTGGGCCTAGGAAGTCTGTCTGCGGTCCCTCCTTCCAATTGTCCTCCGCTGACCACACCAATGCTGCCTGTGTACCCCTGCCACATAATGGAAGCTGCATATAGCCTATTTTATTATTTTGGGCCTAGGAAGTCTGTCTGCGGTCCCTCCTTCCAATTGTCCTCCGTTGACCACACCAATGTTGCCTGTGTACCCCTGTAACCAATTTAAAACTGCATAGAGCCAACTTTTTTAGTTAACACATACTACCTTTGTCTGTCTGTGCCACTCAATCACGCTGTCCTCCACTGAAAAAGCTGAGCTTCAACCTTCAGGCTCTCATTAAGTAGTTGTTAATGTAACACTGCAGTTGCCCTACTACTTTGGTTGGGGCCTAGTAACGGTGTCTGCCGCTCCTTGGTGTTCTCCTCCAGGTTTCCTTGTCTGAGCTTCAACCTTCAGGCTCTCATTAAGTAGTTGTTAATGTAACACTGCAGTTGCCCTACTACGTTGGTTGGGGCCTAGTAACAGTGTCTGCCGCTCCTTGGTGTTCTCCTCCTCCTTGGTGTTCTCCTCCAGGTTTCCTTGTCTGAGCTTCAACCTTCAGGCTCTCATTAAATAGTTTTTAATGTAACACTGCAGTTGCCCTACTACTTTGGTTGGGGCCTAGTAACGGTGTCTGCCGCTCCTTGGTGTTCTCCTCCAGGTTTCCTTGTCTGAGCTTCAACCTTCAGGCTCTCATTAAGTAGTTGTTTATATAAGACAGCAGTTGCCCTACTACTTTGGTTGGGGCCTAGTAACGGTGTCTGCCGCTCCTTGGTGTTCTCCTCCTCCTTGGTGTTCTCCTCCAGGTTTCCTTGTCTGAGATTCAACCTTCAGGCTCTCATTAAGTAGTTTTTAATGTAACACTGCAGTTGCCCTACTACTTTGGTTGGGGCCTAGTAATGGTGTCTGCTGCTCCTTGGTGTTCTCCTTCTCCTTGGTGTTCTCCTCCAGGTTTCCTTGTCTGAGCTTCAACCTTCAGGCTCTCATTAAGTAGTTTTTAATGTAACACTGCAGTTGCCCTACTACTTTGGTTGGGGCCTAGTAACGGTGTCTGCCGCTCCTTGGTGTTCTCCTCCAGGTTTCCTTGTCTGGGCTTCAACCTTCAGGCTCTCATTAAGTAGTTTTTAATGTAACACTGCAGTTGCCCTACTACTTTGGTTGGGGCCTAGTAACGGTGTCTGCCGCTCCTTGGTGTTCTCCTCCAGGTTTCCTTGTCTGAGCTTCAACCTTCAGGCTCTCATTAAGTAGTTGTTTATATAAGACAGCAGTTGCCCTACTACTTTGGTTGGGGCCTAGTAACGGTGTCTGCCGCTCCTTGGTGTTCTCCTCCTCCTTGGTGTTCTCCTCCAGGTTTCCTTCTCTGAGATTCAACCTTCAGGCTCTCATTAAGTAGTTTTTAATGTAACACTGCAGTTGCCCTACTACTTTGGTTGGGGCCTAGTAATGGTGTCTGCTGCTCCTTGGTGTTCTCCTTCTCCTTGGTGTTCTCCTCCAGGTTTCCTTGTCTGAGCTTCAACCTTCAGGCTCTCATTAAGTAGTTTTTAATGTAACACTGCAGTTGCCCTACTACTTTGGTTGGGGCCTAGTAACGGTGTCTGCCGCTCCTTGGTGTTCTCCTCCAGGTTTCCTTGTCTGGGCTTTAACCTTCAGGCTCTCATTAAGTAGTTTTTAATGTAACACTGCAGTTGCCCTACTACTTTGGTTGGGGCCTAGTAACGGTGTCTGCCGCTCCTTGGTGTTCTCCTCCAGGTTTCCTTGTCTGAGCTTCAACCTTCAGGCTCTCATTAAGTAGTTGTTTATATAAGACAACAGTTGCCCTACTACTTTGGTTGGGGCCTAGTAACGGTGTCTGCCGCTCCTTGGTGTTCTCCTCCTCCTTGGTATTCTCCTCCAGGTTTCCTTGTCTGAGCTTCAACCTTCAGGCTCTCATTAAGTAGTTTTTAATGTAATACTGCAGTTGCCCTACTACTTTGGTTGGGGCCTAGTAACGGTGTCTGCTGCTCCTTAGTGTTCTCCTCCTCCTTGGTGTTCTCCTCCAGGTTTCCTTGTCTGAGCTTCAACCTTCAGGCTCTCATTAAGTAGTTTTTAATGTAACACTGCAGTTGCCCTACTACTTTGGTTGGGGCCTAGTAACGGTGTCTGCCGCTCCTTGGTGTTCTCCTCCTCCTTGGTGTTCTCCTCCAGGTTTCCTTGTCTGAGCTTCAACCTTCAGGCTCTCATTAAGTAGTTGTTTAGATAACACTGCATCAGGCCTACTAGTTTGGTTAGGGCCTTCTAACGGTGTCTGCCGCTCCTGGGTTTCCTCCTGTTTGTTTTTCTTGAGCTTCAACCTTCAGGCTCTCATTAGGTAGTTGTTAATGTAACACTGCAGTTGGCCTACTAGTTTGGTTGGGGCCTAGTAAAGGTGTCTGCCGCTGCTTGGTGTTCTCCTCCACTGAACAAAGCAGTGCCGCCTGTTTCCTACTGTTACCAATTTAGAACTGCATTTAGCCTAGTTACTTATTTGGCCCTACTCACTGTGTCAGCCTCTCATTACAGTTGTCCTCCACTGAACAAAGCAATGCCACCTGGTTAGTCCTGTTACCAATTTTGAACTGCATTTAGCCCACTTTATTATTTGGGCCTAGATCTGTGTTTCCTCCTCATCCTGCCCATTGCCCAGCCACTGCTAGATGAGTCCGCTGGTACATTGACCCAGACCACTACATTCCCCTTGCACTCTACACAGCCAGAATCTGACCCTGCTGAAAGTCAGGTTCCTCTTCCCGCATACTATACCACCTTACACGGGGACAAAGAGGAAGGTGCAGGTGAAAGTGCAGTTTCCTTCATCAGGTGGGGGGGCATACTCGTTGGCGACATCACTGGCACAGGGCCCCTCTGTCATGAATCCCAATGGCTAGGGATAGCAAGGGACAAGCAAAGTAATACAAAATATCGGACGAGCTCTAGGGTGATGGAACCTGGGCTGACCGCTGCCCTACGCCTGACAAACGCAACTAGAGATAGCCAGGGAGCGTGCCTACGTTGGTTCTAGACGCCACGCACCAGCCTAAGAGCTAACTAGTACTGCAGAGAAAATAAAGACCTCACTTGCCTCCAGAGGAATGAACCCCAAAAGGTATAGTTGCCCCCCACATGTATTGACGGTGAAATGAGAGGAAGGCACACACATAGAGATGATATATATAGGTTCAGCAAATTGAGGCCCGCTGTAAACTAGAAAGCAGAACGATACAAAAGGGGTCTGAGCGGTCAGCAAAAAACCCTAATCAAAAAACCATCCTGAGATTACAAGAACCCATGTGCCAACTCATGGCACATGGGGAGAACCTCAGTCCACTAGAGCTACCAGCTAGCATAGAGACATAATAAGCAAGCTGGACAAAAAAACCAACAACTGAAAATCAGCACTTAGCTTATCCTGAAAGATCTGGGAGCAGGTAGGCAGGAACCAAACAGAGCACATCTGAATACATTGATAGCCGGCAAGGGAATGACAGAAAGGCCAGGTAAAATAGGAAACACCCAGCCTCTGATGGACAGGTGGAAACCAAAGGCCGCAACCCACCAAAGTCACCCAGTACCAGCAGTAACCACCAGAGGGAGCCCACAAACAGAATCCACAACAGTACCCCCCCCTTGAGGAGGGGTCACCGAACCCTCACGAGAACCCCCAGGGCGATCAGGGTGAGCTCTATGGAAGGCGCAGACCAAATCAGTCGCATGAACATCGGAGGCGACCACCCAGGAATTATCCTCCTGACCATAACCCTTCCACTTAACCAAATACTGGAGTTTGCGTCTGGAAACACGAGAATCCAAGATCTTCTCAACAACATACTCCAATTCTCCCTCCACCAGCACCGGAGCAGGAGGCTCAACCGAAGGAACAACGGGCACCTCATACCTCCGCAACAACGACCGATGGAACACATTATGAATAGCAAACGATGCTGGGAGATCCAAACGAAAAGATACAGGGTTAAGAATCTCCGAGATCCTATAAGGACCGATGAACCGAGGCTTGAACTTAGGAGAAGAGACCTTCATAGGGACAAAACGAGAAGACAACCACACCAAATCCCCAACAAGAAGTCGGGGACCCACGCGGCGACGGCGATTAGCAAACTGCTGAGTCTTCTCCTGAGATAACTTCAAATTGTCCACCACCTGGTTCCAAATCTGATGCAGCCTGTCCACCACCACGTCCACTCCAGGACAATCCGAAGACTCCACCTGACCAGAGGAAAAACGAGGATGAAACCCCGAATTACAAAAAAAAGGAGAGACCAACGTGGCAGAACTAGCCCGATTATTAAGAGCAAATTCGGCCAGTGGCAAAAAAGCAACCCAGTCATCTTGATCAGCAGAAACAAAACACCTCAAATAAGTTTCCAAGGTCTGATTAGTTCGCTCCGTCTGGCCATTCGTCTGAGGATGGAATGCAGACGAGAAAGACAAATCAATGCCCATCTTGGCACAAAACGTCCGCCAAAATCTAGACACAAACTGGGATCCCCTGTCAGAAACGATATTCTCCGGAATCCCATGCAAACGAACCACGTTCTGAAAAAATAAAGGGACCAACTCAGAGGAGGAAGGCAACTTAGGCAAGGGCACCAAATGAACCATCTTAGAAAAGCGGTCACACACAACCCAGATAACGGACATTTTCTGTGAAACCGGGAGATCAGAAATAAAATCCATGGAAATGTGCGTCCAAGGCCTCTTCGGGATGGGCAAGGATAACAACAACCCACTGGCCCGAGAACAGCAAGGCTTAGCTCGAGCACACACTTCACAAGACTGCACAAAGGTACGCACATCCCTAGACAAGGAAGGCCACCAAAAAGACCTGGCCACCAAGTCTCTAGTACCAAATATTCCAGGATGACCAGCCAACACAGAAGAATGGACCTCGGAGATGACTCTACTGGTCCAATCATCCGGAACAAACAGTCTTTCTGGTGGACAACGATCCGGTTTATCCACCTGAAACTCCTGCAATGCACGTCGCAAGTCTGGGGATACGGCGGACAATATTACCCCATCCCTAAGGATACCAGTAGGCCCAGAGTCTCCAGGAGAGTCAGGCACAAAACTCCTGGAAAGAGCATCTGCCTTCACATTCTTTGAACCTGGCAGGTATGAAACCACGAAATTGAAACGAGAAAAAAACAACGACCAACGAGCCTGTCTAGGATTCAAACGCCTGGCAGACTCAAGGTAAATGAGATTCTTGTGATCAGTCAAGACCACCACACGATGTTTAGCACCCTCAAGCCAATGACGCCACTCCTCAAATGCCCACTTCATGGCCAAAAGCTCCCGATTACCCACATCATAATTGCGCTCGGCGGGCGAGAATTTTCTAGAGAAGAATGCACATGGCTTCATCACCGAGCCATTAGAACTTCTCTGTGACAAAAACGCCCCCGCTCCAATCTCGGAAGCATCAACCTCAACCTGAAAAGGAAGTGAAACATCTGGTTGACACAACACAGGAGCAGAAGAAAACCGGCGCTTAAGTTCCTGAAAGGCCTCCACGGCCGCAGGAGACCAATCAGCAACATCAGCACCCTTTTTAGTCAAATCAGTCAAAGGTTTAACAATACTGGAAAAATTAGCAATGAACCGACGATAAAAATTAGCAAACCCCAAGAACTTCTGAAGGCTCTTAACAGATGTAGGTTGTGTCCAGTCACAAATCGCCTGAACCTTGACGGGATCCATCTCAATAGTAGAAGGAGAAAAAATGTACCCCAAAAAAGAAATCTTCTGGACTCCGAAGAGACACTTTGAGCCCTTCACAAACAGAGAATTGGCCCGCAGAACCTGAAACACCTTCCTGACCTGTAGAACATGAGACTCCCAGTCATCAGAAAACACCAAAATATCATCCAAATACACAATCATAAACTTATCCAGATATTCACGGAAAATATTGTGCATAAAGGACTGAAAGACTGACGGAGCATTGGAGAGTCCAAAAGGCATTACCAAATACTCAAAATGGCCCTCAGGCGTATTAAATGCGGTTTTCCACTCATCACCCTGTTTTATCCGCACCAGATTATACGCACCGCGAAGATCTATCTTAGTGAACCACCTAGCCCCCTTAATGCGAGCAAACAAATCAGTCAATAATGGCAATGGATACTGATACTTGACTGTAATCTTATTCAGAAGGCGATAATCTATACAAGGCCTCAGGGAACCATCTTTTTTTGCCACGAAAAAAAAAACCTGCTCCCAGAGGGGACGAAGATGGACGAATATGTCCCTTTTCCAAGGACTCCTTAATATAATTCCGCATAGCAGTATGCTCTGGCAGTGACAGATTAAATAAACGACCCTTAGGGAACTTACTGCCAGGAATCAATTCTATAGCACAGTCACAATCTCTATGCGGAGGGAGCGAATTGAGCTTAGGCTCCTCAAAAACATCCCTATAGTCAGACAAAAACGCAGGGATCTCAGAAGGAGTAGATGAAGCGATTGAAATCGGAGGTGCATAATCATGAACCCCCTGACATCCCCAGCTTAACACAGACATTGTTTTCCAGTCCAGGACAGGATTATGAGTTTGTAACCATGGCAGACCAAGCACTAGTACATCATGCAAATTATACAGTACAAGGAAGCGAATCACCTCCTGATGAACGGGAGTCATGCGCATGGTCACTTGTGTCCAATACTGCGGTTTATTCATAGCCAATGGTGTAGAGTCAATTCCCTTCAGAGGAATAGGAACTTCCAGAGGTTCCAGACTAAAACCGCAGCGTTTAGCAAATGACCAATCCATAAGACTCAGGGCAGCGCCCGAATCCACATAGGCATCGACGGAAATGGAAGACAGTGAAAAAATCAGAGTCACAGACAAAATGAACTTAGGCTGCAGAGTACCAATGGCAAAAGATTTATCAACCCTTTTTGTGCGTTTAGAGCATGCTGATATAACATGAGCTGAATCACCACAATAAAAACACAATCCATTTTTCCGCCTATAATTTTGCCGTTCACTTCTGGACTGAATTCTATCACATTGCATAGTCTCAGGTGCCTGTTCAAAAGACACCGCCAACTGGTGCACGGGTTTGCGCTCCCGTAAACGCCGATCAATCTGAATGGCCATAGCCATCGACTCATTCAGACCTGTAGGCGTAGGGAACCCCACCATAATATCCTTAATGGCCTCGGAAAGACCATTTCTGAAGTTTGCAGCCAGGGCGCACTCATTCCACTGAGTAAGCACCGACCATTTCCGAAATTTTGGAACAATATATTTCCGCTTCATCATACCCATGAGAGAGGGCTAATAAAGCCTTTTCAGCCTGAATCTCCAGGTTGGGTTCCTCATAGAGCAATCCCAATGCCAGAAAAAACGCATCCACATTGAGCAATGCAGGATCCCCTGGTGCCAATGCAAATGCCCAATTCTGAGGGTCGCCTCGCAGGAAAGATATTACAATCTTGACCTGTTGAGCAGGGTCTCCAGAGGAGCGAGATTTTAACCCCTTAATCCCATATGACGTACTATACCGTCGAGGTGGGGTGGGCCTTAATTCCCGGTGACGGGATAGTACGTCATACGCGATCGGCCGCGCTCACGGGGGGAGCGCGGCCGATCGCGGCCGGGTGTCGGCTGCATATCGCAGCCGACATCCGGCACTATGTGCCAGGAGCGGTCACGGACCGCCCCCGGCACATTAAGCCCCGGCACACCGCGATCAAACATGATCGCGGTGTACCGGCGGTACAGGGAAGCATCGCGCAGGGAGGGGGCTCCCTGCGGGCTTCCCTGAGACGATCGGTACAAGGTGATGTACTCACCTCGTACCGAACGTCTTCTCCCTGCAGGCCCCGGATCCAAAATGGCCGAGGGGCTGTATCCGGGTCCTGCAGGGAGCACTTCCGGGTCGGAGCAGGCTGCAGATGAAAGCTGCAGCCTGCTCCGATGAAAGTATGATCGCAGATCTGATAGAGTGCTGTGCACACTATCAGATCTGCGATCTGTGATGTCCCCCCCTGGGACAAAGTAAAAAAGTAAAAAAAAAAATTTCCACATGTGTAAAAAAAAAAAATAATAATTCCTAAATAAATAATAATAAAAAAAAATATTATTCCCATAAATACATTTCTTTATCTAAAAAAAACAAACAAAAACAATAAAAGTACACATATTTAGTATCGCCGCGTCCGTAACGACCCAACCTATAAAACTGGCCCACTAGTTAACCCCTTCAGTAAACACCGTAAGAAAAAAAAAAAAAAAACGAGGCAAAAAACAACGCTTTATTACCATACCGCCGAACAAAAAGTGGAATAACACGCGATCAAAAAGACAGATATAAATAACCATGTTAGCGCTGAAAACGTCATCTTGTCCCGCAAAAAACGAGCCGCCATACAGCATCATCAGCAAAAAAATAAAAAAGTTATAGTCCTCAGAATAAAGCGATGCCAAAATAATTATTTTTTCTATAAAATAGTTTTTATCGTATAAAAGCGTCAAAACATAAAAAAATGATATAAATGAGGTATCGCTGTAATCGTACTGACCCGACGAATAAAACTGCTTTATCAATTTTACCAAGCGCAGAACGGTATAAACGCCTCTCCCAAAAGAAATTCATGAATAGCTGGTTTTTGGTTATTCTGCCTCACAAAAATCGGAATAAAAAGTGATAAAAAATGGTCACGTGTCCGAAAATGTTACCAATAAAAACGTCAACTCGTCCCGCAAAAAACAAGACCTCACATGACTCTGTGGACCAAAATGTGGAAAAATTATAGGTCTCAAAATGTGGAGACGCAAAAACTTTTTTGCTATAAAAAGCGTCTTTTAGTCTGGTTTCACATTTGCGTTTTTATCTGCATGCGTTTTTTAAAAAAACCGCATGTGTGAAAAAATGCATGTAAACGCGGTAAAACGCATGCGTTTTTATAGAAAAACACAAGAAAACAAGAAAAAAACAAAAAACCCTAACCCTACCCCTAACCCTACCCCTAACCTGAAATACGTGGCACTGAAATACGTGGCACTGAAATATACGTTTATATACGTATATACGTATATAAGTGCCACGATATTTCAGTGGCCACGTATATAAGTGCCACGTATTTAAGTGCCACGTATTTAAGTGCCACGTATTTAAGTGCCACGTATTTACGTGCCACGTATTTACGTGCCACGTATTTTTCAGTGCCTGAAATACGTGGCACTGAAATACGTGGCACTGAAATATCATGGCACTGAAATATCGTGGCACTGAAGTATTTACGTGCCACGTATTTTTCAGTGCCTGAAATACGTGGCACTGAAATACGTGGCACTGAAATACGTGGCACTGAAATACGTGGCACTGAAATATTGTGGCACTGAAATATCGTGGCACTTAAATACGTGGCACTTAAATACGTGGCACTTAAATACGTGGCACTTAAATACGTGGCACTTATATACGTGGCACTTATATACGTGGCACTTATATACGTGGCACTTATATACGTGGCACTTATGACTGTCAGAAAATGTTCAGTAAACGGTTAGGGGTAGGGTTTCAGGTAGAATTGGGGAGTTTCCACTGTTCAGGCACATCAGGGGCTCTCCAAACGCGACATGGCGTCCAATCTCAATTCCAGCCAATTCTGCGTTGAAAAAGTAAAACAGTGCTCCTTCCCTTCCGAGCTCTCCCGTGCGTCCAAAAAGGGGTTTACCCCAACATATGGGGTATCAGCGTACTAGGGACAAATTGAACAACAACTTCTGGGGTCCAAGTTCTCTTGTTATCCTTGGGAAAATAAAAATTTGGGGGGCTAAAAATCATTTTTGTGGGAAAAAAAAATATGTTTTATTTTCACGGCTCTGCGTTGTAAACTGTAGTGAAACACTTGGGGGTTCAAAGTTCTCACAACACATCTAGATAAGTTCCTTGGGAGGTCTAGTTTCCAATATGGGGTCACTTGTGGGGGGTTTGTACTATTTGGGTACATCAGGGGCTCTGCAAATGCAACGTGACGCCTGCAGACCAATCCATTTAAGTCTGCATTCCAAATGGCGCTCCTTCCCTTCCGAGCTCTGTCATGCGCCCAAACAGTGGTTCCCCCCCACATAGGGGGTATCAGCGTACTCAGGACAAATTGGACAACAACTTTTAGGGTCTAATTTATCCTGATACCCTTGTGAAAATACAAAACTGGGGGCTAAAAAATCATTTTTGTGAAAAAGAAAAATAATTTTTATTTTCACGGCTCTGCGTTATAAACTGTAGTGAAACACTTGGGGGTTCAAAGTTCTCACAACACATCTAGATAAGTTCCTTGGGGGGTCTAGTTTCCAATATGGGGTCACTTGTGGGGGGTTTGTACTGTTTGGGTACATCAGGGGCTCTGCAAATGCAACGTGACGCCTGCAGACCAATCCATTTAAGTCTGCATTCCAAATGGCGCTCCTTCCCTTCCGAGCTCTGTCATGCGCCCAAACAGTGGTCCCTCCCCACAAATGGGGTATCAGCGTACTCCAGACAAATTGGACAACAACTTTTGGGGTCCAATTTATCCTGATACCCTTGTGAAAATACAAAACTGGGGGCTAAAAAATCATTTTTGTGAAAAAAAAAATAATTTTTATTTTCACGGCTCTGCGTTATAAACTGTAGTGAAACACTTGGGGGTTCAAAGCTCTCAAAACACATCTAGATAAGTTCCTTAGGGGGTATACTTTCCAAAATGGTGTCACTTGTGGGGGGGTTTAATGTTTAGGCACATCAGGGGCTCTCCAAACGCAACATGGCATCCCATCTTAATTCCAGTCAATTTTGCATTGAAAAGTAAAATAGCGCTTCTTCCCTTCTGAGCTCTGCTATGCGCCCAAACAATGGTTTACACCCACATATGGGGTATCGTCGTACTCAGGACAAATTGCACAACAACTTTTGTGGTCTAATTTCTTCTCTTACCCTTGGGGAAATAAAAAAATGGGGGTGAAAAGATCATTTTTGTGAAAAAATATGATTTTTTATTTTTACGGCTCTGCATTATAAACTTCTGTGAAGCACTTGTTGGGTCAAAGTGCTCAACACACACCTAGATAAGTTCCTTAAGGGGTCTACTTTCCAAAATGGTGTCACTCGTGGGGGGTTTCAATGTTTAGGCACATTAGGGGCTCTCCAAACGCAACATGGCGTCCCATCTCAATTCCAGTCAATTTTGCATTGAAAAGTCAAATGGCGCTCCTTCCCTTCCGAGCTCTGCCCTGCGCCCAAACAATGGTTTACACCCACATATGGGGTATCAGCGTACTCAGGACAAATTGCACAACAATTTTTGGGGTCCAATTTCTTCTCTCACCCTTGGGAAAATAAAAAATTGGGGGTGAAAAGATCATTTTTGTGAAAAAATATGATTTTTTATTTTTACGGCTCTGCATTATAAACTTCTGTAAAGCACTTGTTGGGTCAAAGTGCTCACCACACATCTAGATAAGTTCCTTAGGGGGTCTACTTTCCAAAATGGTGTCACTTGTTAGGGGTTTCAATGTTTAGGCACATCAAGGGCTCTCTAAATGCAACATGGCGTCCCATCTCAATTCCAGTCAATTTTGCATTGAAAAGTCAAATGGCGCTCCTTCCCTTCCGAGCTCTGCCCTGCGCCCAAACAATGGTTTACACCCACATATGGGGTATCAGCGTACTCAGGACAAATTGCACAACAATTTTTGGGGTCCAATTTCTTCTCTCACCCTTGGGAAAATAAAAAATTGGGGGTGAAAAGATAATTTTTGTGAAAAAATATGATTTTTTATTTTTACGGCTCTGCATTATAAACTTCTGTAAAGCACTTGTTGGGTCAAAGTGCTCACCACACATCTAGATAAGTTCCTTAGGGGGTCTACTTTCCAAAATGGTGTCACTTGTGGGGGGTTTCAATGTTTAGGCACATCAGGGGCTCTCCAAATGCAACATGGCGTCCTGTTATGACCCCAGTGGACAGGGTCTCAGAGGAACGTGTAAGTCTGCAAGATACAAAAATCCAGCTCATAGGGCTGTGGTAACTGGGTTGACCAAATAGCTACTCCTAACGCCAACACTAGAAGTAGCCGGGGATCATGCCTACGGTGATCGCTAGATGACTCGCGCCAGCCGGAGAATCTAACTACCCCTAGGAGAAGAAAACAAAGACCTCTCTTGCCTCCAGAGAAAGGGACCCCAAAGCAAGATACAAGCCCCCCACAAATAATAGCGGTGAGGTAAGAGGAAATGACAAACACAGAAATGAACCAGGTTCAGCAAAGAGAGGCCAGCTTACTAATAGCAGAATATAGCAAGATAACTTATCTGGTCAACAAAAACCCTATAAAAATCCACGCTGGAGATTCAAGAACCCCCGAACCGTCTAACGGTCCGGGGGGAGAACACCAGCCCCCTAGAGCTTCCAGCAAAGGTCAGGATACAGATAGGAACAAGCTGGACAAAAATACCAAACAAAACAAAAGCAAAAAGCAAAGAAGCAGACTTAACTTGAAAAACAGGAACCAGGATCAGAGGACAAGAGCACAACAGATTAGCTCTGATATCAACGATGCCAGGCATAGAACTGAAGGTCCAGGGAGCTTATATAGCAACGCCCCTGAACTAACGGCCCAGGTGAGGATATAGGAAAAGACAGACGCTCCAGAGTCAAATCACTAATGACCACTAGAGGGAGCAAAAAGCAAAATCACAACAGTACCCCCCCCCTTAGTGAGGGGTCACCGAACCCTCACCACGACCACCAGGGCGATCAGGATGAGCGGCATGAAAGGCACGAACTAAATCGGCCGCATGAACATCAGAGGCGACCACCCAGGAATTATCTTCCTGACCATAGCCCTTCCACTTGACCAGGTACTGAAGCCTCCGCCTGGAGAGACGAGAATCCAAGATCTTCTCCACCACGTACTCCAACTCGCCCTCAACCAACACCGGAGCAGGAGGCTCAGCAGAAGGAACCACAGGCACAACGTACCACCGCAACAAGGACCTATGAAACACGTTGTGGATAGCAAACGACACAGGTAGATCCAGGCGAAAGGATACAGGATTAAGAATTTCCAATATCTTGTAAGGACCAATAAAACGAGGTTTAAATTTGGGAGAGGAAACCTTCATAGGAACAAAGCGGGAAGAAAGCCACACCAAATCCCCAACACGTAGTCGGGGACCCACACCGCGGCGGCGGTTGGCAAAGCGCTGAGCCCTCTCCTGTGACAACTTCAAGTTGTCCACCACAAGATTCCAGATCCGCTGCAACCTATCCACCACAGAATCCACCCCAGGGCAGTCAGAAGGTTCCACATGACCCGAAGAAAAACGAGGGTGGAAACCAGAGTTGCAGAAAAACGGCGAAACCAAGGTGGCGGAACTAGCCCGATTATTAAGGGCAAACTCAGCTAACGGCAAGAAGGTCACCCAATCGTCCTGATCAGCAGAGACAAAACACCTCAAATAAGCCTCCAAAGTCTGATTAGTTCGCTCCGTCTGTCCATTAGTCTGAGGATGGAAAGCAGACGAAAACGACAAGTCAATGCCCATCCTACTACAAAAGGATCGCCAGAATCTGGAAACGAACTGGGATCCTCTGTCTGACACAATATTCTCAGGGATGCCGTGCAAACGATCCACGTTCTGGAAAAATACAGGAACCAGATCGGAAGAGGAAGGCAGTTTAGGCAAAGGAACCAAATGGACCATCTTGGAGAAGCGATCACATATCACCCAGATAACAGACATGCCCTGAGACACCGGAAGATCAGAAATGAAATCCATGGAGATATGTGTCCAAGGTCTCTTAGGGACAGGCAAGGGCAAGAGCAACCCGCTGGCACGAGAACAGCAAGGCTTAGCTCGAGCACAAGTCCCACAGGACTGTACAAATGACCGCACATCCCTAGACAAGGAAGGCCACCAAAAGGATCTGGCCACCAGATCTCTGGTGCCAAAAATTCCTGGGTGACCTGCCAACACCGAGGAATGAACCTCGGAAATGACTCTGCTGGTCCACTTATCAGGCACAAACAGTCTGTCAGGTGGACAAGAATCAGGCCTATCAGCCTGAAATCTCTGCAACACACGTCGCAGATCTGGAGAAATAGCTGACAAGATAATACCATCCTTAAGAATACCAACAGGTTCAGCGACTCCAGGAGCATCAGGCACAAAGCTCCTGGAAAGAGCATCGGCCTTCACATTCTTTGAACCTGGTAAATACGAGACAACAAAGTCAAAACGGGAGAAAAACAATGACCAGCGGGCCTGTCTAGGATTCAGGCGTTTAGCAGACTCGAGATACATCAGATTTTTGTGATCAGTCAAGACCACCACACGATGCTTAGCACCCTCGAGCCAATGACGCCACTCCTCAAATGCCCATTTCATGGCCAACAACTCCCGATTGCCCACATCATAATTTCGCTCCGCAGGCGAAAACTTCCTAGAGAAAAAGGCGCAAGGTCTCATAACAGAGCAACCAGGGCCTCTCTGCGACAAAACGGCCCCTGCTCCAATCTCTGAAGCATCCACCTCAACTTGAAAGGGAAGCGAGACATCAGGCTGGCACAAAACAGGCGCCGAAGTAAACCGACGTTTCAACTCCTGGAAAGCCTCCACGGCAGCAGGAGCCCAATTAACCACATCGGAGCCCTTCTTGGTCATATCCGTCAAAGGTTTCACAATGCTAGAAAAGTTAGCGATAAAACGACGGTAGAAGTTAGCGAAACCCAAGAACTTCTGAAGACTCTTAACTGACGAGGGCTGAGTCCAATCAAGAATAGCTCGGACCTTGACTGGGTCCATCTCCACAGCAGAAGGGGAAAAAATGAACCCCAAAAAGGGAACCTTCTGTACACCAAAAAGACACTTTGAGCCCTTGACAAACAAAGAATTTTCACGCAAAATTTTAAAGACCATCCTGACCTGCTCCACATGCGAGTCCCAATTATCAGAAAAAACCAGAATATCATCCAGATAAACGATCAAAAATTTATCCAGATAGTTCCGGAAAATGTCATGCATAAAGGACTGAAAAACTGAAGGGGCATTAGAGAGCCCAAAAGGCATCACCAAGTACTCAAAATGACCTTCGGGCGTATTGAATGCGGTTTTCCATTCATCCCCTTGCTTAATGCGCACAAGGTTGTACGCACCACGAAGGTCTATCTTGGTAAACCACTTGGCACCTTTAATCCGGGCAAACAAGTCAGACAACAGCGGCAAAGGATACTGAAATTTGACAGTGATCTTATTTAAAAGCTGATAGTCAATACAAGGCCTCAAAGATCCGTCCTTCTTAGCCACAAAAAAGAATCCCGCACCAAGAGGGGAAGAAGACGGACGGATGTGTCCCTTCTCCAGAGACTCCTTGATATATGAAAGCATAGCGGTATGTTCAGGTATCGACAGATTAAACAGTCTTCCCTTAGGAAATTTACTGCCTGGAATCAAATCTATTGCACAGTCACATTCCCTATGAGGAGGCAATGCACTGGACCTGGACTCGCTAAAGACATCCTGATAATCAGACAAGTACTCCGGAACTTCCGAAGGCGTAGAAGAAGCAATAGACACAGGCAGGGAATCCTCATGAATACCACGACAGCCCCAACTAGACACTGACATAGCCTTCCAGTCAAGGACTGGATTATGGGTCTGTAACCATGGCAGCCCCAAAACAACCAAATCATGCATCTTATGTAGAACGAGAAAACGTATCACCTCGCGGTGTTCAGGAGTCATGCACATGGTAACCTGTGTCCAATACTGCGGCTTATTTTCTGCCAATGGCGTAGCATCAATACCCCTAAGAGGGATAGGATTTTCTAATGGTTCAAGAATAAAACCACAGCGCTTAGCAAATGAGAGATCCATAAGACTCAGGGCAGCACCTGAATCTACAAACGCCATGACAGGATAAGATGACAGTGAGCAAATCAAA
Organism: Ranitomeya variabilis; assembly: GCF_051348905.1. Lineage (NCBI taxonomy): Eukaryota > Metazoa > Chordata > Amphibia > Anura > Dendrobatidae > Ranitomeya > Ranitomeya variabilis. The sequence goes on along the minus strand of NC_135232.1, from coordinate 318,231,822 downwards.
GTTACAGACAGAATAAACTTAGGATGCAAATTACCAACGGTGACAGGACTAACAACCTTAGATATACGTTTAGAGCATGCTGAGATAACATGTGTAGAATCACCACAGTAGTAGCACAAGCCATTCCGGCGTCTATGAATTTTCCTCTCATTTCTAGTCAGGATTCTATCACATTGCATCAAATCAGGTGTCCGTTCAGACAACACCATGAGGGAATTTGCGGTTTTTCTATCACATTGCATCATATCAGGTGTCTGTTCAGACAACAACATGAGGGAATTTGCGGTTTTGCGCTCCCGCAACCGCCGGTCAATTTGAATAGCCAGGGACATGGTATCATTCAGACCTGTGGGAATGGGAAAACCCACCATAACATTCTTAATGGCCTCAGAAAGGCCATTTCTAAAATTAGCGGCCAGTGCACACTCGTTCCAATGTGTCAGCACGGACCATTTCCGAAATTTTTGGCAATACACCTCAGCCTCGTCCTGGCCCTGAGACATAGCCAGCAAGGCTTTCTCTGCCTGAATCTCAAGATTGGGTTCCTCATAAAGTAAACCGAGCGCCAGAAAAAACGCATCAATATCAGCCAATGCCGGATCTCCTGGCGCCAACGAAAAAGCCCAATCCTGAGGGTCACCCCGTAAGAATGAAATAACAATTTTTACTTGTTGAGCAGAGTCTCCAGACGAACAAGGTTTCAGGGACAAAAATAATTTACAATTATTCCTGAAATTCCTAAACTTAAATCGGTCTCCTGAAAACAGTTCAGGAATCGGAATCTTGGGTTCAGACCTAGGATTTCTGGTAACATAGTCTTGTATACCCTGCACACGAGCGGCAAGCTGGTCCACACTTGTAATCAAGGTCTGGACATTCATGTCTGCAGCAAGCTTAAGCCACTCTGAGGTAAAGGGGAAAAGAAAAAAAAAAAAAATGAGAGAGAAAAAAAAACCTCAAAATTTTCTTTCTTATAATCCCACTTCTGCAATGCATTAAACATTTAATACTGGCCTGGCATACTGTTATGACCCCAGTGGACAGGGTCTCAGAGGAACGTGTAAGTCTGCAAGATACAAAAATCCAGCTCATAGGGCTGTGGTAACTGGGTTGACCAAATAGCTACTCCTAACGCCAACACTAGAAGTAGCCGGGGATCATGCCTACGGTGATCGCTAGATGACTCGCGCCAGCCGGAGAATCTAACTACCCCTAGGAGAAGAAAACAAAGACCTCTCTTGCCTCCAGAGAAAGGGACCCCAAAGCAAGATACAAGCCCCCCACAAATAATAGCGGTGAGGTAAGAGGAAATGACAAACACAGAAATGAACCAGGTTCAGCAAAGAGAGGCCAGCTTACTAATAGCAGAATATAGCAAGATAACTTATCTGGTCAACAAAAACCCTATAAAAATCCACGCTGGAGATTCAAGAACCCCCGAACCGTCTAACGGTCCGGGGGGAGAACACCAGCCCCTAGAGCTTCCAGCAAAGGTCAGGATACAGATAGGAACAAGCTGGACAAAAATACCAAACAAAACAAAAGCAAAAAGCAAAGAAGCAGACTTAACTTGAAAAACAGGAACCAGGATCAGAGGACAAGAGCACAACAGATTAGCTCTGATTTCAACGATGCCAGGCATAGAACTGAAGGTCCAGGGAGCTTATATAGCAACGCCCCTGAACTAACGGCCCAGGTGAGGATATAGGAAAAGACAGACGCTCCAGAGTCAAATCACTAATGACCACTAGAGGGAGCAAAAAGCAAAATCACAACAGCGTCCCATCTCATTTCCAGTCAATTTTGCATTGAAAAGTCAAATGGCGCTCCTTTGCTTCCAAGCTCTGCCATGCGCCCAAACTGTGGTTTACCCCCACATATGGGGTATCAGCGTACTCAGGACAAATTGTACAACAACTTTTGGGGTCTATTTTCTCCTGTTACCCTTGGTAAAATAAAACAAATTGGAGCTGAAATAAATTTTGTGTGAAAAAAAGTTAAATGTTCATTTTTATTTAAACATTCCAAAAATTCCTGTGAAACACCTGAAGGGTTAATAAACTTCTTGAAAGTGGTTTTGAGTACCTTGAGGGGTGCAGTTTTTAGAATGGTGTCACACTTGGGTATTTTCTATCATATAGACCCGTCAAAATGACTTCAAATGAGATGTGGTCCCTAAAAAAAAATGGTGTTGTAAAAATGAGAAATTGCTGGTCAACTTTTAACCCTTATAACTCCGTCACAAAAAAAAATTTTGGTTCCAAAATTGTGCTGATGTAAAGTAGACATGTGGGAAATGTTATTTATTAAGTATTTTGTGTGACATATGTCTGTGATTTAAGGGCATAAAAATTCAAAGTTGTAAAATTGCGAAATTTTCAAAATTTTCGCCAAATATTCGTTTTTTTCACAAATAAACGCAAGTTATATCGAAGAAATTTTACCACTAACATGAAGTACAATATGTCACGAGAAAACAATGTCAGAATCGCCAAGATCCGTTAAAGCGTTCCAGAGTTATAACCTCATAAAGGGACAGTGGTCAGAATTGTAAAAATTGGCCCGGTCATTAACGTGCAAACCACCCTCGGGGCTTAAGGGGTTAAAGAAAGAAACAATTTACAATTGTTCCTGAAATTCAGGAAGGTAGATCTATCTCCAGAAAAGAACTCTGGAATAGGAATTCTAGGTTCAGACATGGGAGTGTGAACAACAAAATCCTGTATGTTTTGAACTTTTGCCGCGAGATTACTCAGGCTGGAAGCCAAACTCTGGACATCCATGTTAAACAGCTAATATCAGAGCCATTCAAGGGTTAAGAGGAGGTAAGAAGCAGCTAGACAGCAATTAAGGGCTAGGCAGCAAAACTCTGAAGGAAAAAAATAAATAAATAAATTTCCCTTAAACACTTCTTTTTCTCCTGCTTCAGCCCAAACAATTAACACTTTGTGGGCCGGCTATACTGTCATGAATCCCAATGGCTAGGGATAGCAAGGGACAAGCAAAGTAATACAAAATATCGGACGAGCTCTAGGGTGATGGAACCTGGGCTGACAGCTGCACTACGCCTGACAAACGCAACTAGAGATAGCCAGGGAGCGTGCCTACGTTGGTTCTAGACGCCACGCACCAGCCTAAGAGCTAACTAGTACTGCAGAGAAAATAAAGACCTCACTTGCCTCCAGAGGAATGAACCCCAAAAGGTATAGTTGCCCCCCACATGTATTGACGGTGAAATGAGAGGAAGGCACACACATAGAGATGATATATATAGGTTCAGCAAATTGAGGCCCGCTGTAAACTAGAAAGCAGAACGATACAAAAGGGGTCTGAGCGGTCAGCAAAAAACCCTAATCAAAAAACCATCCTGAGATTACAAGAACCCATGTGCCAACTCATGGCACATGGGGAGAACCTCAGTCCACTAGAGCTACCAGCTAGCATAGAGACATAATAAGCAAGCTGGACAAAAAAACCAACAACTGAAAATCAGCACTTAGCTTATCCTGAAAGATCTGGGAGCAGGTAGGCAGGAACCAAACAGAGCACATCTGAATACATTGATAGCCGACAAGGGAATGACAGAAAGGCCAGGTAAAATAGGAAACACCCAGCCTCTGATGGACAGGTGGAAACCAAAGGCCGCAACCCACCAAAGTCACCCAGTACCAGCAGTAACCACCAGAGGGAGCCCACAAACAGAATCCACAACACCCCTCATAGTACGCAAAAGTGTCGCTGCTGGTGGGAGGCGCCCCCGCCGTGCAAACACACTGCCGTACTGTGAGGGGCCCTGTGCCAGTGCCAATGCGAACGAGTGGGCCCCCCCTGCTTGCTCAGGATCACAGCACTTGCAACGTTGAAATACTTACCTCTCCCTGCTCCACCGCCGTGACGTAGTCCACGTTTCCTGGGCCCACTAAAAACTTTAACCAGCCCTACCCCCCACAACTTTAGCCAAGTGACCCCCAATTTCCAATGCCTAACTATTATTATAAAGTAAATTAATATTGACAAGCTTCAGTAAGAAGAATGGATGTTTTTGCCATTAAAATGGGTACTGTAGGTGTTTTCCTGGCCTCCACTCACTGCCGACTATGCTTCCCCATTGACTTGCATTGGGTTTCATGTTTCGGTCGATCCCCGACTTTTCGCGATAATCGGCCGACTTCACTCGACTTTTGACAAAGTCGGGTTTCGCAAAACCCGACTCGACCCCAAAAAAGTAAAAGTCGCTCATCCCTACTCGTGAGGTCAGTAGCATTATTACACACAATACTTTGGATCTATCAGTAGGAAAACGGTCAGCATGTACATCAAAATATAGCATACATTGATTCACAAAGCCACGAAATTTGTCGCAATCACCATTAAATCTGAATGGGGGCAACTTAGGTGGGCTAGCTGGTGGCGGTTGCCCAGAGGGTAAAGTCACTTGTGCAGCTATTTGCGTGCTTATGTCCTGAAAAGCCCGTCCATACTGGGACTATATGCCAAGTTTGTTTTCCTGGGCTGCCATGCGATTGCTTAAGTCCTGCAAAGTTTGTCCAAACACTTGTTGATTGTGTTCAAAGCTCCCAAACTTCTTTTGCAGACCTTCCACATCTTTCTGCAGTGATCTAATTATGGAAAACACCTGCTCTAATCTGCTCTCTGCAGTCATTGTTCCAGCAGTCTCCTTATTTTTATGGCTAGATTATCCTGTAATAATTATAGGGGATAATTCAGGAGACTCTTTGCGTGGAACAAGACAACAGGACACAGTTTTATAAGTGGTAAAGTTTATATTATCACACGGTGATTCAAACAGGTGCAGAGAGGAACTCAAGTCCACAACACTTGGTGCAAATAATAAACGCAGCTTAGCAGTCAATAGGAAACTTCAGAGGTAGATGCAAACAAACAGAAAGTCTATGAAGCACAGTTATTCTTGAGGAAACTTGACACGAATAGATCCTTTACTTAGTCCAGACACAGACAGATAAGCTTATAAGGCAGTTCAAATCATATCTTAGCTCAACCAGGGAGGCCTGGTTAATAGTCTCAGTTTATTGCAGAGCAGCACAGCTTACATGTCCAGCAAATGAAGATGGAAGTAACACGAGCAGCAGATGAAGGAGGATTACTGAACACTGGTGTATGCAGCAGAAACTCAGAGCAGAGTGGCAGGATCTCCAACACAGGTTCACAGGAGCAGGTGCAGGTGCAAGGCCAGGGAGTAATCAGGAGCTGGATGCAAAGTCCTGACAAAGACCTAGCAATTACAAAATGCGTAAGGCGTGTGGTAAGAGACCAGGAAGTGGAAGGGCTGATGATGCTGCACGCAGGTGCTGAGGACGTGGGGCAGGTGTTGAGGACGTGGGGCAGGTGTGACTAAGCCTGTCGCTGGAGCACAAGAAACACACCCATCCACAACACATAGGTTTCTGTCCCACTACCCAGTCTTCCACATGTTCCAATCTCACTCACACTTGGACACACCTGAGGAGCTCTTTACAACAACATTTCTTGATTCTGGCATCTCAAAAATGGAAATCATAAATTTTGGCTGAGGCGAAAGATGAGATGAGACACAGTTACCATCAAGTTTTCTTGTTGTTAAGTCACAAAGACAGAATGACCAGGGTGTGGGGGTGGAAGACGATGTGGTGGATGACAAAGTCACCGACCCGACCTGGGAATCTGGCATCAGCAGCACTGAAACAGACAGGAAAAGGCAGTGGGGTGACCAGAGGGAGAAGGCGGGTAAATATTCTGCAGAGCACCAACACTCCTGAATTTCTCCATCAAAGAGTTAGGTGTTACCCAGTCTGGGACTTTTTTAAAGAGAGTTCTGAAACAAACAAAATGGCCATTTTCAACCTGCACCATGCCAAGATCAGCAGGGGCCTGGCCACTAAGAACTTAACAACCACCTAGCTTGATCAAGCACATGTCATCTAAGCATCTGACTTGGTGGGCTGAACGCCTGGGGCATGATTGGTGAGATAGGGTGACACCACTGCCTCTTCCCTTGTCTACCCTTGCACATTCTGACTTACCATCATTAGGCAATTAGAAATTCTTGTCCCAGCACGGCACTCAGCTGTCCCTACCCCAGGCCTTAGAATGAAAGAGAAAATTTGCAGCCAACCACTCACAGGCCCAAAACTAAAGGGACACATTTCCAGGCTGCTTGCAGTAGAAATGCTGTCATTTTGGCTTGTTAACAAGGAAGATTTCTGCCGACTCATGGTGATAGCCTTCCCTCGGTACATGGTGCACAGCCACTACTTTTTCTCCCAATGTGGCGTCCCCTCCTTATTTGTCCACTTAATGACCGACATGTGGACAAGCGCTAATGACGACGGATGCTATATTTCCCTGATGGCAAACTGGTTGAACATTATGAACCCTCGGGCTTAGTTCCATCCTGGCACGGCACATGTTTTACCGATGCTCAGGATTGCTACTCCTACTTCTGTGCTATCTCAGAACATGTCGTCCACATCAGCTGAAAGTCATGCAGCACTGCCTCAGCCAAGCAGCAACAGGTTCTGCTGAAGCTAGTTTGCCTAGGAGACAAACCTCACACCATGGCAGAGTTACTTAAAGGAATAACAGACCAGACATATCTGTGGTGAAGCCAGAAAAACACATGAGATAGTGAGAAATTACCCAGCCTCATCTCATCTCATCTGCTCAGCACAGACTGGGTAACAATGAGAAGGTGGAGGCTGAAGAAGAGAAGGAGGAGTGTTATGGACCTGGTGGTTAGGAGCACCTGGAATGACCTGATGAGTAAACTCAAAAAACGGAACTAGCTCTGGGGAAGTGGGAACTCTGCTGACCGCAAACTCTACTCCTATCACACACTAGAAATAGCCGTGGAGCGTACCTAACTCTCCCTAGATGCCTCTTCACAGCCTAAGAGCTAACTACCCCTAAAGATAGAAATATAAGCCTAACCTTGCCTCAGAGAAATTTCCCCAAAGGTAAAGGCAGCCCCCCACATATATTGACTGTGAGTTAAGAGGAAAGTCACAAACACAGGAATGAAACAGGTTTTAGCATAGGAGGCCAGACTTACTAAATAGTCAGAGGGTAGAAAAGAATACTATGCGGTCAGCATAAAAAAACTACAAAACCACGCAGAGTATGCAAAAAGACCCCCGCACCGACTCACGGTGTGGAGGTGCAACACTGCACCCCAGAGCTTCCAGCTAGCAAGGAAACATCACGATAGCAAGCTGGACAAGAATTTAGCAGAGCTAAGAAATATATTCAGGCAGCAGTAACAACAAATGAACCAGCAGGGACTTAGCTTCTGCTGGAGTAGACAGGTCCTCAGAGAAGTCCAAGAGAGATCTGAACCAATTCTGATACATTGACAGCTGGCATCAGGTAATGATCTGAGTGGAGTTAAATAGGGAAGCAGCATAGCAACATAACGAGAGCAGCTGATAAAGTCAACCTAGTGACCAGCAGTTCCGCTCGAAGCCACCAGAGGGAGCCCAAGAGCAGAACTAACCAAAGTACCATTCATGACCACAGGAGGGAGTCCGAGAACGGAATTCACAACAGTACCCCCCCCTTGAGGAGGGGTCACCGAACCCTCACCAGGGCCCCCAGGCCGATCAGGAAGAGCCAAATGAAAGGCACGAACTAAATCGGCAGCATGGACATCGGAGGCAACAACCCAGGAATTATCCTCCTGACCATAGCCCTTCCACTTAACCAGGTACTGAAGCTTCCGTCTCGAAATACGAGAATCCAAAATCTCTTCCACCACATACTCCAACTCCCCCTCAACCAACACCGGAGCAGGAGGATCAACGGAGGGAACCATAGGCGCTACGTACCTCCGCAACAACGACCTATGGAACACATTATGGATGGCAAAAGAAGCTGGAAGGACCAAACGAAATGACACAGGGTTGAGAATTTCAGAAATCTTATAAGGACCAATAAAACGAGGCTTAAACTTAGGAGAAGAAACCTTCATAGGAACATAACGAGAAGACAACCAAACCAAATCCCCAACAAGAAGTCGGGGACCAACACAACGACGGCGGTTAGCGAAACGTTGAGCCTTCTCCTGGGACAACGTCAGATTGTCCACTACGTGAGTCCAAATTTGCTGCAACCTGTCCACCACAGAATCCACACCAGGACAGTCAGAAGGCTCAACCTGCCCCGAAGAAAAACGAGGATGAAAACCAGAATTGCAAAAAAAAGGCGAAACCAAAGTAGCCGAACTAGCCCGATTATTAAGGGCGAACTCAGCCAATGGCAAGAAGGTCACCCAATCATCCTGATCATCAGAAACAAAGCATCTCATATAGGTTTCCAAAGTCTGGTAGGTTCGTTCGGTTTGGCCATTTGTTTGAGGATGGAAAGCCGAAGAAAAAGACAAATCAATGCCCATCTTAGCACAAAAGGACCGCCAAAACCTAGAGACAAACTGGGAACCTCTGTCCGACACAATGTTCTCCGGAATGCCATGCAAACGAACCACATGTTGAAAAAATAATGGCACCAAATCAGAGGAAGAAGGTAATTTAGGCAAGGGTACCAAATGGACCATCTTAGAAAGCGATCACAAACCACCCAGATGACAGACATCCTTTGAGAGATAGGAAGATCTGAAATAAAATCCATTGAAACATGCGTCCAAGGCCTTTTCGGAACTGGCAAGGGCAAAAGCAACCCACTGGCACGAGAACAGCAGGGCTTAGCCTGAGCACAAGTCCCACAGGACTGCACAAAAGAACGCACATCCCGTGACAAGGAAGGCCACCAAAAGGACCTAGCCACCAAATCTCTGGTACCAAAAATCCCAGGATGAGCAGCCAACACTGAGCAATGAACCTCAGAAATAACTCTGCTAGTCCATCTATCAGGGACGAACAATTTCTCCGCTGGACAACGGTCAGGTCTATCAGCCTGAAACTCCTGCAGCGCCCGCCGCAAATCAGGGGAGATGGCAGACAGAATTACCCCCTCTTTGAGAATACCAGCCGGCTCAGGGACTCCCGGAGAATCAGGCACAAAACTCCTAGAAAGGGCATCCGCCTTCACATTCTTAGAACCTGGAAGGTATGAGACCACAAAATCGAAACGGGAGAAAAACAGCGACCATCGAGCTTGTCTAGGATTCAACCGCTTGGCAGACTCGAGATAAATCAGATTTTTGTGATCCGTCAAGACCACCACGCGGTGCTTGGCTCCCTCAAGCCAATGTCGCCACTCCTCGAATGCCCACTTCATAGCCAGCAGCTCCCGATTGCCAACATCATAATTACGCTCAGCAGGCGAAAACTTTCTAGAAAAGAAGGCACATGGCTTCATCACAGAGCCATCAGAACTTCTTTGAGACAAAACAGCCCCTGCTCCAATCTCAGAAGCATCAACCTCGACCTGAAAAGGGAGCGAAACATCTGGCTGACGCAACACAGGGGCCGAAGAAAAACGACGTTTCAGCTCCTGAAAAGCCTCAACAGCCGCAGAGGACCAATTCACCACATCAGCACCTTTTTTTGTCAAATCAGTCAAAGGTTTAACCACACTAGAAAAATTAGCGATGAAGCGACGGTAAAAATTAGCAAAGCCCAGGAATTTCTGGAGGCTCTTCACAGATGTAGGTTGAGTCCAATCATAAATGGCCTGAACTTTAACAGGATCCATCTCGATAGTAGAAGGGGAAAAAATGAAGCCCAAAAAGGAAACCTTCTGAACTCCGAAGAGACATTTAGACCCCTTCACAAACAAGGAGTTAGCGCGAAGGACCTGGAATACCATTCTGACCTGTTTCACATGAGACTCCCAATCATCCGAAAAGACCAAAATATCATCCAAATATACAATCATGAATCTATCCAGATACTTTCGGAAGATGTCATGCATAAAGGACTGAAACACAGATGGAGCATTTGAAAGCCCGAATGGCATTACCAGGTACTCAAAATGGCCCTCGGGCGTATTAAATGCTGTTTTCCATTTATCGCCCTGTTTTATACGTACAAGGTTATACGCCCCTCGAAGATTTATCTTGGTGAACCAACTAGCCCCCTTAATCCGAGCAAACAAATCAGACAGCAGAGGCAAAGGGTACTGAAATTTGACCGTGATTTTATTGAGAAGGCGGTAATCTATACAGGGTCTCAGAGAACCATCCTTCTTGGCCACAAAAAAGAACCCTGCTCCCAACGGTGATGAAGACGGGCGAATATGCCCTTTCTCCAAGGACTCCTTCACATAAGTCCGCATAGCGGCGTGCTCTGGCACGGATAAATTGAAAAGTCGGCCCTTAGGAAACTTACTACCAGGAATCAAATTAATAGCACAATTACAATCCCTATGAGGGGGTAGGACTGGATTTGGGCTCATCAAATACATCCTGGTAATCTGACAGAAACTCAGGGACTTCAGAAGGAGTGGAAGCAGAAATTGACACCAATGGAACATCGCCATGTACCCCTTGACAACCCCAACTAGACACAGACATTGATTTCCAATCCAATACTGGATTATGAACCTGTAGCCATGGCAAACCCAACACGACCACATCATGCAAATTATGCAACACCAAAAAACGAACATTTTCCCGATGTGCAGGAGCCATGCACATGGTCAACTGAGTCCAGTACTGAGGTTTATTCTGACGTCTGTGTTCTTGCCGTTCAGTTCTGGTCAAAGTTCTATCACATTGCATAAGCTCAGGCCTCTGCTCAGAGGACACCGCCAAACTGTGCACAATTTTGCGCTCGCGCAAACGCCGATCAATTTGGATGGCCAAGGACATTGACTCATTCAGACCAGCAGGCGTGGGGAATCCCACCATAACATCCTTAAGGGCTTCAGAAAGACCCTTTCTAAAAATTGCTGCCAGGGCACACTCATTCCATTGAGTAAGCACAGACCATTTTCTAAACTTCTGACAATATATCTCCGCTTCATCCTGACCCTGACACAAAGCTAGCAAAATTTTCTCTGCCTGATCCACTGAATTCGGTTCGTCATAAAGCAATGCAAGCGCCAGAAAAAACGCATCTACATTAAGCAATGCAGGATCTCCTGGCGCAAGGGAGAACGCCCAGTCTTGAGGGTCACCACGCAACAAAGAAATAATAATTTTTACTTGCTGAATGGGGTCACCAGAGGAGCGGGGTTTCAAAGCAAGAAACAGTTTACAATTATTTTTGAAATTCAGAAACTTAGATCTATCCCCAGAAAACAACTCAGGAATTGGAATTCTAGGCTCTAACATCAGATTCTGAACTACATAATCTTGAATGCTTTGTACCCTTGCAGTGAGATGATCCACACAAGAGGACAGACCTTGAATATCCATATCTACACCTGTGTCCTGAACCACCCAGGGGTTAAGGGGAAAAGAGAGACAAAACACACTGCAAAGAAAAAAAAATGGGTTCAGAACTTCTCTTATCCCTCTTTTGAGATGCATTAACACTTTATGGCCAGCTGTACTGTTATGGACCTGGTGGTTAGGAGCACCTGGAATGACCTGATGAGTAAACTCAAAAAACGGAACTAGCTCTGGGGAAGTGGGAACTCTGCTGACCGCAAACTCTACTCCTATCACACACACTACAAATAGCCGTGGAGCGTGCCTAACTCTCCCTAGACGCCTCTTCACAGCCTAAGAGCTAACTACCCCTAAAGATAGAAATATAAGCCTAACCTTGCCTCAGAGAAATTTCCCCAAAGGTAAAGGCAGCCCCCCACATATATTGACTGTGAGTTAAGAGGAAAGTCACAAACACAGGAATGAAACAGGTTTTAGCATAGGAGGCCAGACTTACTAAATAGTCAGAGGGTAGAAAAGAATACTATGCGGGCAGCATAAAAAAACTACAAAACCACGCAGAGTATGCAAAAAGACCCCCGCACCGACTCACGGTGTGGAGGTGCAACACTGCACCCCAGAGCTTCCAGCTAGCAAGGAAACATCATGATAGCAAGCTGGACAAGAATTTAGCAGAACTAAGAAATATATTCAGGCAGCAGTAACAACAAATGAACCAGCAGGGACTTAGCTTCTGCTGGAGTAGACAGGTCCTCATCCGATCTGAGTGGAGTTAAATAGGGAAGCAGCATAGCAACATAACGAGAGCAGCTGATAAAGTCAACCTAGTGACCAGCAGTTCCGCTCGAAGCCACCAGAGGGAGCCCAAGAGCAGAACTAACCAAAGTACCATTCATGACCACAGGAGGGAGTCCGAGAACGGAATTCACAACAGAGGAGCAGGAGCTGACTGAGCACAAAAGAGGCTAGTACTCACAAAAACTTCTCCCTGTCTCTATGTGGATGGCGTGAGGATGGAAAAGAGGAAGAGATGGAGGAGGAGATGAAGAGTCGTCATTATGGTGGAGACAGGGAAATGTTGTCTGTAGAGAACTTGGCACATATGGCCGACTTCATGCACCGCTTGCATTTCCCGTGAACCTTGCATTGCATTCATCTTGGCCAAAAAAGAGTACTGGTTGTTTACCCTGCTAGATCTATGCAACAAGAAGAACGCTTCATCTCTTCTTCCTGAGGCAGAGAAGTCTTCTAAATAGTGCTAAACCAGATGGCTTTTGTGAAAAATATGTTGAAAAAATTCCAATCAGACAATGCCAGTAGCAGGGGGCAAACTTCCTGACCCAACCAAAGAGAGGTGAGGGAGAAACACACCAGGTATAGCAGAGGCAGGGGTACACTGTTAAAGGCCTGGGCCAAATTCATGACACCTTCCCAGCGTCCATGTCCTCATGACTGGGTATTTTTGCAAGGAAGGAAAAGTTTTAAAAGATGGTCAAGCAATATTTGGCTGACTAAACCTGCGTGCTCACTAATTCCTCCGAGACCTTCAGCTATTGGGTTTCAAAGCAGGACACCTGGCATGAGCTGTCCCTCTATGCTTTCAAGGTGTTAGACTGCCCTGCCGCTACCATCTTGTCTGAGAGCATTTTTAGTGCCACAGTTGGGTCTTAACAGACTGACCCTTTTACCTATCAACAGAAAGTGCTGACAGGCTCACTCTGATTACAATTAACAAAGCTTGGCTTTGACACGACTTTTACACACTACAAGATGATAGCAACACATAAAGTGTTTTTAATGTTCTATTTTTGAATGAGGCCAACTAGCTGTTGCCTTTTAGGGTCTATGGATGACCCTACTCATATTTTTTCCTGGCTTTGCACTTTGTTCAAAGCCTTTATGAGTGTAGAAATGCCACGACTACACTTTGTTCACAATATTTGATTGAGGCAATACAGTTGGTGCCTTCAAGGGTGTATGGTTGGATAGATGACCCTGCTTGTGATGTTTCACAGAATTTGCATTTAGTGCATAGCCTTTATTAACCTCTTAATGACCAATGACGGATTTATCCATCATTGCACACCTCCCTCTGTTTGGTGTGCCCGCACCTTTTCTGGCACATGTCAGCTGTTTTGAACAGCTGACATGTGCCCGGAACAGCCGTGGGTGGAATCGCGATCCACCCTCCGCTATTATCCCATTAAATGCCGGTGTTAAACGCTGACAGTGGCATTTAGCATGCATTCCTGCAATTGCGATGGAAATACGCCCACCGATGAAACCGATCACTTGATCGCGGGTCACCGGTGGGTTGGCATGACAATCAGAGGTGTCTTGGAGACCTCTATGGTTGTCATTGCCTGCTTGCTGTGAGCGCCACCCAGTGGTCGGTACTCATAGCAAGTGAGTAATTCAGCTACATATAGGCGATCTGATCATCGCCTATATGTAGCAGAGCCGATCAGGTTAAGGTAGCTTCTAGTCTCCCATGGAGACTATTGAAGCATGCCAAAAGTAAAAAAAATGTTTTTTAAAAAATAAAAAATATAAAATTTGGAATCACCCCCCTTTCGCCTCATTCAAAATAAAACAATAAAAAAAATCATATTTGGTATCGTCGCGTTCAGAATTGCCTGATCTATCAATAAAAAAAGGATTAACCTGATTGCTAAATGGCATAGCGAGAAAAAAGTCAAAACGCCAGAATTACGCTTTTTTGGTCAACGCCACATTGCATTAAAATGCACCAAAATGGTATAAACATCATCAAAAAATAAGCCCTCACCCGACCCAAGATCATGAACAATGGAGATGCTACGGGCATCGCTAAATTTTTACTTTTTTTCACCAGTTAGATAAAAAGAACCTAAACATGTTTGATGTCTGTGAACTTGTAATGACCTGGAGAATAGTGTTGAGCATTCCGATACCGCAAGTATCGGGTATCGGCCGATACTTGCGGTATCGGAATTCCGATACCGAGTTCCGATATTTTTGTGATATCGGAAATCGGAATCGGAAGTTCCCAGTGTATGGTTCCCAGGGTCTGGAGGAGAGGAGACTCTCCTTCAGGCCCTGGGATCCATATTCATGTAAAAAATAAAGAATTAAAATAAAAAATATGGATATACTCACCCCTCCGGAGGCCCCTGGACCTTACCGATGTAACCGGCAGCCTCCGTTCCTAAGAATGAGGAGTTTAGGACCTGCAATAACGTCGCGGCTTGTGATTGGTCGCGTGAGCGGTCACATGAGCGGTCACGCGACCAATCACAAGCCTGTCATGAATCCCCAATGGCTAGGGATAGCACAGGATAAGCAAAGTATAATAAATATCGGACGAGCTCTAGGGTGATGGAACCTGGGCTGACCGCTGCCCTACGCCTGACAAACGCAACTAGAGATAGCCAGGGAGCGTGCCTACGTTGGTTCTAGACGCCACGCACCAGCCTAAGAGCTAACTAGTACTGCAGAGAAAACAAAGACCTCACTTGCCTCCAGAGGAATTAACCCCAAAGATATAGTTGCCCCCCACATGTATTGACGGTGAAATGAGAGGAAGGCACATACATAGAGATGATGTATATAGCTTTAGCAAATAGAGGCCCGCTGAAAACTAGAAAGCAGAATGACACAAAAGGGGACTGAGCGGTCAGCAAAAAACCCTAATCAAAAAAAAACCATCCTGAGATTACAAGAACCCATGTGCCAACTCATGGCACATGGGGAGAACCTCAGTCCACTAGAGCAACCAGCTAACAAAGAGACATTCTAAGCAAGCTGGACAAAAAACCAAACAACTGAAAATCAGCACTTAGCTTATCCTGAAAGATCTGGGAGCAGGTAGGCAGGAACCAAACAGAGCACATCTGAACACATTGATAGCCGGCAAGGGAAATGACAGAGAGGCCAGGTAAAATAGGAAACACCCAGCCTCTGATGGACAGATGGAAACCAAAGGCCGCAACCCACCAAAGTCACCCAGTACCAGCAGTAACCACCAGAGGGAGCCCGCAAACAGAATCCACAACAGTACCCCCCCCCTTGAGGAGGGGTCACCGAACCCTCACGAGAACCCCCAGGGCGATCAGGGTGAGCTCTATGGAAGGCACGGACCAAATCAGTCGCATGAACATCGGAGGCGACCACCCAGGAATTGTCCTCCTGACCATAACCCTTCCACTTAACCAAATACTGGAGTTTGCGTCTGGAAACACGAGAATCCAAGATCTTTTCAACAACATACTCCAATTCTCCCTCCACCAGCACCGGAGCAGGAGGCTCGACCGAAGGAACAACAGGCACCTCATACCTCCGCAACAACGACCGATGGAACACATTATGAATAGCGAACGATGCTGGGAGATCCAAACGGAAAGATACAGGGTTAAGAATCTCCGAGATCCTATAAGGACCGATGAACCGAGGCTTGAACTTAGGAGAAGAGACCTTCATAGGGACAAAACGAGAAGACAACCACACCAAGTCCCCAACAAGAAGTCGGGGACCCACGCGGCGACGGCGATTAGCAAACTGCTGAGTCTTCTCCTGAGATAACTTCAAATTGTCCACCACCTGATTCCAAATGTGATGTAGCCTGTCCACCACCACGTCCACTCCAGGACAATCCGAAGACTCCACCTGACCAGAGGAAAAACGAGGATGAAACCCCGAATTACAAAAAAAAGGAGAGACCAACGTGGCCGAACTAGCCCGATTATTAAGAGCAAATTCGGCCAGTGGCAAAAAAGCAACCCAGTCATCCTGATCAGCAGAAACAAAACACCTCAAATAAGTTTCCAAGGTCTGATTAGTTCGCTCCGTCTGGCCATTCGTCTGAGGATGGAATGCAGACGAGAAAGACAAATCAATGCCCATCTTGGCACAAAACGTCCGCCAAAATCTAGACACAAACTGGGATCCCCTGTCAGAAACGATATTCTCCGGAATCCCATGCAAACGAACCACGTTCTGAAAAAATAAAGGGACCAACTCAGAGGAGGAAGGCAACTTAGGCAAGGGCACCAAATGAACCATCTTAGAAAAGCGGTCACACACAACCCAGATAACGGACATTTTCTGTGAAACCGGGAGATCAGAAATAAAATCCATGGAAATGTGCGTCCAAGGCCTCTTCGGGATGGGCAAGGATAACAACAACCCACTAGCCCATGAACAGCAAGGCTTAGCTCGAGCACACACTTCACAAGACTGCACAAAGGTACGCACATCCCTAGACAAGGAAGGCCACCAAAAAGACCTGGCCACCAAGTCTCTTGTACCAAATATTCCAGGATGACCAGCCAACACAGAAGAATGGACCTCGGAGATGACTCTACTGGTCCAATCATCCGGAACAAACAGTCTTTCTGGTGGACATCGATCCGGTTTATCCACCTGAAACTCCTGCAATGCGCGTCGCAAGTCTGGGGATACGGCGGACAATATTACTCCATCCCTAAGGATACCAGCAGGCCCAGTGTCTCCAGGAGAGTCAGGCACAAAACTCCTGGAAAGAGCATCTGCCTTCACATTCTTTGAACCTGGCAGGTATGAAACCACGAAATTGAAACGAGAAAAAAATAACGACCAACGAGCCTGTCTAGAATTCAAACGCCTGGCAGACTCAAGGTAAATGAGATTCTTGTGATCAGTCAAGACCACCACGCGATGTTTAGCACCCTCAAGCCAATGACGCCACTCCTCAAATGCCCACTTCATGGCCAAAAGCTCCCGATTACCCACATCATAATTGCGCTCGGCGGGCGAGAATTTTCTAGAGAAGAAAGCACATGGCTTCATCACCGAGCCATAAGAACTTCTCTGTGACAAAACCGCCCCCGCTCCAATCTCGGAAGCATCAACCTCCACCTGGAAAGGAAGTGAAACATCTGGTTGACACAACACAGGAGCAGAAGAAAACCGGCGCTTAAGTTCCCGAAAGGCCTCCACGGCCGCAGGAGACCAATCAGCAACATCAGCACCCTTTTTAGTCAAATCAGTCAAAGGTTTAACAATACTGGAAAAATTAGCAATGAACCGACGATAAAAATTAGCAAACCCCAAGAACTTCTGAAGGCTCTTAACAGATGTAGGTTGTGTCCAGTCACAAATAGCCTGAACCTTAACGGGATCCATCTTAATAGTAGAAGGAGAAAAAATGTACCCCAAAAAAGAAATCTTCTGGACTCCGAAGAGACACTTTGAGCCCTTCACAAACAGAGAATTGGCCCGCAAAACCTGAAACACCTTCCTGACCTGTAGAACATAAGACTCCCAGTCATCAGAAAACACCAAAATATCATCCAAATACACAATCATAAACTTATCCAGATATTCATGGAAAATATTGTGCATAAAGGACTGAAAGACTGACGGAGCATTGGAGAGTCCAAAAGGCATTACCAAATACTCAAAATGGCCCTCAGGCGTATTAAATGCGGTTTTCCACTCATCACCCTGTTTTATCCGCACCAGATTATACGCACCACAAAGATCTATTTTAGTGAACCACCCAGCCCCCTTAATGCGAGCAAACAAATCAGTAAATAATGGCAATGGATACTGATATTTGACTGTAATCTTATTCAGAAGGCGATAATCTATACAAGGCCTCAGGGAACCATCTTTTTTTGCCACGAAAAAAAAACCTGCTCCCAGAGGGGACGAAGATGGACGAATATGTCCCTTTTCCAAGGACTCCTTAATATAATTCCGCATAGCAGTATGCTCTGGCAGTGACAGATTAAATAAACGACCCTTAGGGAACTTACTGCCAGGAATCAATTCTATAGCACAGTCACACTCTCTATGGGGAGGGAGCGAATTGAGCTTAGGCTCCTCAAAAACATCCCTATAATCCGACAAAAACGCAGGGATCTCCGAAGGAGTAGATGAAGCTATAGAAATCGGAGGTGCATCATCATGAACCCCGTGACATCCCCAGCTTAGCACAGACATTGTTTTCCAGTCCAGGACAGGATTATGAGTTTGTAACCATGGCAGACCAAGCACTAGTACATCATGTAAATTATACAGTACAAGGAAGCGAATCACCTCCTGATGAACGGGAGTCATGCGCATGGTCACTTGTGTCCAATACTGCGGTTTATTCATAGCCAATGGTGTAGAATCAATTCCTTTCAGAGGAATAGGAACTTCCAGAGGCTCTAGACTAAAACCGCAGCGTTTAGCAAATGACCAATCCATAAGACTCAGGGCAGCGCCTGAATCCACATAGGCATCGACGGAAATGGAAGACAGTGAAAAAATCAGAGTCACAGACAAAATGAACTTAGACTGCAGAGTATCAATGGCAAAAGATTTATCAACCCTTTTTGTGCGTTTAGAGCATGCTGATATAACATGAGCTGAATCACCACAATAAAAACACAAACCATTTTTCCGCCTATAATTTTGCCGTTCACTTCTGGACTGAATTCTATCACATTGCATAGTCTCAGGTGCCTGTTCAGAAGACACCGCCAACTGGTGCACGGGTTTGCGCTCCCGTAAACGCCGATCAATCTGAATGGCCATAGCCATAGACTCATTCAGACCTGTAGGCGCAGGGAACCCCACCATAATATCCTTAATGGCCTCAGAAAGACCATTTCTGAAGTTTGCAGCCAGGGCGCACTCATTCCACTGAGTAAGCACCGACCATTTCCGAAATTTCTGACAATATATTTCCGCTTCATCATGCCCCTGAGAGAGGGCCAATAAAGCCTTTTCAGCCTGAATCTCTAGGTTAGGTTCCTCATAGAGCAATCCCAATGCCAGAAAAAACGCATCCACACTGAGCAATGCAGGATCCCCTGGTGCCAATGCAAATGCCCAATTCTGAGGGTCGCCCCGTAGGAACGATATAACAATCTTGACCTGTTGAGCAGGGTCTCCAGAGGAGCGAGATTTCAAAGAGAGAAACAATTTACAATTGTTCCTGAAATTCAGGAAGGTAGATCTATCTCCAGAAAAAAACTCTGGAATAGGAATTCTAGGTTCAGACATGGGAGTGTGAACAACGAAATCCTGTATGTTTTGAACCTTTGCCGCGAGATTACTCAGGCTGGAAGCCAAACTCTGGACATCCATGATAAACAGCTAAGATCAGAGCCATTCAAGGGTTAAGAGGAGGTAAGAAGCAGCTAGACAGCAATTAAGGGCTAGGCAGCAAAACTCTGAAGGAAAAAAAAAAAAAATTTTTCCTTGAACACTTCTTTTCCTCCTGCTTCAGCCCAAACAATTAACACTTTGTGGGCCGGCTATACTGTCATGAATCCCCAATGGCTAGGGATAGCACAGGATAAGCAAAGTATAATAAATATCGGACGAGCTCTAGGGTGATGGAACCTGGGCTGACCGCTGCCCTACGCCTGACAAACGCAACTAGAGATAGCCAGGGAGCGTGCCTACGTTGGTTCTAGACGCCAAGCACCAGCCTAAGAGCTAACTAGTACTGCAGAGAAAACAAAGACCTCACTTGCCTCCAGAGGAATTAACCCCAAAGATATAGTTGCCCCCCACATGTATTGATGGTGAAATGAGAGGAAGGCACATACATAGAGATGATGTATATAGCTTTAGCAAATAGAGGCCCGCTGAAAACTAGAAAGCAGAATGACACAAAAGGGGACTGAGCGGTCAGCAAAAAACCCTAATCAAAAAAAACCATCCTGAGATTACAAGAACCCATGTGCCAACTCATGGCACATGGGGAGAACCTCAGTCCACTAGAGCAACCAGCTAACAAAGAGACATTCTAAGCAAGCTGGACAAAAAACCAAACAACTGAAAATCAGCACTTAGCTTATCCTGAAAGATCTGGGAGCAGGTAGGCAGGAACCAAACAGAGCACATCTGAACACATTGATAGCCGGCAAGGGAAATGACAGAGAGGCCAGGTAAAATAGGAAACACCCAGCCTCTGATGGACAGATGGAAACCAAAGGCCGCAACCCACCAAAGTCACCCAGTACCAGCAGTAACCACCAGAGGGAGCCCGCAAACAGAATCCACAACACAAGCCGCCACGTCATCGAAGGTCCTAAACTCCTCATTCTTAGGAACGGAGGCTGCCGGTTACATCGGTAAGGTCCAGGGGCCGACCGGATGGGTGAGTATATTCATATATTTTATTTTAATTCTTTATTTTTTACATGAATATGGATCCCAGGGCCTGAAGGAGAGTTTCCTCTCCTTCAGACCCTAGGAACCATCCAGGATAGCTTCCGATACTTGTGTCCCATTGACTTGTATTGGTATCGGGTATCGGTATCGGCGATATCCGATATTTTTCGGGTATCGGCCAATACTATCCGATACCGATACTTTCAAGTATCGGAAGGTATCGCTCAACACTACTGGAGAATCATAATGGTTTGTCAGTTTTAGCATTTAGTGAACCTAGTAAAAAAGCCAAACAAAAAACAACTGTGGGATTGCACTTTTTCTGCAATTTCACCGCACTTGGAATTTTTATCCTGTTTTCCAGGACACAATATGTTAAAAACAATGGTGTCTTTCAAAAGTACAACTCATCCCACAAAAAACAAGCCCTCACATGGTCATATTGACAGAAAAATAAAAAAGTTATGCCTCTGGGAAGAAGGGTAGCGAAAAAAGGAAGCGCAAAACCAAAAAGACCTCCGTTCACGAAGGGGTTAATCTAGGAGTTTCAATACAGAATGTGTATGAGGCCCATCTTATTGTCTAATATAAGGTGTATCTGAGTCCCTATGAGTCCCTAATTTTTGGCAGTTCTTGTTTCCTTCAAAAATTAAACTGACATTTCCTATTTTTTAATAAAAAAAAAACAATTGTGGTTTACTCAAATTATTTATATTTTTTAAAAATCCTATCTAAATTTGGCCTTATATACAAATTATTATACTGGAAAAAATTACTCTTAAACATTTTTTTTCCTGTAAAATGCAAATTCTGTTGCGGTTTGGACTGTTTTATTGTCACTTCTTAAATTGGATAGAAGTTAGAGATCTTGTGCTGTTCCACCTTCCATTTGAAGACGCCCCACAGAGCCTTAATAGGTTTTAGGTCTGGAGACATGCTTGGTCAGTCCAGCACCTTTACCCTCAGTTTTTTTTAGCAATGCAGTGATCGTCTTCGAGGTGTGTTTGGCAGAGGTGTAGCTAGGGTTTCTGGCACCTGGGGCAAGAATTCATTTTGGCGCCCCCCCAAGGACATATGCGATTTGCACACTTAGTCATGTAGCCACGAGCCACTCTCCCTAATGCTCTCAATGTTCAGTGAAAAACTGAGAGAATCAGGAAGAGAAGCTCATCATCACAGGACCATAAGTATGAAAATCGCATATGAGTGAAGTGTCCATGTGATGACTGTTGGAACCTGCAGAGCTGAATCCTGACATCGCAGCTTCTGAATTCTCACAACTAATGCACTGCACACTTTTAGGATTCTACCTTGCCGGTGGACAGTCATGTCAGCACAAGCATGTGATTTGTATACCTGTGACCACATTCTGACTAGACGTGCCTGGCCTCGCTCAGTTCATTTTCATTGAGTGAGGCCACACGTCTAGTCAACACGTGACCGCATGTATGTAAATCTCCGACATGAGAGAATCCTGACAGCGTGCAGTGCGCACTGTGAGAATTCAGAAGTCTGCAGTCATAAAGAATGACTGCAGACTCATTATAAACCTGGACAACCCTTTTAATGCTCTTAAGAAATAAAAAGATGAGAATTAGTTAGTACTACAAATAACATTTACAGTACATCCAGGCACCTTAGGAAACGCTGCGTGTTTGACGCTGCGTAGAGCCGCAGCGTCAAACACGCAGCATCCAGATGTTACAGCATAGTGAAGGGGATTTCATGAAATACCATATCCACTATGCGGTAAAACACGAAGGCGGCAGAACCGCGTAAACGGACATGCGGCGCGTCTTTTCAGAATGCAGCATGTCTGTTTACAGTGCGGCGACGCTCCGTCACTGCACCGTAAATTTCCCATAGATAATCATTAGATGCGGTAAAACCGCATCTAATGATTAGTGAAATGCGTAGAAACTGCGTTAATGCAGCTTACTACGCATGTCACATGCCGGCTTACCTGTCCCGCTGCCAGAAGCCCCGCATCCACTGCAGTTCTCGCGGTAAGATAAGTTCTCGCGATAACTTAGCTTACCGCGAGAACTGCCGTGCACGTGAACGGGGGTTATCTCCGGTCACACTAGGCTGGTTCTCACGGTCAGCTGGAGTGTTATCTCCAGCAATCATCTACAGGCTCTGCTATGTCTGGATGTCAGGCATCCAGATGTAGCAGAGCTGGACTCGTCGTGGGACACTCATTATGGGATATTTGCGGACAGGGAGTATGAATTTGGTTTGTTTTTTTCTGGTTTTTTGCAGGACGTGGGTCTTCAAGAGGATTGAGCGTACAATAAAGGTATGGTCAAAAAGTGTGTGTAATCATTTCATTAAAATACTTTTTTCTAGTGTCTGTGTTTTATTTACACTTTACTAGGATTAATAATGGATAGGCGTCTTATTGACGCCTCGCCATTATTAACCGGGCTTAATGTCACCTAAGGAGTCATTAACCCCTTATCACCCCATATCCCACCGCTACTCGGGAGTGGAAAGAGAGAGGCTAAGCGCTGGAATTGGCGCATCTTACAGATGCGCCATTTCTGGGGTGGCTGGGGGCTGGTATTTGTAGGCGGGAGTCCAATATCCATGGCCCCTCTCTAGGCTATGAATATCAGCCCGCCTATCCATCTATCGTAACCATCTATCGTATCCATCTATCGTATCCATCTATCTATCGTATCTATCTATTAATCTATTATCTATTTATCTATTATCTATCTATCAATATATCTATCTATCGATATATCTATATATAGATAGATATATTTATAGATAGATATATCAGTAGATAATAGATAGATATATCGATAGATACCATAGATAAATACGATAGATAGATACGATAGATGGATATGATAGATAGATATGATAGATAGATAGATAGATAGATATGATAGATGGATATGATAGATAGATAGATAGATAGATAGATAGATAGATACGATAGATAGATATCTATCATATCTATCTATCTAGCTGTGTGTGTAAACATTATTTTTCAATGGAGTATGTAAATGAAGAGGTTGGACAAGAAATGACATCACAATTCTTTTTTTTTGTATATCTTTATTCAGCTTACAAAAACACACACAAATCCGCATGAAAAACGCATGTAAAAACGCATCAAAAACGCAGGTGACCTGCCAGTGACCTCAGGTGCAGATTTGGTGCAGATTTTACCTGCGTCAAATCCTGAGCAAATCCTGATGCAATCCTGAACGTGGACACATACCCTTATAGAGGACGTCGTCTCTGGAGTCGTTCTCTTTCTTTTCTTCATCTGGTCCAGACCCCATGAAGAGTTTTCTCATCCACAGATGTCTCGGCAGTAGTGTTGAGCATTCCGATACCGCAAGTATCGGGTATCGGCCGATACTTGCGGTATCGGAATTCCGATACCGGTATTCCGATACTTGCCGCGTATCGGATACCGGAATCGGAAGTTCCCAGATTCAAAATGCACAAATTCAGCCAATGAGAATGATTCCAAGTGTGGGCACATCCTGTTTAGCATGGAGGGCATGAAACTACTGGCAAGGCTGTGATTGGCTGCTGAAATGATGTCATGATGCAGTTTAAAAGTCGCTGGCGCCATTTTGCGATCACTCTGCTGTGAATTCAGTTAGTGACAGGACGCTGTTTGCTGACTGAGGGCCAGTTTAGAGATAGCGATTTGCTTCTTTGTGCTTTCCAAAGGCTAATTTAGCAACCGCTGTGTTCACCTACTATTCACCTTGCTTTTGCCTTGTAGCGCTGTTTTCACAGCGATCTGCAAGGTCTGTGTGTGTGTGTGTGTGTGCAGCCCACTCTCTAGTCTGAGTGCAGCCACATAGGCCATCCATAGCTGGTTGTATTCAGTTCAGGGAGGGTGGTTCATTGCCTCATACTGTTCTTTTTTTTTTTTTTTTTCCAAGTAGTGTAGTCTGCTGCTAATTTATTGAAAAAAATCCTATTAGTGTCTTTCCACCCGTCTCCAGCTAATTTGTGGAAAAACACTACATAGGATAACGTAGAGGAGGGTTTTTGGGCCTTGCAGTGCCATTTACGGCTGTCTGCACGGTCTCCGTGTGACTGCAGCTCACCCTGTAGTCTGTGAGCAGCCATAGCCTGGTTGTCTCCAGCTCAGGGTTCTTCACTGCGTCATACCGCCAAATCAATTTTCATTTTGTTTTAAGTAGTGCAGGCTGCTGCACATTTTTTCAAAAAATTCCTATTAGTGTCTTTCCACCCGTCTCCAGCTAACTTGTGGAAAAACACTACATAGGATAACGTAGAGGAGGGTTTTTGGGCCTTGCAGCGCCGTTTACGGCTGTCTGCACGGTCTCCGTGTGACTGCAGCTCTATCTGTTGTCAGTTCAGCCCCCAAAAAATAAATAAATAATAAAGTTCACCAAACACACCAGTTACACCACTTTACATTTGTGTAGGCCACATTAGCTCATATTAAAGTCTAGTCCACACTTTAGAAAATTAGTGTTTCTTATACCTGTTAGGAGGAGTTGTTCAGGAATAAGCACACAAAGCCGTTAGTACTTTTCTGCTTATCTTTATCAGTCAACCAAGATGAAGAAGGCAGTGAGTAAGGCACGTGGGCGTGGGCGTGGGCGCGGAGCAGGGAGGGGACGTGGGGATTCTGTGCTTGCTGCGGGCACCGGTGACTCATCAGCACCCACTTTCACCAGGCAACAGTCATTCATGCGCAGCTTTGTGTCAGAGCGCCGTACACCGCTGCTGTGTGAAGAACAAATTGAAGCCGTTGTCGGATGGATGGCAGCTAATGCATCAACTTCAATTAGTGCCACCCTCTCAGACACAGAGCACTGGAGAGCAGCCATCTGTCTCTTCACCACCTGCCAAATTGCCCAGGCAGACAGAGAGCCCAGGACAGGAGCTGTCTCTACTTCTGTTCTCTGAATCTCTTGGCTTGGAAACAGGGGGCCAGCCAAGCAGCATTGGAGAAATGGAAGAAGAGGCAGGGTGCAGTGATGCCCAACAGCTTTTTCTCTCTTCCTCTGAAGAGGCGGGTGGGCCAGTGGCTCCGGTCACCACATCGCAGGCCGCATCAGCTGATGATGACACTCAGGTGCCACTTACTGGTGCGTGCTCTGCTGCTGAGACTACCCAGGAGGAGCAGTTGGGGGCAGAGGGTAGTGTAGATGATGAGGTCCTTGACCCATCTTGGCGTGAGGGACAGGAAGGTGGTGGGAGCAGCTCTGAGGAAGAGATTCCCCGTACGGCCCAAAGAGGGAGAGGGAGGGGGAAGACTGCGGATCCTGCAGCCTCCGCTTTGGCACCCGTTAGGAGCATGTCTCTTCCAAAAGCCAAAAAGGGCGCTCCCAAGACTTGCAGTGCCTGGTCCTTTTTTGACACAGTTGCAGATGACATTTGCTATGTCAGATGCAAGGTGTGTCATCAAAAAGTCAAAAGAGGGAAAAATGTCAGCAACCTCAATACCTCCAACATGTGGAAACATGTGCGCACCAGGCACCCGGCGGAGTAAGAAAAACACACTGAAGAGCTAGGCCAACCAACAGCGGCAGCTACCACCTCTTCAGCTCGTGTTGCCTCTTCCTCCAGCTCACACGCAGCTGGTTCGGCTTCCTCCCAGGATCGCCGTGGAAGAACCTCTGGCCCTGTTGTCCAGAGACCCGCTGTAATTCCACCCGCAGCACCACTTTCCCAGTCATCCACACACTCCCAGCCCAGTCTACAGCCATCGGTAGTACAGGCATGGGAGAAAAGGCGGCCTTTCTCGTCAAACCACCCACGAGCACAGGCTCTGACTGCAGGCATTGCCAAACTTCTGTCACTGGAAATGCTGTCATTCAGGCTGGTGGAGACTGACAGCTTCCGTGACTTGATGTCATTGGCAGTCCCACAGTACAATGTGCCCAGCCGCTTTTACTTCAGCAGGCAAGCCGTCCCTGCCCTGCACAAGCATGTGGAGGGACACATAAAACACGCGCTACTGAACGCCGTCAGTAGCAAGGTCCACCTCACCACCGATGCGTGGACCAGTCAACATGGACAGGGGCGATACCTTTCCCTCACTGCCCATTGGGTTAATGTCGTTGAGCCGGGTACAGACCGTGCGAGTGGCGCAGGACGTGTCCTGCCCACTCCAAGGATTGCAGGAATCCATTCTGTACGCATTGACTCCTCCTCTTACACCAGTTCCTCAGAATCATCGCTGCAGGAGCCGTCACAGTCCACCTCCACATGGACCCGTGATGAACGTGTACCTGTTACGACCGACATGAGCACAGCCGTGGCCAAACGTCAACAGGCCGTCTTGAAATTAATTTTTTTGGGGAATCGTAGCCACACAGCGCAGGAGCTCTGGAATGCCATCAAGCAGGAGAGCGATGTGTGGTTTGTGCCAGCGAATCTCCAGCCAGGCATGGTAGTGTGTGATAATGGCCGAAATCTGGTGGCAGCTCTGGGCCTCGGCAACCTCACTCACATCCCATGTCTGGCACATGTGCTCAATTTGGTCATGCAGAGCTTTTTGAGGGACTATCCGGATCTTGATGCACTGCTGCACAAGGTCCGCCTAGAGTGTGCTCACTTGCGGCGTTCCAGCACGGCAAAAGCGCGCATTGCGGCTCTGCAGCGCCGACACCGCCTGCCGGAACATCGCATCATATGTGACCTACCTACCAGGTGGAATTCCACGTTACATATGTTGGAGCGGTTGTGTGAGCAGCAGCAAGCTGTAATGGAGTACCAGCTGCTTCAGGCGCAAAGAAGTCGCACTCAGCGCCATACAGACTTCACAACCACAGAGTGGGCCACTATGAATGACGTCTGCCAGGTTTTGCGTCCCTTTGATTATTCCACGCGGATGGCGAGTGCAGATGATGCACTAGTCAGCATGACTGTCCCCCTTATCTGCCTGCTTGAAAAATCACTGCAAGCGCTAAGGGATGATGTTGTGGAAGAGGTGGAGGATGAGGATTCACCATTTCCATCATCTTCTGGACAGTCAGCGCCACGTGGTTCCTCACAAACGCGTAGGCAGGGGACAGTTTGTGAGGAGGATGAGGAGGAGTCAATGGAGGAGGAAGACATCCGTCCAGAGGAGGGAGTTACACAATTGTCCAGTACTCAGTGTGTACAGCGAGGGTGGGGTGATGACGAGCGGGCAGAGATCACGCCTCCAGCAGGGGACAGCGTTTCTTGGGCAGTTGGCAGTCTGCAGCACATGGTGGATTACATGCTGCAGTGCCTGAGAAACGACCGCCGCATCGCCCACATTCTCAACATGTCTGATTATTGGGTGTTCACCCTCCTCGATCCTCGCTACCGGGACAACGTAGAAAGCCTCATCACACCGTTGAACCGGGAGCGAAAAATGCGGGAGTACCAAGACACACTGGTGAATTCCATCATCTTCTCCATTCCAACTGAGAGAAGTCCTGCTAGTGCATTCCAAAGCAGCTCAGTGCGTCCAGGCAGTGGTGGAGGCTCTGCACAAAGAGGGAGCAGAAGCAGTGCCTCTGCCCAAGGCAAGACCAGTATGGCCCAACTGTGGCACAGTTTTCTGTGCCCCCCACAAAAGTCTACACCATCACAGACGGCTCCAGTCAGCAGGAGGCAACGGTTCCGTCAGATGGTGACAGACTACATGTCTTGCCCTCTTGCTGTACTCCCAGACGGCTCTTCCCCTTTCAAGTTTTGGGTCTCAAAGCTGGATACATGGCCAGAGCTAAGCCAGTATGCATTGGAGGTGCTGTCTTGCCCTGCGGCCAGTGTATTATCGGAACGTGTCTTTAGTGCTGCAGGTGGTGTACTAACTGACCGTCGCATGCGACTATCCTCCGATAACGTTGACTGGCTTACTTTCCTGAAAATGAACAAGGCCTGGATCTCGCAGGAATTTGCCACTCCTCTTCCTGATTAAATAATTAGGTCACTGTATACGTTATCCAGGTCTCCTGTTGTGTTCATCTTTCTACCACCTGAACTTAAATTCCTGGGCTCCAACACCGCCAGTTGAGGCTCAGAAGTGCCGTCTGCACAGTCAAAACATACGACCCAGTGTTATTGGGTTTCAGTAACGTCAGCTGATCCCCAGCTGTGTAGCCGGCAATGTGTCCTGCGACCGCCACGCTGACACAACAACTGAAATGTAAGGGAATCTGTCCCCCCCCCCCAAGGCGTTTGTTACTGAAAGAGCCACCTTGTGCAGCAGTAATGCTGCACAAGGAAAAGGTAGCTATTTTTGTTTAGCTCCTTGCACACGCAGAACTTAACGCTTATAAAATGTGTCCACTGATACCGTAAAACCGTCCCGGAGGTGGGACTTTCCTTCGTAATATGACGCAGCACAGCCGTCATTCCTACCCCCCCGGCGCCGTGCCCCGGCTCCTCAGCGTTGTTTGATTCCGTCCCGGAGCCTGCGCTGTTATGTTATCCCGTGGCCAGGCACACTTAGCCCTGCCCGTCTTCTGGCATCATTTGGTGTCAGGATGGCTGCGCCTGTGCGGCCGCGCTGGCCGAGAGCCCGCCTCGCAGTGTCTTCTGATTTAATCCCACTGGGGGCCTGGGATCCATGGACATGCGCAGTGCATATCTGAACCTCCACCTCTCACTCATCTCCCTATGGCTTCTTCAGACTGTTCGGTGTCAGCTGGTCCCTAATAGCATGCCACGGCCGTGACACCGCACAGTCTTAAGAAGCCGTAGGGAGGGGAGTGAGAGGCGAGGATATGCACTGCGCATGGCCATGGATCCCAGGCCCCCAGTGGGATTAAATCAGAAGACACTGCGAGGCGGGCTCTCGGCCAGCGCGGCCGCACAGGCGCAGCCAGCCTGACACCAAATGATGTCAGAAGATGGGCAGCGCTAAGTGTGCCTGGCCACGGGATAACATAACAGCGCAGGCTCCGGGACGGAATCAAACAACGCTGAGGAGCCGGGGCGCGGCGCCGGGGGGGTAGGAATGACGGCTGTGCTGCGTCATATTACGAAGGAAAGTCCCACCTCCGGGACGGTTTCACGGTTTCAGGGGACACATTTTATAAGTGTTTAGTTCTGTGTTTGCAAGGAGCATGATGAAAAGAGCCACCTTTTCCTTTTGCATCTTTTGTGCTGCACAAGCTGGCTCTTTCAGCTACAAACGCCTTGGGGGGGGTTAAAGGTTCCCTTTCGACTTTCTCAGGCTTCGGCCTACATTGTGTTCCTCTGCTTTTCCACCTGTCCCTGGGCTCCAACACCGCTAGTTGCCGTCCAGAAGTGCTGTCCGCACAGTCCCAACAGTCGCTCCTCTGTTATTGGGGTTCAGTAATGTCAGCTGTTCCCCAGCTGTGTGTGTGGCAATCCCTCCTACCTCCTCCACCTCCTCCTCCTCCACCTGTCCCTGGGCTCCAACACCGCTAGTTGCCGTCCAGAAGTGCTGTACGCACAGTCCCAACAGTCCCTCCTCTGTTATTGGGGTTCAGTAACGTCAGCTGTTCCCCTGCTGTGTGTGTGGCAATCCCTCCTACCTCCTCCTACCTCCTCCACCTGTCCCTGGGCTCCAACACCGCTAGTTGCCGTCCAGAAGTGCTGTACGCACAGTCAACAGTCCCTCCTCTGTTATTGGGGTTCAGTAACGTCAGCTGTTCCCCTGCTGTGTGTGTGGCAATCCCTCCTACCTCCTCCTACCTCCACCTCCCCCTCCTGTCCCTGGGCTCCAACACCGCTAGTTGCCGTCCAGTAGTGCTGTACGCACAGTCAACAGTCCCTCCTCTGTTATTGGGGTTCAGTAACGTCAGCTGTTCCCCAGCTGTGTGTGTGGCAATCCCTCCTACCTCCTCCACCTCCTCCTCCTCCACCTGTCCCTGGGCTCCAACACCGCTAGTTGCCGTCCAGAAGTGCTGTACGCACAGTCCCAACAGTCCCTCCTCTGTTATTGGGGTTCAGTAACGTCAGCTGTTCCCCTGCTGTGTGTGTGGCAATCCCTCCTACCTCCTCCTACCTCCTCCACCTCCTCCTCCTCCACCTGTCACTGGGCTCCAACACCGCTAGTTGCCGTCCAGAAGTGCTGTACGCACAGTCAACAGTCCCTCCTCTGTTATTGGGGTTCAGTAACGTCAGCTGTTCCCCTGCTGTGTGTGTGGCAATCCCTCCTACCTCCTCCTACCTCCACCTCCCCCTCCTGTCCCTGGGCTCCAACACCGCTAGTTGCCGTCCAGTAGTGCTGTACGCACAGTCAACAGTCCCTCCTCTGTTATTGGGGTTCAGTAACGTCAGCTGTTCCCCTGCTGTGTGTGTGGCAATCCCTCCTACCTCCTCCTACCTCCACCTCCCCCTCCTGTCCCTGGGCTCCAACACCGCTAGTTGCCATCCAGTAGTGCTGTACGCACAGTCAACAGTCCCTCCTCTGTTATTGGGGTTCAGTAACGTCAGCTGTTCCCCAGCTGTGTGTGTGGCAATCCCTCCTACCTCCTCCACCTCCTCCTCTTCCACCTGTCCCTGGGCTCCAACACCGCTAGTTGCCGTCCAGAAGTGCTGTCCGCACAGTCCCAACAGTCGCTCCTCTGTTATTGGGGTTCAGTAACGTCAGCTGTTCCCCTGCTGTGTGTGTGGCAATCCCTCCTACCTCCTCCTACCTCCTCCTCCTCCACCTGTCCCTGGGCTACAACACCGCTAGTTGCCATCCAGAAGTGCTGTACGCACAGAGCCAAACACCTCGCCAATGTGTTAGTGGGGTTCAGCACTGCCAGCTGTTCCCCTGCTGTGTATACAGCAATGTGTACTGCGACCGCCACGCAGGCACAACAAGTTAAATTTAAGGGAACCTGTCCCCCCCCCCCCAGGCGTTTGTTACTGAAGGAGCCACCTTGTGCAGCAGTAATGATGCAAAGGGAAAAAGTGCCTCTTTTCGTGGTGCTCCTTGCACATGCTGAACCTAACACTTATGAAATGTGTCCCCACACACCGTTAAACCGTCCGGTAGGTGGAACTTTCCTTTGTCGTGTGACGCAGCACAGCCATCATTTTTACCCCCTTGGCGCCGTGCGCCGCCTCCTCAGCGTTGTTTGAATCTGTCCCGGAGCCTGCGCTGTTAGGTTAGCCCTTGGCCATGCACACATGTTGCGCTGCCCGTCTTCTGACATCATTTGGTGTCAGGCTGGCTGCGCCTGTGCGGGTGCGCTGGCCGAGATCCCGCCTCGCAGTGTCGTCTAATGTAATCCCACCGCGGGCCTGGGATCCGTGGCCATGCGCAGTGCATATCCTCGCCTCTCACTCCCCTCCCTACGGCTTCTTCAGACTGTGCGGTGTCAGCTGATCCCTAATAGCATGCCACGGCCGTGACACCGCACAGTCTGAAGAAGCCGTAGGGAGGGGAGTGAGAGGCGAGGATATGCACTGCGCATGGCCACGGATCCCAGGCCCGCGGTGGGATTACATTAGATGACACTGCGAGGCGGGATCTCGGCCAGCGCACCCACACAGGCGCAGCCAGCCTGACACCAAATGATGTCAGAAGACGGGCAGCGCAACATGTGTGCATGGCCAAGGGCTAACCTAACAGCGCAGGCTCCGGGACAGATTCAAACAACGCTGAGGAGGCGGCGCACGGCGCCAAGGGGGTAAAAATGATGGCTGTGCTGCGTCACACGACAAAGGAAAGTTCCACCTACCGGACGGTTTAACGCTGTGAGGGGACACATTTCATAAGTGTTAGGTTCAGCATGTGCAAGGACCATAATTAAAAGAGCTAAGTTTACCTTTTCCAGCATTAGTGCTGTACACAATGGCTCTTTCAGCTACAAACGCCTGGGGGGGGGGGGGTTAAAGGTTTCCTTTCAACTTGCTCCAGTGCAGGCTTCGGCCTACACTCCACTCCCCCTGCTCCTCCTGCTGACCCTGGGCTCTAACACCGCCAGTTGGGGCCCGGTACTGCTAGCTGCACAGAGAAAAACACCAGCCAATGTGTCAGTGGGGTTCAGCACCGCCAGCTGTTCCCCTGCTGTGCAGCCGGCAACGTGTCCTGCAACTGCCACGCAGGCACAACAGACCCAAAGCTGCCGCCAGTGCAGGCTTCGGCCTACACTCTGCTCCCTCTCCTCCTCCTGCTGACCCCGGGCTCTAACACAGCCAGTTGGGGCCCGGTACTGCTAGCTGCACAGAGAAAAACACCAGCCAATGTGTCAGTGGGGTTCAGCACCGCCAGCTGTTCCCCTGCTGTGCAGCCGGCATCGTGTCCTGCAAAAGCCACGCAGACACCAGAACTGAAATTGAAGGGAACCTGTCCCCCCTCCCCCAGGCGTTTGTACGTTTTACAGCCACCTTGTACAGCGGTAATGCTGCATGTGTGCAAGGTGGCTCATAAACGTATTCTCCTCGCACATGTGGAACTGAAAACACGTCTAAAATGTGTCCTCTGTGTGACCATTTAACCGTCCCGGAGGTGTGACTTTCCTTTGTAATGACACGCTGCAACCCCCTTGGTAGCGCTGCCCGTCTTCTGGCATCATTGTTTGGCTGCCTGCGCCTCTGCGGCCGCCCTGACCCACACAACGCCCCTCGGTGTCTTATTTATTGGGACTGCGAGGGTGTGATTGATGGGCATGATCAGTGCATCAGTTCGCCTGTCCCTCATCTCCTTCCGCCTTCTTCAGACTGTGCGGCTTCATGGCCGTGGCATGCGATAAGGGATCAGCTGACGCCGCACAGTCTGAAGCGGGTGTAAGGACCCGAGTGCGAGAGGCGAACATATGTGCTGCGCCAGGCCATGAATCCCAGCCCCGCAGTGTTTTAACAATGTTAAGACACCGCGGGGCTGGGATTCATGGTCATCGCGAACCGCACCGGCCGACATTAAATGAGGTCAGAAGATGGGCAGCGCTAACAGCGCTAGGCCAGGGGATAACATGACAGCGCAGACTCCTGTACAGCAAATAACAATGCTCAGGAGGCTGCACCCAGCACCAAGGTGGGATTCTTGACATCTGTGCTGCGTCTCATTACAAAGGGAACTCGCGCCTCCAACACAGTTTGACTGTATAAAGGGCTAAATGTTATACGTGTTTCATTCAGCGTGTGCAAGGAGCAAAATTAAAAGAGCAACCTTTGACTTGTGCAGCACTACTGCTGCATAAGCTGTGGCTCTTCTACTTTGTAACCCCTGAGGGGGGGTTAAAGGTTACCTTTGAAATTGGTTCAATTAGGCTTCGGCCTACACTCTGCTCCCCCTGCAGAGCCCGGGCTCCAACACCGCCAGTTGGGGCCCGGTACTGCTAGCTGCACAGAGAAAAACACCAGCCAATGTGTCAGTGGGGTTCAGCACCGCCAGCTGTTCCCCTGCTGTGCAGCCGGCAACGTGTCCTGCAACTGCCATGCAGGCACAACAGACCCAAAGCTGCCGCCAGTGCAGGCTTCGGCCTACACTCTGCTCCCTCTCCTCCTCCTGCTGACCCCGGGTTCTAACACCGCCAGTTGGGGCCCGGTACTGCTAGCTGCACAGAGAAAAACACCAGCCAATGTGTCAGTGGGGTTCAGCACCGCCAGCTGTTCCCATGCTGTGCAGCCGGCATCGTGTCCTGCAAAAGCCACGCAGACACCAGAACTGAAATTGAAGGGAACCTGTCCCCCCTCCCCCAGGCGTTTGTACATTTTACAGCCACCTTGTACAGCGGTAATGCTGCATGTGTGCAAGGTGGCTCATAAACGTATTCTCCTCGCACATGTGGAACTGAAAACACGTCTAAAATGTGTCCTCTGTGTGACCATTTAACCGTCCCGGAGGTGTGACTTTCCTTTGTAATGACACGCTGCAACCCCCTTGGTAGCGCTGCCCGTCTTCTGGCATCATTGTTTGGCTGCCTGCGCCTCTGCGGCCGCCCTGACCCACACAACGCCCCTCGGTGTCTTATTTATTGGGACTGCGAGGGTGTGATTGATGGGCATGATCAGTGCATCAGTTCGCCTGTCCCTCATCTCCTTCCGCCTTCTTCAGACTGTGCGGCTTCATGGCCGTGGCATGCGATAAGGGATCAGCTGACGCCGCACAGTCTGAAGCGGGTGTAAGGACCCGAGTGCGAAGCGAACATATGTGCTGCGCCAGGCCATGAATCCCAGCCCCGCAGTGTTTTAACAATGTTAAGACACCGCGGGGCTGGGATTCATGGTCATCGCGAACCGCACCGGCCGACATTAAATGAGGTCAGAAGATGGGCAGCGCTAACAGCGCTAGGCCAGGGGATAACACGACAGCGCAGACTCCTGTACAGCAAATAACAACGCTCAGGAGGCTGCACCCAGCACCAAGGTGGGATTCTTGACATCTGTGCTGCGTCTCATTACAAAGGGAACTCGCGCCTCCAACACAGTTTGACTGTTTAAAGGGCTAAATGTTATACGTGTTTCATTCAGCGTGTGCAAGGAGCAAAATTAAAAGAGCAACCTTTGACTTGTGCAGCACTACTGCTGCATAAGCTGTGGCTCTTCTACTTTGTAACCCCTGAGGGGGGGTTAAAGGTTACCTTTGAAATTGGTTCAATTAGGCTTCGGCCTACACTCTGCTCCCCCTGCAGAGCCCGGGCTCCAACACCGCCAGTTGGGGCCCGGTACTGCTAGCTGCACAGAGAAAAACACCAGCCAATGTGTCAGTGGGGTTCAGCACCGCCAGCTGTTCCCCTGCTGTGCAGCCGGCATCGTGTCCTGCAAAAGCCACGCAGACACTTGCTCTTGTACCTTCTGCTCCCCATCCTGGTTCCAGTACCGTCAGCTGGTTCCGGGCAGAGCCTTTGGCTTAGGTGCCTCCCTCTGGGTATCCGAGTTCCACCAACGTCAGGTGGTCCTTGGTAGTGCTTTCAGGCACGGGTACCTCCTGCTTAGTAACCGGGTTCCAGTAACGTCAGCTGGTCCTCGGTAGTTCCATTGGCTCTTGGACCTTCGGGTAGCCATCCAAGTTCCAGTTCCATCAGCTGGTTCTCGGCATTTTCTCAGCCTTCTTGTACCTTCTGCTACATTTCCAAGTTCAAGAGACTAAACACGATGACCCGGAAGACCACCCCTAAGATGACGACGACACCAGAGACGACAACCACCGTGATGACGACGACCCTGGAGACGATGACCCTGAAGACCACCCCGATGACGACGACCCCGGAGACGACGACCCTGAAGACCACCCCGATGACGACGACCCCGGAGACGACGACCCTGGAGACGACGACGACCTGGAAGACCGAGAAGCAGAAGAACAAGAGGCTGCAGAACAAAGAGCAGAAGAACATTAAGCATAACACTAAATATCAGAGCAAAAAATATTATCTAAATTATAAGCAGAAGAAGACTAAGCAGTGTATGGGGGTGAGTCCGTTCCTCCTCGTGGTGCCCCTGGATAAAGCCTGATGCTGCAGGCCAAACTGAACGCGGACAAATGTAACTGTTTTGTGACAGGCAGAACGGAAGGTGTAATCTTCAAACTTTTATAGATAACAACTACGGGAATGCCTGTCACAAATAAGAATATGATGAAGAAGTAGAATATGATGAAGATAATAGTAAAATAAAAAGAATATGAACAATGTAACCAAAAAAATAATAGGTAGAAGATGAAGAAGAAGATGAATAAGGTGAAGAAGTTGATGTCAAAGAAGCTGATGATGAGGATAATGAAGAAGAAAGTGTGGGAGAAGTAAAAAAGAAGGTGAAGGGCGTGGAAGTAGTGAAACATCAATATCTGACAAAATAAAAAAAAAATTAACATAGTCAAAATCTTTCTAACGCCGAACGTCATAAAAAAACAAACAAAATCCTGCTATTCTATTACATTGGGCTAAACCTCTGTGCCTTTAATGTGT